>NC_058090.1:32023052-32355343 GCF_014858855.1 Bufo gargarizans
TATGAGAATTTATTTGTCTTGCACTGCTAAACATAAGGTTTTGAACACCTGAGAAACAGCAAGAATTCTGGCTCTCAAAGACCTGTTACTGTGCCTTTAAAAAGTCCACCTCTACGCCATTCATTAATCTAATTTAGTAGCACCTGTCCGAGCTCTTTAAAGACCCCTGTCCACCCCACAGTCAGTCAGATGCCAACTACTACCATGGCAAGACCAAAGAGCTGTCAAAAGACACCAGAGACACAATTGTGGACCTCCACAAGGCTGGAAAGGGCTACAGGGCAATTGCCAAGCAGCTTGGTGAAAATAGATCAACTTTTGGAGCAATTGTTAGAAAATGGAAGAGGCTAAAGACGACTGTCAGTCTCCCTCGGACTGGGGCTCCATGCAAGTTCTCACCTCGTGGGCTATCACTGATGATAAGAAAGGTGAGGAATCAGCCCAGAACTACAAGGGAGGAGCTGGTCAATGACATGAAGAAAGCTGGGACCACAGGTCAAAGGTCACTGTCGGTAGAACACTACGCTGTTATGGTTTTAAATCATGCATTGCACGGAAGGTTCCCCTGCTCAAGTCATCACGTGTCCAGGCCTGTCTGAAGTTTGCCAATGACCGCCTGGATGATCCAGAGGAGGCATGGGAGAAAGTCATGTGGTCAGATGAGACCAAAGTAGAACTTTTTGGTCTAAACATCACTAGTCGTGTTTGGAGGAAAAAGAAGGATGAGTTGCATCTCAAGAACAGCATCCCTACTGTGAAGCATGGGGATGGTAACATCATGCTTAGGGGGTACTTTTCTGCGAAGGGGACAGGACGACTGCACTGTATTAAGGAGAGGATGAATGGGGACATTTATTGTGAGATTTTGAGCAACAACCTCCTTCCCTCAGAGCATTGAAGATGGGTCGTGGCTGGGTCTTCCAAGATGACAACGACCTGAAGCTTCCGTAAGAAGCATATCAAGGTTCCGGAGCGGCCTAGCCAGTCTCCAGACCTAAATCCAATAGAACATCTTTGCAGGGAGCTGAAACTCTGTGTTGCTCAGCGACAGCCCCGAAACTTGAAGATCTAGAGGAGATCTGTGTGGAGGAGTGGGCCAAAATCCCTGCTGCAGTGTGTGCAAACCTGGGCAAGAACTGCAGGAAACGTCTGACCTCTGGAATTGCAAACAAAGGCTTCTGTACCAAATATTAACACTGATTTTTTGAGGTTTTCAAATACTTATGTTCAGCAGTGCAAGACAAAGAAATTCTTTAAAAATCATTCAATGTGATTTCTTGAAAAAAAAAATGTTATTCTGTCTCTCAGAGCGGTAATGCACCTACAATGTGAATTTCAGACCCCTCCATGATTTGTGGGAGAACTTGCAAAATGGCAGGGTGTTCAAATACTTCTGTTCCTCACTGTATATATACACACACATAGGTATGTGTATAGATAGTTATATACACTATATCTTACACTATGAAAGGACATGTTGACACTCTGTTTCCTTTGTAGTTGGCTTTTCGCTACTCTATATGGCTTAGAAGCACATTATGATACTCAAGTGAAAATACGAGCAGCAAAGTGTACCCCATGATAATTATAGGAGCAAGACCTTCAAGGTGGAGAATAGTTCAAGTATTCTTACATAGAAAAAGCTGCAAACCATGGAACGCTGCTAAAATGTGTTGTCTTGAGTTTCTATGATTTCTATGATTAGGTTTGCCATTAACTATTAAAGGGCTGTCCCACAAAAAATATTCAACATTTTTAAACCCAGCACCTAGTCTGATTACTTTTGTAATTGCATGTAATTAAATTTTAGTATAGCCACTGAGCTAGTCACTAAAATGTATCTGTATAGCGCCACCTGCTGAAAGTTCTTTTACTTATTTCTCTGTCTACTTCAGTAACATCGCTGACATGGTCGCACATGCTCAGTTGCATCCTTTAACTGCCACCATCCATTCTACCTACAGAAGCTGTAACAGTTACAAGGAGAAAGCTGCAGCAGAAAGAACACACCCCCTGAGCTGTGATTGGAAGAAAGCTGCAGCAGAAAGGATGTACCCCCTGAGAATGGACACACCCCCTGAGCTGCCAGCCTGAGGAAAATCTAGCAAAGCAATTAAAGCAATGAATGGGGAGATCTCTGGATCCATGTGAGGTACAGGGCTGGGTCTAGCTTTGCTGGAAAGACATTGCCATGTACTATATGAGGTCTGATTTTCATTTTTTTATGTTTATCATACGTAACCCTTTTAATAATGAATAATATAATTGAGGATGTAATGAGTACAGAGATTTATAGAGACAGTAACTCTTTACATAATTAAATGCCCACACTGAGCTGCTATATACATACCCTATGGTTCTCTATATGGGCTTTCAGGCTTTCTTTACTTCGTCCACGATATTCTTGACTTTTTTCAATTTTTTCTTTTCCCAAAGCCAGCAGCTCAGACATTGCACACAGCAGGGCGTCCACTTGTGACTTATTAATAACCGCACTGCTACACTTATCCTGGTTGGATCGAAGAATGTGCCAGGCGTCATCTAGGACATCCTAGAATAATGTATAATCATCAATACAGACAGCCAGAACGAATATAAAATATGAAAATTATATAAATCTATAATAATTAGCAGCACTTGTATCTGTTTTTAGCAGCAGAATGATTGGGGGAGTAGTACCAATGTATAAATTGTTCTCTTCTCAGCACCAGCATTTTTCCACATTTGTGTTTAAAGGCTATAGACAACTTTGACAATATTTTTCCATGTTAGTATATACTGTGGTTTAAAAAGATGAGCAGTCTGCAATCTTCTTTCATTAATTTTTAAACCCACTGATATGCTGTTTGCCATCTGCTCATAGTTTCAGAAGTTTCTCATATAGGTGTGTTCCTTCTAGTAATACTCCTGTGTGCCAAGGATGCTGCTGTCTTCACTAGCTCTCATCTATCAGCACAGCCCATTCCTGTTCTTTTCCCTTCCACAGCTCATGCCATAACTCCTCTCACTGGTGTTGACAGTGCTTGATTCTGAGGAGTTTACGATTCAACCCTCCCTCACTCCATCCGGCAGGGTCTGCCCAGTGTGTTCTGCTTTCTCTTTACACAACTCATGTGATTCACCCCTAGCAGGCTAACGTTTGAGTGATTTCTTCCCCATCTATGGTTCAGCTTTGGTGAATTTCCCTCCCTGAAAACTTGCGTATCCCCTCCTCCTCCCTTTCTGCTGCCCTCTCAAATACGGAGAGAAGGGAGGGGGAGAGCAGAGAGAGCGGTAAGAAGCAAGAGCAGTGCTCTGACAGATTCATGTCAGAAACAGTAGAACAATTAGCCTTGTAAAGGAAATACACCAACTCCAGCAGCAATATGGTAGGACCTTTTAATGAAGACTTTGTTTATTTTATATTAAGTAATCAAACGAACAATGAAAAAAATATTTGGTGGGACCTGAAGTTTGGACCATTTCGTGGGACTAGAAGTTTCAGATATCCTGCCATACTTAAGAGACAGCCTGGCCAACTGCTAAATGTCTGCCCCCATAGTGGGAAATGCAAAAATACTACTAGCTGGGCATTGTAGTGCCATAATTGAAAGAGTCAGCAGTCTGAGAAAGGAACAGAACTTAGACTATTTTCACTGTGGCGCCAATTCCGGCAATTTGTTCCGGCAGAGAACAGCCTGTCAGAATTCTCCAGATCTGGCACTGCTGGATGCAACCGGAATGACCACTGGCTCCATTGACGGTAATCCAGAAAAAATGCTGATAATTGGCCAGACAGAAAACACTGCATGCTGTGGTTTGTGTCCAGCCTATTCCCTGCATTCTATGCTGGAACCGGCGGCCGGATCACAATGCCACAGGTGTGAAAGTGGCTTTAGTCTGTCATATGGTCATATTCGGAACCAGGACCCTAGCGCTGCAAGGCACCAGTGCTAACCACAGAGCCACCATGCCTTGTCATTGTCTGCATCAACATCATGGACTCTGCAAGGCACCCGAAAACCTATTTACACTACGGGCACATCCACTCCCGCCACGCAGAGGGCACCAGAGTGTGCCCCAAGGGAAGAAAGGGTGCGACTCCCTAATACTGTACACTAGCCCAAGGAACAACAGCTCTCATCCTCTCCACTGACCGGTTGTGGCACATATCCTTAAAATAGTAAAAAAAAAAAAAAGGTCTGCAGTACCACTAATGTCCTTTAAGTGGCACAAAGCAACCAATAAATCTGTTATTATGCTACTGTATAATGTACTATGTACACTATTTAGGGCTAGTATTATATATACTGTAGTTATGTAACACAATGGCATAGAACTATATTATGTAGAGCAGTGTTTCCCAACCAGTGTGCCTCCATCTGTTGCAAAACTACAACTCCCAGCATGCCTGGACAGCCTTTGGAGTTGTAGTTTTGCAACAGCTGGAGGCACGCTGGTTGGGAAACACTGATGTAGAGTATCTCATGCCATGTTTGCGTGCGATAATTTCCATTCCATTATTAAAGGAGTTCTCTGGGCTACAGATACTGATGACCTATTCTCAGGGTAGGTCCTTAATATCACATCGGTAGAGGTCTGACTCCCGTGACCAACCATTTCAGACTGACAGTGTGTGGAGCAAAAGCAGAAGGCTCCATACACTGTGAAGTTTCCGGTGCTGGAATACCAAAGCTCAACTCCCATTCACTTTAGGGGAGCCAAACTGCAGTACCCTGCATGGCCACTACACGGTGTATGGAGCTGTCTGCCTCTAGCTCTGTACAATGTGTAGCGCCTGGCTCCGCAGCTGCCCGAAACAGCTGATTGATGGAGGTCCTGCGAGTCAGACCCCCCACAATAATTTGATATTGATGACCTATCCGGAGAATATCTGTAGCCTGGAGAACCCCTACTGATGCTGCCCTTGTTTAGGTCAAAACATCTAGCAGCATTGCAACATGTAGTGGACATCAATATGCTCAGCACCTACAAAACCATTCCAAACGTCCAGCGTTCTCACCTCCAGTTTGTGAATCTCTTGATTGGAGCATATAGGGATGGAAAGCTTCTCTCCTCTCTCGTTCAGGGATGAAACTTGGTTTTCAAAGCTCAGAAGTTCACTCTCGTACACAGATGCTTCCTGAGATGAACCACGAGTAGACACAATGGTTAAAGTCCATATGCCTTTATATAAAACCCTAGGCCCCATACAGCAAAACAATATCCCCATATGACCAATAAAGATCACTGATGCCCAACTGGCAGCGAGGGTGCCCTCAGGGTGACAGCACTAACATGCTTGTGTGCCTCTATCCACCACTAGTTATGATACAGATGGAAAAAGGAAGGTGGATGAATAAATCTGATCATTGGTCATTTTTTTCCAGGACCTATCCTTAGGACTGTGATAATAGGTCTGCAAGACGTTCCGCTCGTGCTAGAATTCCATAATACGTCGTAATTGATAATTATCCAGAATTGGACAGTACCTGAATCACCTGGGCCGCCTCACGATTCCCTCCGTTTCTCAGCTTCTGGATGAGATCAGATTTCTTCTTCACTAGGACGTCGTATAACTGGCGGATGTCATTCTGTCAGCAGAAATTAAGAGAAAAAATAAAGCAAGAGTAAAACATCAATGTCACTACTCGGGCCAAAGGGCAACTTCAGTCAAAAAGGGGTGATTTTCTTTAAACTCCCTATTCATAGAAAACCCATTTTTAAAGATGTTTTGGCTGTTTTTCCTTTCCATTTCGGCAGTACTATACCACTGAAAATGAAATACAGAATACTGTCCTTCTGTAGCAGCAGAGATAAAACTCCTATATAGATAGGGAACCCATTGTTATTTTATTGCCGCTGTGAGTAAAAGATGTCATCTGTTAGTATAATAGTAGACTAGTAAAATTGGGATGACAGTATGACAGCTCTATGTAAAAGGATGAAGTTTTATCGGCCATTTTGTTGTAAGTTAGATATTGTATATTTCTACCTTCAAGAGTTAAAGGGGTTGTCCCACAAAAAATATTATACATATTTCAAACCAGCACCTGGATCTGAATACTTTTGTAATGTAATTAAATATTTTGTATAGCCACTGAGTTATTCACTAAAATCTCTCTGTATAGCGCCACCTGCTGTTTACTCTTTTTCTAATTTCTCTGTCCTGCTTACTGAGATGGAAGCACATGCTCAGTTCCATCCTTCAGCTGCAGCAGAAAGGACACGCCCCTGAGAAGGTGCATGCCCCCTAAGCTGCCAGCTTGAAATAAATCTAGCAGGCCAATTGGATCAATGAATGGGCAGATCTCTGGATCCATGTGAGGTACGGGGATGGGTCTAAGTTTGTTAGAAAGAGGCTGTTATGTACTTTATTATGTCTGATTTTCATTTCTTAGATTACTCGTGGGGCAAGCCTTTAAAGGGGTTGTCTGGGTTCAGAGCCCCACTGATGTTAGCATCGGAGCATTTCATGCTCGGATGCTCTACCTTGCCCTGCGCAGGATCGAGCAGTGCAAGGGCTCTTTTATTTACCATAACACACTGCCGGGCAGAGGCTTCCACCCAGCATTGTGTTCGGTGACGTCACCGGCTCTGATGGGCCGGCTTTAGCGCTGCCCTAGCTGTTTTACAGGCTAGGGCAGCGCTAAAGCCCGTCCATCTGTGCCGGTGACGTCACCAGGCTCACTGCTAGGCGGAAGTCTCTTCCTGGCAGCCCTAAGGAGAGCCCGATTCGTCACCGGAACTCCAGAAAATGCCTTTGCATGAGATGCTCCGATGCTCAAGTCAGGGGGGGTTGCCTGGGTGAAAATAGGGATATGTCCAGGTTCAGCTTTGAACCTGGACAACCCCTTTAAGCGGAGAAGATAGCTTGGTTATTAGTGTATATGTGCTGTGTTGTAAGGTATAACAGGAAGTCATTAATTGAGATGTCTTCTAATGGGATTAGTTATGTGTTGGGCTGATCCCGGGAGAGGTGGAGGGTTATAACATTTGAGATGGAGTCTTAGTGACAGATTGATGCCTTCTACTGAGTCTTCTGGTATGGGTGTCGGTATCGATGATCGTGCGTGATATTATGTCATTCTCAGCGTCTATATTTTATGACAAGCAAACACTTTTTAGGAAAAATGAGCTAAGAAGAAGGTCCATGTTCGATGCTTCCTAGGAGAATATATTAGATTTTCGTGCGCCTAATGTGCTAGGAAACTTTTAGCCAATTAAGAATCATAAAGTGTATTGAGAGGCGTAGCTCCGCTAATGCATATTAATGTTTGGATGTTGTCATTTAACAGAACTTTTGCCCAATCAAGAATTACAACGTTTGCCAAGAGGTGTAATAATAACGTGCTGAGGTCACCATGTGAAAGAATAATCATGTATTGATGATGTGATGTATGAAAGACACAGAAGTGAAGGCACAGCAGTAGGATGTGGCATTTTAAGCTATGTTAATGATATGCCTTTGCCATCTTGGGTATAAGAGGTTACCGTTACCACCCAAGGATCATGTTAACCATTCTACTATTCCACATTGCTGAGTCTGCCTTCTCTGTAACCTGATTCTCAGAATAAAAACATAAATTCCGTCCCAACAAGAATTGTCTCAAGAGTTTGCTTTGTGGTGGATTTACACGGGGCGATGAACAGCCGATTATCGGTAAGGAGGATAGGTTCCTTTTCCCGAAAACTGGCTGCTCGTTCAGTGGGGGTGAAGCTCTGCATTCATATGAAACGATCACCTCCACAGTATGAGAACGAGTGATTGCTATTGTGTTCGCTCGTCCTCATACAGCCGCATTGATTCGCAGTTTAAACAGCACGAAACGATGATTTACTTGCCTGCATGGACGAAAGTTCCACCTGATGAATGAGCATTTCGCTCGTTCATTGGGTGATCGGTTGCACCTTTACATGGGCAGATTGTCGGGAATGAGCGTTCGCAGGATAGGTCATCAATATCAGATCGGTGGAGGCCGATCAGCTGTTTAAAGAGAACTCAGCGCTCGTACGAGCACTGGCTTCTCTTCTCTGTTCACCTGCTGCGGCGAGCAGGTGTAATTACAGCTATAGCGCCCCCCATTCACTTCTATCAGGCGGCTCCTTCCTATTCAAGTGAATAGGAAGAGAATATTCCAGTGAATGACAAGCACCTTACCTGATAGTTACTGTGTTTATCCAGTTCACCTTGCATATGTTTGGATCTGGCCTTAGCAGTATTCCGAATCTGAATGAGCCAGTCCCTTAGGTCAATGTAACATTGGGACAAAATGCTGCTGTGCGCACCCTCGTGGGTGATTGGCGATAAGAGGGTGCTAGCGTTATAGCCCATTTCCTCTGAAAGGGCATTCAAATCCTCCGTAAGTTTCTGCGGAAAGATTAAAAATAATTTAAAATCATATAAAAGGTAGCAGTCTGTAATTCAAGGGTATGCCCACCATGGTCTATAACCACGGGGACACATTGGTTTGCAAAAAACTATCGGATGCATTACAGAAACAGAAAACGGTTACATACAACGTAAACGGAGATCAAGTATTCACAGGTATTTAGGATTTGTCCCCGGTTTACCTCATAGAAGGTCAGCTCTGCAGCAGCTTCGTCTCTGGTCAGGACATCCAGATCTAACATCTCCTCGATGTTCTGCAGCCACTGGGACACTGAGCACATCCAAACAAACAGAGCTCCGTGTAGATTTCTTGTGCTCTCCTAGATAAAACAGTTTATATTCTATGTTACACTCTCATGATGATCATCCAGCATAGGATCTGTATGGTTCTGTAGAGGAACACCAAGCCTGACCCTATCATAGTCATCAAACATGGTAACCATCAGTAAAGGTGGCCACACACCTAAGATCGCTGCCAGCCGAAACGAATGCTGTTCTGAGCATGCATGTGATCTCAATAGGGACACCTCTGGCAGCTGCTTATCTCCCATTACAACAAAGGACTGGGCACACTGACATCCAACATGCCTGATGCTTCTTTTCCTTCATATCCACCATTGGGCGAGAGTCAGGTCACCTCTATACACACTAGATGGTTGGCCAGTCTTGCTGACATCAGCAGTTTTGACCAATGCTCATCTTAGGCTACTTTCACACTAGCGTTTTAGTTTTCCGGTATTGAGATCCGTCATAGGGGCTTAATACCGAGAAAAAAAAAATGCTCCAGTTTTGTCCCCAATCCTTGTCAATGGGGACAGAATTGAACTGAACAGAACGGAGTGCTCCAAAATGCATTCCATTCCGTTTAGTTGCGTTCCCATACCGGAGAGCAAACCGCAACATGTTGTAGTTAGCTTTCCATCCTGGGATGCGGAGCAAGACGGATCCGGCATGACCCCCAATGCAAGTCAACGCCACAATAGAAAACGGATCCGTCCCCCATTGACTTTCAATGGAGTTCATGACGGATCCCTCTTGGCAATGTTAGAGATAATACAACCGGCTCTGTTCATAACGGATGCAGACGGTTGTATTATCAGTAACGGAAGCGTTTTTGCTAAACCCTGCCGGATCCAGTAAAAACGCTAGTGTGAAAGTAGCCTAATGTGTATGGCCACCCTTAGAATGACCAGTCCAATTTGGACAGTCCCTTTCTTTAGACTGGTTCTCAGGCAACACCCTGATCAGGGGCAGATTAGCCATAGACCTTACAGGAACATTTCCCGGTGGGCTGATACCCAGTGGAGTGCCGGAGTCCTCCTCACTGCCGGCCACTGGAAGCTTTTGGGAATGTATTTTGTGCTGCTGCCAGTATTTTGTGATGGCCTGTGGTATTTGGCTCTGTTGGGGTGGTATAATGTGCTACAATATGGTATTGCTGGCCCTGCCTTCAATCAATTTGGACCCAACTACAAAACGGGGCCACTTTTAGTAATTTTTCCAGGGCCACTTTAAGTTCCCAGTCCGCCCCTGACCCTGATAAATGGGTGCCTTGCTGCCGGGATCCTCTGCAATCAGATGTAACCTGTAACAGAACTCAGCAGCAAGTGTTCAATTCCCCTGCAGCGCCACCACAGGGTAAAAAAGAAGCATTACACTGTTACCCTTGAAATCACTGTCTGTCCATGTAATGCAGAGACATACTGGGTCCTCCAGAGCTAGAGGTGCTCTTTACAACCACAATAGAGGAGGGTCCTGAACGTGTAACTCCTCTCAAGGATATTAAATATAATTGGGTATTTAAGAATGGATTGTCTAAACCATAAGATGAAAAGATACAAAATAAATATTTCTTAATGAGAATTTTTACTTATTATGTCAGAAACTAAATCGCACAGCGGTATCCTTACCTGAGTGAGAGGAGACGAGGCTTCTTCATTCAAAGCCTTAAGCCGGGTCAGGAAATGCTTGGATTCTTCTACAAGGGGCGATGTTACTGAACTCACTGGGATTCTGGATATCAAGCAGATCTTCACTTCTTTTGCAGCCTAATATTTTAAATAAATGTTTTAGAGGATAAGTATTTAGGTATTTCCCAGATTATGCATCTCCGCAAAAGATAGAACATGTCCTATTCTTGTCCGCAGCTTGCGATCAAGAATAGGCATTTCTATGGGGGTGCCGGGCTGGTGTGTTGCGGACCTGCAATTTGCGGGTCCGCAACACATCACGGACGTTTGAATGGAGCCTTAAAGTGTCCATCCAAAACAGGTAGAAATCTGATGAACAGATGATACTAGGCGGCCTGGGCATGAATGATATTTCCACTTGTGGCATCAACAGCCCATCTACAAGGAACAATGCAGTAAAAAAATGTTAATAGTAGGAGCCTGAATAGTTCTTGGGGACTAGTCTGGAGCCTGAAATAATTTTAGAGTGGGGTCTGAATTCATTTTATGGTCTGGTGTCTGAATTCATTTAGAGGTCTGGTCTGGGGTCGGAATTCATTTTGGGGTCGGAATTCATTTAGAGGTCTGGTCTGGGGTCGGAATTCATGTTGGGGTTGGAATTCATTTAGAGGTCTGGTCTTGGGTCGGAATTCATTTTGGTGTCTGAATTCATTTAGAGGTCTGGTCTGGGGTCGGAATTAATTTTAGGGTCTGAATTTATTTAGAGGTCTGGTCTGGTGTCGAAATTAATTTTAGGGTCTGAATTCATTTAGAGGTATGGTCTGGGGTCAGAGAAAATTTGGGGGTCTGAATTAATTTTATGGTCACGGTGTCTGTATTCATTTAGGGTTCTGGTCTCGGGTCTGAATTAATTTTGAGTTCTGGTCTGGGGTCTGTATTATTTTAGGGGGTCTTGTCTGAAGTGTGAATATATTTTGGGCTCTGGTCTAAGGTCTGAATTTAATTAGGGATGTGTTTGGAGGTCTGAATTCATTTGGTAATCTGATTTGGTTAGCTTCTCCGGGGTAGAGAGAGAGAGATGGACAAGGGTGAGCATGACTCATATCCTTCTCAGCCTCCACATGTAATTAGATAAAAAGATGGACCCTACTGCTGGCCAGGAATGGGAATGTTCCAGATG
This sequence comes from Bufo gargarizans, assembly GCF_014858855.1. Lineage (NCBI taxonomy): Eukaryota > Metazoa > Chordata > Amphibia > Anura > Bufonidae > Bufo > Bufo gargarizans. Next base: position 32,034,514 of record NC_058090.1, read on the forward strand.
TTGAAGGAGGGCAGCAGCACGCAGCTCAGTAACCCTCCCACCAAGTTAAATACAATATATAACCACTAATCCAGAAGTGTAACAGATCCTATAGGATCAGTTTAAGACATTACCTGTAATTTTTGTATATGACAAAAGTGTCAATAATAAGAAAAATCTTTTCACCAGAAGAGCGCTATGAAATAGGAGCCGGGCCTATTGTTTCCACAGTCTCACATGGTATCACAAGACTTACATCTGGTTCATTAGCATGTCCGGAAGACGTCGCCTTCATTCTGTATGACAGCTCCTTCTGTAGATAGAGCCACTTGCTCCAGGTAATATCTTCAATCACAGACAAAGGAGTTTTGCTTCGAGACTTAGTGGGAGTTGAGGGCCCATCCCCAGCTCGGCTCCTACAAGAAATAACACAGCACAATAAATTCTGGTGTAAAAAGACCTTTACAGTCAGCAAATTGTCCCTTCAATGTTTAACAATTATATAAAGTTCCATAGGTCGTCAGAAGAAGGATTTAGAAGCTGCTTATAACAACCATTATATGGGAACAGAAAGGACAAGAGCTATTTGTAAAACTTCGACATAGTTATACATTAACGTGGACCCCACTAGAGAATACAAGTGTACCTCTAATACAATTCAGTGTTAGTGCTGAGCTCTGGGACCATAGTTATGGTTGGGAACAATTAGCTTACGTAGGTTTTATCCATAGATGTGAAGAATATCTATAGTGATCTGTGCACATATCCTGTCCTTAAGGCCAGGGGTGAATTGGCCATAGACCCTACAGGGAAAGTTCCTGGTGGGCCGAAGGCCTCTGGAGAGGTACATTACTCTGCATTAATTAATGCTAGGAGCTTCAGGTAGTTATGTGTAACACCCCAGAGTGGCGTTACCACTTCTGCACCTTGCTACTGTCTCTATTGGTCTGATGTCATCTTATGCATTGATTCCAGGTCCTCCACACTGTGCATTTCTAATGTTATGTAACTGTTCATGTAATGTGCCTGGTTCACCAGCAGGTGGCAGCAAATATGGCAAAGCTACAGTTAGATAAAATGGAACCTTCTATTTCATTCGAACCCCCCCTTCTGGAGAGAGGTGGGCAAGTCCTACTTCCTGCAGGAAGGGTGGGGCAGATGCTCTAGTCAGTCTAGATTACCCCCTGCTAGGGGAAGGGTGCACAGTGGCACGTCTCTGCTGGACGTGCCCACACCAGCCAGAGCACCTTAAGCTCTGCTGGCCATGGAGGCCAAAGCTTAAAGCCTCAGGAGCCAGGAGGAAAGTTCTCTGGCATAACCTACAGTCAGACTACAGAGAATAAGTGCAGCATACAGAAGGAGCTGAGTTATACAGCCAGCCTGTCAGTACAGCAGAGTCAGAGAGAAACAGATATAGCAGAGTGGAGTTTGCCTGCCAGTTTCATGCTTAAGCCTGCTGGAACCAAGACAAAACCTGTAAACCGTTTTGGGGAACGTTTATTGAAAGTACAGCTGCCATTGAACTTCATCTCAATGTCTGGACTCGTTATTCTTTTATCCCTCAATTATTCCCCCTATTTATTGCTCCGGAGCCAAAGACTGGGGTCCAGCCGTATCCAGGTAGGAACACCTTGACACACAAAGAGACATTTTAGGCCGCAACATACCTCTCGGCATTTCCTACACCTGGGACGCGTGACACATAGAGGGCCCTGGGGCACGGCTGCCTGTTGCATATGCACCTGGCCAAGATCTGCAGGTCCCTCCTGAACCCAACTGCATCAACGTCCTCAGGACAAATACTGTGGCGAGGGCGGCAGTATATTGTGCTGCACTACTGTATTGCAGGCCATGCCTACTTCTGTTGTTCATGCCTAGTTGTGTTGCCCTGCCTTCTTTCAGTTTGGATCCGCCTACAACATGGGGCCACTTTTAGTTGTTTTTCCAGGGCCACTTTATGTTCCCAGTCCGCCCCGCTTATGGCTGTCCATCAATCAACGTTCCTCAGTATCCAGTCCTACTGCATGTACGAGACCTCTAATTTTTTGTAGCCAGTGACTGGCGGCTTCATACATCCTTCATCGCAGACCTAAACTCAGCAGCAACACCGGTTACTGGGTCCCAACCAAAACCCCTGATGGTACCTGAAGGTCCAGTGGGTGCTCTGTCAGTGTGCCACCCTAAAAGAACATATACTGGGTCAGTGCAGTAGTAATACCTTGGGTGCGATGGTATGTGAATCTCTTCATGTGATATTGTGATTTCAGTAGGATGTTTCTTATTCACAATTTCTGTGCTAAAAACCTACAGAAAAAGCATAAAATGATAAAGTAACCTAAAAGGATAATTAAACATAATAGTTAACTATATTATACTGATATCTACGGTGCTGACAACAGACAGACATAGGTTAAAGATTTTTTTTTTTTTTACAATATAGATTGACCCATCCTCAGGACAGCTCATCCATATCTGACCACTCAATCAGCTGTTTGAAGGGAGGCCAAAGACTTCACTTCATTGGTCACATGGCTATCTGCAGCTCAGTCCCATTCAAGTGAATTGGCCTGGGCTGTAATACCAAGCACAGCCACTATACAAAGTACGGCGCTGTGGTTGGTAAGCTGTGAGGAGGCCGCAGCGCTCCCTCAAGTGTTGCAGCCTCTTCAAGCAGCTGATTGGGGGAAGGGGGCGGAGGGCAGTGTTCCCTGTAAGCTGCGCGGCCGCGCAACTCACTTACTGCCTCCGCCCAGGGCCTCCGCAGGCCCGCTCACCGCCGCAGCCCGGACTGTAATGGACATGTAATGGTGTGTGCCTGTTCTGTAAAGCCCATCCTGGCAATGCACACCATTGTCACTGTGTGCATTGCTGTGGTGGGCTCAGAACAGGCACCCACCATACTGCCCACAGCGTCTGACGTTGTCCAGTGTCAGGACGTTCCTGTGCGGTGCTCCCATTGGCCCCGCCTCCTTCCTCATGTGCAGCGCGGCAAAAGAGGAGAAAAGAAGAGGGGACGGCATCTTCTTGGACCTAGCCCCCCAGCCCCCTCTAAAGTGTTGAAGTGGCGTGTGAGATCCCCAAGGGCCAAGCCAAGTAATTGTAAGTTTTCATGGGGGGTATGTATAGACTGTGCCGCACAATATACAGTATACCTCTACACTGTGCAGGGGTTATACTGTATGTAGTACAGCATGGCACAGGGGTTATATTGTCTGGCGTGGGGTAACCTCCATGCATTTGCTGTACAATATTCATTATATTTCATACACCATGCCATACAATATACATTATAATCCCTGCATCATGCTATAGAATGTACATTATATTTCATACACCATGCCGTACAATATACAGTATAATCCATACACCATGCAGTACAATATACAGTATAATCCATACACCATGCCGTACAGCAGGGATGTCAAACTCGTGGCCCTCCAGCTGTTGCAAAACTACAACTCCCATCATGCCTGGGCATACTGCAGCTATCAGGGAATGCTGGGAGTTGTAGTTTTGCAACATCTGGAGGGCCATGAGTTTGACATCCATGCCGTACAGTATATAGCATAACCCCACAGTGTAGGTGTTATATTGTATATTGTACGGCATGGTGTATGAAATATAATGTACATTGTATAGCATGGTGCAGGGATTATAATGTATATTATTATAAAAGGAGGCAATTATATATGGAATGAACGGGGGCCATAGGACTGGGGGTACTATGGGGTGGGGGACATTATACAAAGGAGGCAATCATATATGGAAAGGATGGGGGCCATTATTACAATAATTGTTACAATAATACAGAGGGGCCATTATATATTAAAATAATACAGAGGGCATTATACATATGGGCAGTATGGGGGGAGGTTAGGTCTTTTATCTAGTGGCACTACAGAGGGTCATTGTAACTACATGGGGCACTGCAGCGGGTCTTTATAAATACTTGAACCACTATAGGAGGTATTATAACTACTGCAGACAGTATAGGGGACTTTATTACTACTGCATGCTCTTATAGGGGTATCTTATAGAGGGGTCCTGTTACTGCTGGGGGCATTATTATTGAGCACATATTAATGGGGATACTATTGGAGGTACTGTGGGGCAGTGTTCCTCAACTCCAGTCCTCAGGGCCCACCTGCCGGTCATGACTTGAGAGTATCCCACAGAATGAATACCTGTGGTAAGTCCTGATGCACTGACACTAATTGTATCATCTGCTCAATACTAAGGAAATCCTGAGCACATGAGCGGCAGGTGGTCCCTGAGGACTGGAGTTGAGGAACCTGCTGTAGGGAACACTATTACCATTAAGGACAGTTTGGAAGCATATTATTATGGGGGACTATTTGAATGGAACTAGCTCAGTATTGGAGGTAGCAGCAGGATGACAGTGTTTAGGCACCAGGAAGGGGAGGATGATAGTAAAGAGTGGAATCTAAAAAAAAATTCAGTGAAACTGCAGAGACGAGACACGGCTGAAAGAAGGTGTCATGGCGGTCTAATCTCCAAATTAAGATATTGAGGAAAGTCTACATGACAGGAGATGTCACTGGATGTAAGAGGTATGTGCTGCTGTATATTTCGTAGCAATGTATTTTATGTCCATCCAAATATCTGTTTGATAGTAGGGTGGGGGGGGGGGGGGTATATAGAATTTGGTCCACACTGCCTCAGCCCGGCCCCAGACTTCAGGTCAAACTGAAAGTACTGCCCATGCTGCCCACCCGCTTCACTACAGGCTCCTCGGCAGCCAAGTGAATCTCCCCCCACCCACCTCAGCTGCTATTGGCTGGGAAGGAGAGGCAGCACTGCCATTGGCTGCCTGTGTATTTCAGCCTAGCAGAGCCTGCAGAGGCAGAAAAAAGAATGCCGCTTCGGGATTTAACATCAGGAAATATATATGTATATGTATATATATATGTATATTTATGCCTTTTTTGTTTTACAGTGGGCCCCCTATGGGTAACATATGCCAGTTGACTGTACCTCCAAAGATATGATCAAACGCAGTGTGCCCTGATCTCTAAGATAATTAATATCTTACGTGAGTCTTCTCAGCAGGACCAGCAGTTCTAGATGGCAACGAATGCTGTACCTTCTCCTCCTTCACTCCATTATGGATCTGGAGAAAATAGACTTGTTGAGATTCCAATATTTATTTTTTAATTTAAAAGGGTTTGGACAATCTCTTTTTTAATTTCACAGAAGACCCAAGTGATCAAGTCTTATCTACAGAGGAACCCAAGTTTTCAATTCGGCACCACTGTTTATGTAATGCATTATTGTGGTGGGTTCTCCAGAGACACCCATGGTAGCCATTCTCCACCCTTGCTAATTGATGGAGGTACCAAATGAAAGATCACACACAAGGGTCTGATAGAGTATTGAAAAGAGGTTTCTAAAGCAAGCAAGCTCCATAAGAAGGCTTTCTAAGGGTATACATACAATGATAGGTGTCACGTGCCCAACTTTAGTGGCACGGTTGAGTTTATTCTCTTTAATGCGGGCTCTATGAATTTCTATGGATCTGTCCTAAGACTATGTATGGTATGACCTAAATACCAAAATATACAACCTGGATTTATTTAAATGTACCCTGCAGAGATATATCTGTGAGTGGTATCATATTCCTTAAGAAGATACAGAGATGTCTCCATAAGGTAGGTAGCAAGCTTGGAAGATGTTGAAGGTATATAAACCCTATACAGAGTCATGCTACTTAGTGGACCATCAATGACAGTATACCTGTTCACTGGTAGACTTGACCAGGAGCATTTCTTGTACTTGATCTAATCTGTTCTTCAGAGCCTTTAACTTCAGAGATAAAGCTTCTGCTTCTTCCAGCACTGTCCCGTTTCCCTGTCGTCGGTAGTTGGCATCCTCCAGCAATGAGTTGATTTTCTTTTCTGTTTCTTGTAAGGTTTTCTGGAAACAAAATACTTCATGATGTAGCAGGCATTACCTATTACCATCCAATAACCCATCCATAGCAGTGGCTCCTGGTTATGGGTTACCATGTAGAAGTAGAGCCATCACCCTCAAGGGTATATATATATATATATATATATACACACACATATATATACACACATACAAGTGAAAGTTGTTAAAAGAAACCTAGCACTTGCTAATATTTCATGAACAAATATCTTAATGGGAATGTGTCATCATAAAATGACCTACTGTTTAAATCACGTTTTTATGTTCAATATATGTTTAAAGGATTTTTTTATGTTAATTTTTTTTATTTTCCATGTCAACATCTATATTTAAACAAAAAACATAAAATCTTGCAGTTTATGCACTGGTCACAAAGCCTATTAACAGACGCCACTTCTTGGTCTGTACAGATTACTTAATTGCAGTTACCTGCTTATCTACCATTAATCCTGCCTGTAATGATACCACCTCTGTGTATAGATAAGACAGGATCCACCGTTCACAATAGGGGATTGTCACATCTTATCTATTCTTTCCCTGTACAATGACCTCTGCACAGGTCACACAGCATGGCTAGAAGACTCCTGTCCATTGTGTCTATGGTCCATGGGGCTGCCGTAAAGCAATTTTCTTAATTCTCTCTAAAGGCTGTTAAGAACAGCTCAGGCAAGATGGCCGCCCCCATAATCATGTTCAGGAAATAGAATTAAAAAAACTGCAATCAGAAAATAAAAACAGATTAGATAAAACGGATATGTGTTACTACTATTACTATCTGGTTTTAACTGGCAGATAACATTTTTGGTGACACATTTCCTTTAAAGGTAGTCTGCTTTTGACAATCCATTTTCTTAGAAGGAGCACCAGATGACTTGGTCATCAATCTCAGATTGGTGGAGGTCCGGTACCTCCACTAATTAGCTGTTTTGGCCACCTGTGGCGCCAGAAACTAAACAGAGTACGGACGGAAGCAGAAGGCTCCGTACACTGTGTAGTTTCCGATGCCGGACTGCCATGCTGGGGTACTGCAGCCCCATGCAAGTGAGTGAGAGATTAAAGGGGTTGTCCGGGTTCAGAGCTAAACCCGACATGAGCTCCCCTTCACTCATTTACCATGTCTGAGTTGAGCATTGGATCACTTCTTGCTCCGATGCTCCCCCTTGCCTAAAGACCGCCCATTAGTGCTGGTGACATCACCGGGATCGCTGCTAGGCGGAAGCCTCCACCTAGCACACTGAGATGCCAGGTACTTCACTGGCAGTAAACAAAGAGATTATTCCTTGCATTTTCCAAAGAGGCCCTGGAAACGGAATCTGATTGGTTGCTATGGTCAATAGCAGTTTTCCCTTGTCCCAGTTTTGAAACTGTCATAGCAACCAATGACGGCACAGCTTTCATTTTGAAAAGCGCTTGAAAAATGAAAGCTGCGCCATGGTTGGCAGCTATGGGCAACCAAGAGAGTTTAATTTTCATAGCACTTGAAAAATGAAAGCTGTACAGTAGTTGGTTGCTATGGGCAAACAAGAGAGTTTTCATTTTCACAGTCAGCACTTCAAAAATGAACGCTGCGCCGTGGTTGGTCGCTATGGGCAACCAAGACAGCTTTACTTTTTAGACAGTTTCTCTTAGATAGAGATAGAGGTATGTGTACAAGTGACGTCAGCGAGCTGCTGTTTTCTCCGGGACACTTTCCACAAGGGAGGTGCGGCTGTGCGGACTCTGTCCGCTTGTCGTCATCGTACCTGACACTCTGCAAGTTGCTCTTCCACGCTCTGCAGCATATCCGGGTGCTGCTTGCTCTCCCCTGGTGACAGCGTCACCTCCTGCAGCCAGCGCTCCACCTCCGTTACCTTCCCCCGGCAGTCACTGAGGATCATTTCGGGCTGCACGTCAACCAAGGTTTGGCCGGCATCTCCCAGCTGCTCCTGAAAGAAAACCCACAACAGGTGAAACGTGAAAAAGCCTGCTGCAAACCCCGGCCAATGCTGCTGTGCACATACGTATGGCGGAGCTGAACCAACGGCTTATTCCCATGTGTAGAGAGGAAAGAAAACATCTCATGTGATCTAATGTCAACAGGTTCCTGGCAGCTCCTCTGCATTTACTCAAGGATTTTTTTTTAGCATGGAGAGTAAACTAGATGGGCCCTATTTTTAATAAAGGGACTAGGGCCTATTAACCCTTGTGCACACCTGATATTTATCACCCAGCTTTCCCCAGATCAGGATCATATGAGGCAATGCCAAGAAAGCAAAAAGAATATATCGCTGCATATACAAGATGCATAGCCCTTCAGGAGTGTGGGAAAGCTCGGTGACAACTTGAATGGAACTACCATCAGCCTCCGAGGATGCACAAGGCTCAACTGTGCTGTCACCGATCAGAGATATGGTGCCCGATGCCTGCTATGGATCCGCACCTTACCTACAGGTTTCCGATAGTGTGGGGCGGCATGAATACGTGCTTCATCACGTTATCGTCTGGGGTTCCACTTTGCGATATGTTGCGATCTCAGAATCACATGCGATATGTTGGACATGTTTGGCCGCCCTTCCAGTGGACTTGTGCAAAATTGTAGATAATTGCATGTACACGTGCGGTGTTATGTGATCCAGGGGCTGAGAGTCTGCATGCGATCGCAACACAATTTAGCAGGATAAACTCATCCGTTTCAGCCCCATGTTGGGCTTCTGGAGGAGAAAGTGGTCCCTAAAGGTGGCCCAATATACAATGCATTGCCTGTCTATGGGTCCATTCACACAGAGTCCATGTAAGTGACATGGGGGCGCATGCGAGTTCATACTAGCACATGGTGTGACTATGTATCCATTCACACACGGTCCATAACAGATGGTATTCTGCTGTATAGATGCTGTACATGTGGGGCCTTATTATTACATGGTCTGTCCATTCAGATAGCATTCTGCTGCATGGGCCCTGTATGACTATGCAGTGTGCTGACCTGCAGGGGAGGTGTGGCAATGGCTGAAAATGGAGAGGAGAGGATTGGAGTGGTGGCAGTGGCAATGATAGTGATTGTAGTCATCATGATGGCTAAACCCTCTCCCTCTAGCACTCCCTGGGTACAGTGAGAGGAGGGCGCACACTTTCTTCCCTTGGGGAACACCCTGGGCTTTTTTGGGCCACCTGTCTGGTAGTAGTTGGGGTGCCCTTGATGGTGGACGGTTGGCATCGTGTGAGGCAGGAGGCTAGGCGTAGGGCCAGTGGATGTATGGTGGAGTCAATGACCAGACCCGTTTGGTTACAATAAATAAAGTCTCTCTTTACTGAATATATGATAGGATTTCCTGCACTGAGGTTCCTGTAACTTTCCGCAGTTACTTTAAGAGAATATGCAGAGTTAAGTTTTGGAGAGAAAAAATAGACACACTGACCTTTTGACTGTCTAGTTAAAGGGAGTCTTTCACCTAATCTGAGCGTTTTAGACCGCTCAGATCAGGTTATAGACTCTTTAACCCTCATTACGATCATACCCGTCTCTTATGTGTCCCTCGCCCAGATAATGAAAATAACACTTTTTAAACTTATGCAAATTACCTTCTGAAGGTGCCCAGGGGCGGCGTTACTGGGCGATGTGCCCAGAAAAACACACCTCCAGCCGGCGGACGTCACGAGCTGCACCAGAGGACGGCGGGCTGGGAACTGGCCCGCACCTGCGCACTGCTCTGCCCATTATGGGCAGAGGAACATCCTTTCATATTGCGCATGCGCCGGCTGGCTGTCTTTAGTTGGCCGGCGCATGCGCAATATGAAAAGCTGTTCATCTGCCCATAATGGGCAGAGCAGTGCGCAGGTGCGGGCCAGTTCCCAGCCCGCCGTCCTCTGGTGCCGCTCGTGACGTCCGCCGGCTGGAGGTGTGTTTTTCTGGGCACATCGCCCAGTAACGCCGCCCCTGGGCACCTTCAGAAGGTTATTTGCATAAGTGTTATTTTCATTATCTGGGCGAGGGACACATAAGAGAAAGGTATGATCGTAATGAGGGTTAAAGAGTCTATAACCTGATCTGAGCGGTCTAAAACGCTCAGATTAGGTGAAAGACTCCCTTTAAGCTCTGTCTAGACTGTTGTTTACGTCTGAAAAACTTCTTATTCATCTCATTTGATTTGTATTGAGGCTCAATGCAAGTCTATGACAGACTGAAATTGCAACAATGTTTCTGTTAGGGCGCGCTTCTCTTCTCCACTCCTCCCACTAGAAGGTTCTAGTTCAGTTAGAAACTGTATAAAAGGAGAGCAGTCAGAGCCCTTAGTTGCTCCTAGGAGAGACTCTGACAGACTGCACAAGTGACCAGAAGAAGACACTGAGACTGAGATATTCTGCCACAGACCAGGTCACCAGCCCTTCGACCAGGTAGCCAGCAGTACAACCAAGTTACAGACCCTGGGTCACCAGCCCTTCGACCAGGTAGCCAGCAGTACAACCAAGTTACAGACCCTGGGCCACCAGCCCTTCAGCCAGGGTACCAAACTTATAAGAAAAAAAGTGGGACAGGTAGCTCCGGCCTTTCCTCAGCACAGAATCTTCTTCTACCAGAGGGGAGACTGAAGAAACCAGCTCAGTGCCTTGCCTATATTGATTTGCACTTGAGTTCCTCCAGCAAAGAAGCAAACTGGATTACTGCAAACCCCATTGAGGTGCACCACGCCTTACCATTCCCCCAGGAGAGCAACAACATGTGGTGTCACCTTGATGTAGTGTTAGGGCAACCTCAAACCCGGCCACTGCATGGGTCCATACTACAGACACGTATACACACACCATGTGCTGTGTCTTTGCCTATGTGAGTTAATGTACATTTTTCTCAACCTAGAGGGAAGCAGCTGAATCAGCAGATAAATCATGGACGTTAATTACTGTTGGTTGTAAGGTTAGGAAGGAGATATTTATAGTAGTTTACAGTCACTGATCTTCTATACTTCTGGTCTGCTCCATATGTTCCTTAGGCCACAGAAAAGCTAATGTAAAATATATATCCTATATGTGTATATATCCCATATAACTTGTCTGTTCGTCCCTTCCTGTTCTTCTCTACACTCATTTTTTGCATGTGAAGGAGACCGTGTATTCCCCCTTTCACATAGATCTTCTGCCCTTTGCACATTGTTATTCCCAATCTGCAGAATTCTTCTCCCTTTCAGACATCACATCTGCTATACTCACACCACCCTTGAAGACCTTCTCGCTCCCCTCTTACCAGGTCTGCCCTGTATTCTTCCTTCTTCTCCATTAACCTTTGCCCGTAGGGTGGATCCCATGCATATCTATAAGTGTTCATATCACCTAAAGACAACGTCAAAGTAACACTCCTAACTATGGACGCTTCATGGAATTTCACACTAAACATGAACTTTCACTTACCTCCAGCATCACCTGCTCTGCCCTACCGATGGTGGTCTACCATCAGTCCAGACTTATTACAGACACTGGGCAGTGCAACAAGGATTTTTAGAGGCATAATTTGAAGCTCCTGGGCCCAATGCTAAATCTATTACAGGACCCCCACCAACCCGGTGTAATCTATACTACTGGTCTCCTCATGGGACAGATGGATTATTTTGGGTTCCAAGGCACCAGAGCACTTGTCGGAACGGCAACATACCACAGGGTGACATCAAGACCTAACAAGGGCCTGTCTTCAACTACATGATGCCCTGGATAGTAACTTCTATTGGTGCCCTCCTGTATACTGTATATGAAGTGTAGCTATATAGCGTAAAAATAACCAAACCATACAGTGCCTAATTATGTGTCATAGTACTGTATGGTGCCCAAATAAAAGGACCATACAGTCATCTAAGTAATATTTATGCTGCCATGCACAGCAAATATACAATATTGTACTGTTATTAAGTAGCAGATAATACCAAAGTAAATACTCCACACAGTGCTCAGTTAATGCCGCTACAGAGTCACCAACAGTTCCATATATAAATCGTGTTGCTAGTAGATATGGTCACAAGCCTTGGGTGCCAGGCCATCCGAAGCGCCCCCTGCAGCAGAAATGGCTGATGCTCCCTGTGTGACCACATAGGAGACACCACCCCGATGGCCGGTCGTCTGGCTTCATATTTGGCTGAGGTTAGTGGAAGACCACTGCAGCCCACATATATACTGTGGCAAAATTTACAGATGTAACACTTTTGTTCACTTTTTATCAGGTACACAGGACAAGGTTGACTACTCCTGGGGGTGAGCATACAGTGCTACAGAGAACATAAAGGGGTTGTCTAATCTCAGACAATGGGGGCATATCGCTAGGATATGACCCCATTGTCTGATAGGTGTAGGTCCCAGCGCTTGGACCCGCACCTATATCGAAAACGGAGCCCGAAAGTGTTGGAGGGCGCACTGCGCAAGTGCAGCCGCCCTCCATTAATTTTCGATGGGGCTGCTGATTTCTGGGCCCATAGAAGTGAATGGGAGCGGTGGCCGGTCATGCGCCGTGCGCTCTCATTCATTTCTATGGGGAGCGCGCTTGGTGATGGCCGAACCGGAGTCCTCCCGCCACCACTTTGTGGGACGACGTTCCCAATATAGGTGCAGGTCCCACCTAGCGATATGCCCCCACTATCTGAGAGGAGACAACCCCTTTAAGGTACTATTACACCAGCAGATGTCATACAGGTCACGATAAACGATTGAAGATGTAGCAACTCATTAATGACATAAATTTCCCTTATACATAGATAATTGTTCATAACTGCGGTCGTTACTCGTTCCTTGTTATTACATGTAAAGATAGGGGGACAGATGCTTGGTCAAAAGGCAAGCAGGAGATCGTTAGCGAGCAGATGACTCCATATTATACCAATCTATTAACGACGCGCGATCATTTCTTAGAATGCTGAAAGATCGCGATGAACGAGAAACCAGCGATTTGTCGCTCATCTTTGAATCGTTCACATTTATTACATCAGATGATTCTCACTCGTCTGCACAAGAATCTGTACAAGATTCGCTCTGTGTAATAGGACCTTTAGGTGTAATCCTGCACTTAGTGGAGAATTATCCAGCTAGAATGGGTCAACAACCCCTTTTTGACACTAAATTAGAGATTGAGGGTCACTTCTTGGTCTTTAGTAGGGGTCTCCAAGATGTAGGTGATAATTACATGTGGGTACAACAGTGTGAAATTACCCCCTAAGGGAATGCATCATCAGAAAATGACCTATTGTTTAAATCAAATGTTTATGTTAAATATATATATTTTTTAGTCCGTTTCTATATTTAAAAAATAATCCTGAAATCCTGCAGTTTTCACAGTGGCCACTAGGCCTAAAACATGTCAAGGCATCTTTTTCTTTGGGAGAAGCCACACTGGCCATAGAAACGATAGACTGGAGGCAGAGACTGGGAACTTAAAAGTGGTTCTGCAAAAAAAATTAAAAATTCAAGTAGGCGGGGACAACTGAAGTAGGCAGGGCCTGCATATGGTAGTGCAGCACAGAGTACCTGCCCCAGCGGAACCAAATACCACAGGATAGTACAAAATACTTCACCCTCACCACAGTATTCCACTGCATCACCATCATGAGGACAGTAATACAGCTGAGTTCAGGAGGGACCTGTGGCCGTTGAGCATCAGATCAATATGTACCTGGCCTGCTGCCCTCAGTAGAGCTTGAGTGGCCCCTTGGGCATGGGCCCACTGGGAAATTTTCCTGTTAGGTCTATGGCCAATCCACCCCTGACTGTAGGGGACCTCACTGACTTCTATGGGAGAGTTTTCTAGGCATGCTGTGTAGACCTGTGCAGAGGTCCTTGTAAACGGTGGATCATGTGCTATCTATAACAAACGGGTTACCTTTTACTGTAATCCTGCCTGTGATGATAATACCAAGGCTACAGGACACTTCAGGAAGTCTCAACATACTATAAGGCCAACTGCACGATTTTAGATTTTTTAAAATATAGTGACATGAAAAACTAAAACAAAAATCACCAAAAATGTAAGAAAACGTTTGCAATAAAAACATGATTTAAACAATAGATCATTTTCTGACGGCTCATTACATTCAGAACAGATTTCATTACATTAGCTGTCCTACTGGTGGTTTTACATATATAGCGATTTTTGAAAAACCGCATCATTCTTGCTGCATTTTTCCTAGCGCTGCAGCAGGATGTGTGCTGTAAGTCAACATGGAAATATAAGGCTCACAACAGACAGGGCATTTTTATGGCATTTTCTTTACTTCTGTTGCATTTCCGGGTCAGCGACGGCTTTTTCAAAAAGCAACATGCTTAGGTATGGTGTTTTTTTTTTTTCATGGATTTTCCAATAGGCTTTTCTATAGGACTGGAAAAATGTATAAAAAAGAATCAATGGCCAATAAAAAAATACAACCAAAAACCGCTTGTGTGAATGTATCAAATTCATGCAGTTTTTTTTACAAGCCAAAAAAAGACTCAAAAACTGCATGAGGCCTAATAATGTTAAACTAAGGAGCACTAATGCTTCACGCACGCGACCGTGTCCGTATGTCGGTCTGCAAACTAGTGATCCGCAAATTCCAGACACCTTCCGTGTGCATTCTAGCATTTTTCTCACTCCTATCAACAGAAATGACTATTTTCATCCACATAGTGGACCAGAATAAAACATGTTTTATAATTTGCGAAAAATGCGAAAAATACGGATGCGTGCATGGCCCTATAGAAATGAATGGGTCAGTGGGCGATTCACAAAAAGTGCAGAGAAAACGACATATTGCGAGCCCCTCTGCGCCCCGTCCCAAGCTCTGCCTTTATGGCTTCTGTCTGATTTGCGTAGATAATAAGGACAGCCTGGAATGTAATAACAATGTCGCCCTGTGTGTCTACCGAGCGAGATCACCCGCTCCTGTCCTTCGTGAATACTCACAATGATCTGTTATCATCTCCATTCAATCTTTGCCAGAATTCGAAACAAACTCGGTGAACAGGTTTACAGTGGCTGCAGCGGCCCAACACAGAAACGTCTTCCTTCCACTCCCATAGCTGCGATGCCAGGAGGACAGGGAAGGCGTCCTTTTACTTATGGCTGTGTCCTGTGAGCTGTATGCTAGCAATCACCGGCCCGAGAGCAGGAGAAAGGCGACAGGCCGATTGTGCAAAAGGAAATATTGCACACAGCACCTTACAAAGTCATGAATAGCAGCTGCCGTCAAGGAAGGAGAACTGGCCTGTGCTCAAGAGCTGGAGGTGTTGTAATGATTAACTAGATACCATACAGAAATCGCTTATCACTGCCTAGGTCAGAGGTATGAACTGGAAGCCGGTCTGAGACTGCACTGACTCTACCCTTTGGCACTTTAAAGTTGGCTGGCGCCTTAAAGCGGTTCTCTCACTTCAGCAAATGGCATTTATCATGTAGAGAAAGTTAATACAAGGCACTTACTAATGTATTGTGAGTGTCCATATTGCCTCCTTTGCTGGCTGGATTCATTTGTCCATCACATTATACACTGCTTACGATCACCCTGCAATCCAGCAGTGGTGGTCGTGCTTGTACACTATAATGTGCCGGCCTATGCGCACTCGAGCAGTCTTGGCTACCAGAGAGCCTGGCACTTTTTCCTATAGTGTGCAAACACGACCACCACTGATGGATTGCAGGGTGGTCGTAACCCCCAGTGTATAATGTGATGGAAAAATGACTCAAACCAGCAAAGGAGGTAATATGGACTAGGGCTGCAGTAAATGATTATTTCAGTAATCGAGTATTCTACCGATAATTTTTTACGATTAATCGAGTATACTAATAAGAAAAAATGAATTAATAGACTGTTTACCTTTATAAAAACTCATCAGACCCCCTGCCATCAGTCCCCAACACCCTTTGTTCCCCCTGTGCGATCAGCCCAATTGCGTCAGTTCCCCCTAGTGCCATGAGCTCCGTTCCCCCCAGTGCCATCAGCTCCACTATCCCCCTGTGCCATGAGCTGTCCCCTCAGTGCCATCAGCTGCCCCCTCAGTGCCATCAGGCTCCCTCTAGTGCCACCAGCTGCCCCCTCAGTGCCACCAGCTGCCCCCTCAGTGCCACCAGCTGCCACCCCAGTGCCATCAGCTGCCACCCAGTGCCACCAGCTTGCCCCCCAGTGCCACCAGTTTGCGACCAGCTGCCCCCAGCTTGCCCCCCAGTGCCACCAACTGCCCCCAGTGCCACCAGCTTGCCCCTCCAGTGCCACCAACTGCCAGCAAGCGACAGTACTTACCTTTCCTGTAGGGGCGCCACCCCACAGCTCCTCCATCTT
Source organism: Bufo gargarizans (assembly GCF_014858855.1). Taxonomy (NCBI): domain Eukaryota; kingdom Metazoa; phylum Chordata; class Amphibia; order Anura; family Bufonidae; genus Bufo; species Bufo gargarizans. The sequence continues at coordinate 32,050,698 of NC_058090.1, forward strand.
CTTCAATGCGCGCTGCACTATCGTCCTGACGTCACACAGCGTCAGGTCATAGTGCGCGCTTACGTGCCCTATGACCTGACGATGTGTCAGGAAGAAAGTGCATCGCGGTGCAGGCCAGAGGGTGATTACAGAGCGGTAAGTAATAGCAAGCGCTTCCCTACTGTTCCGTGGTCACATGACACAAACGAATCCTCGTTGCAAAAAATTTGCATCAAGGATTTTTTTGGGTCGAATTACTCAATTCAATTGAGTAATCGTTTCAGCCCTAATATGGACAATCACAATACATTAGTAAGAGTCTTGTATTAAAGGGGTTCTCCCCTTCTTCACCCAGGCAGCCCCTTTTCATGCTCCGATGCTCTCTCTTGCCCTGCATCGCGCAGGGCAAGGGGTGTTTTGTTTATATTTTTACATTGCTAGGCGGAAGCTTCTGCCTAGCAGTGTTCCCAGTGATGTGACTAGCACTAATGGGCGGGCAGCGCTAAAGCCTGCCCATTAGTGCCGGTGACGTCACTGGGTTCACTGCTAGGCGGAAGCACCCTGCACCCTGCTACTATCTCTAATGGGCTAACCTGAATGTCATCTTATGTATTTATTCCAGGTCCTTCACACCGTGCATTTCTAATGTTAAGCAGCTGTTCAGATGTAATTTGCCTGGTTCACCAGTAGGTGCCAGTGTTTCTGGCAGAGCTGTACTTAAATGGAATGGAGCTCTCCATTCCATTCTAACCCCCCTCTGGTGAGGAGTGGGCTAGTCTTACTTCCTGCAGGAAGGGTGGGGACCAGTTCTAGTGGCAGTTGCAGTTTACCCCCTGCAAGGGGAAGGGTGTGCATGGGCAGGTCTCTGCTGGCCATGGAGGCCAAAGCTTGAAGCCTTAAGGAGCCATGAGGAAAGTTCCCTGGCATAACCTAGAGTCAGACTACATATAAGAAGTGTGTAACATCCCAGAGTTATGTTACTACACTCTTTATCCCCGCTACCACATGTTAAGTGTATTTGTACTGTCATCTTGTGTAATTTAACATCACACCCTCAATAATGTGCATATTTAAGCCTGTTATATATATTTGATGTAGTTTTCTATGTACACCAGCAGGTGGCAGCAATGTTAGCAGGTCTTTAGTGTCAGTTTAGTGTTTCTAAACTAGAATAGTTTATTCCAGTTTAGCTCCCCCTCTATGAGCAGAAGTGGGCTGGCCCATATCCTGTCTCATGGGGAGGAAAGGAAGTTTAGTTAGTGTGCCAGCTACCCCTGCTTGGGGAAGGCTGTGCTGGTAGGAGCTCCCTGTTTAGGGATCCCAACCCAGGATCGTGCCTCGGCTGAGGCCAAAGATCTCCATTCCCAGTCTGAGCCCTTCAGCGGCTCAGCTGGTTGACAAGCAAGCAGCCACCTCCAGACCTCCAGGAAAAGCCATTCCCTGTGAGCATAACTGTGAGTGACTATCGAGAGACCAGGAGAAGCCAAATTCCTCCTCAGCTAGTCAGTCCCATACCAAGCAGAAGATAGATAAAGCAGAAGATAGATTCCTGCCACATATTACAGAGCCATAAGCAGACGACTAATTCTGCAAGTGAGCTCCAGGCACATGCTAGATGCAGAAGAGATATTGATCCATGCCATACATTGCCAAATACCTGCTGGGACCCAAAAGACTAATGCTGTATCTCATATGGATTAATGCTGCCTTCAGTAAAGACAAGTTGAATTATATTTCAAGTCTGGATCTCATTCATTACTACCGAGTTCCTCAATTACTCCTACTAGCAGCACTCATTTATTGCAAGTGAGCCAGGATCCAGGAGTCCAGCCGTACCAAGGTAGGAGACACCGTTGACGCTATACCTACTACTACACAGAGACATTATACCACTCTGGTATTCCTCACCTGGTACGTGATTTGCAACACCTTAAAGGGCCCTGAGACTGTAACCTGCGCACACTGCAATTGGCGTCACGAACAAAAACTCTTAACTATCATTCACACCTGACCCAGTCAGTGCATATTATTGCGCCAGTGTGCATTAGTCCAATCCGGCTTACTGCAAGTACAGCATACCGAAGAAGCTGAGTTATACAGCCAGCCTGTTAGTACAGCAGATCAGAGAGAAACAAGGATATAGCAGAGTTGAGTATGCCTGCCAGTTTAATGCTAAAGCCTGCTGGAACCAAGACAAAGCCTGAAACTGTTTGGAGAAACATTTATTCAAGTAAAGCTGCCATTGAACTTCATCTCAAGGTCTGGACTCAAGTTATTATTTTATTCCTCAATTATTCCCCCTATTTATTGCTTCAGAGCCAAAGCCTGGGGTCCAGCCGTATCCAGGTAGGAGCACCGTGACACACATAAAGACACATTTTTGGCCGCACTACACCACTTGGCATGCCTACACCTGAAGCGCGCGATATAGAGGGCCCTGGAGGGAGGCCGCTCGTTGCAGAATTATAAACCCAGTACTTCACCAGATCTGCTGAAAAAGCCCTTGCCCTGCTCGATACAGCGCAGGACAAAAGAGAGCATTGGAGCATGAAATGCTTCGATGATCATATTAGAGGGGTTGCCTGTGTGAAGAAGGGGATATGTCCGGGTACAGCTCTGAACCTAGACAACCCTTTTAACTTTTGCCGATTCTCACCCTGTGTAAAGGGCCCTTAAGACCAAAGGGAATGAGGAATATGAAATGAGTGATTCCAGCCTAAAGGGGGCACTGTTAAGGACACAGGATCATAGGATCCTATAGCAAAATTTAGAAAGCCCACAAAAAAGTCTGTGAATGGGGCATAGAACATATGAGGTTAAAAAAAGCTACAAAAACTTCTTTGTTTGTAGTGCATTTTTAATTTCCCTACTGGGCTGCTACTCTAGGAAAAAAATGCTGATTTTTTGTATCGAAAATATGTAATGCAATAAACCACCATTATTGTGAGAGATATTTTTTAACACTCTAAGGTGTAGATCCAAAAGTTATATTTTCCAGTGCATTTATGCTTCGAAACTGTCAGAGACAATAGTTGAGGTGGAGCTCAGTACAACAGAACTCAATAACAGCTGTATAAAAATCGCTATGCAGTAAGTGCATCTACCCACTGAGCCTGATGAGCATGGACGCACATGCTCAGTTCCATCCTTCAACTGCCACCAGTCCTATTTACTTTAACAAGCTGTGACAACTACGACTCTCCAGGAGAGAGCTGCAGCAAAAAGGACACACCCTCTAAGAAGGTTAAGGTCACCCAGAAATCTCATAGTGTTAAGTTTAAAGGGGTTGTGCACCTTTAGAAGAGGGGGGAGTGCCAAACTGCAAAGGGAAGCTGCTTTTTCCCAGTACTGGCTTCTCTGCTCAACTCCCAGCATGTAATCTTCTGTTCTGACGCCGCTGCAGCAGTGACCAAATGGTCATGTGATGCAAGGGGAACAGGTCACCACTGCAGCCAGCGATCGGATGCAGCAGCCTCAAAACAGAAGTTTTAGTACTACTTACAAGGAAATTTGGTTCCTAAGCCTCTGTATTACGAATCAAGACATTTAGTTAATGTAGAGCTGGTGAGGCCGATGGTGGTATACTGCCACGTTATTTTCACGGTATTAAGCCTCATGCACACAACCGTTGCCCGATGTTTCCCTTTTTTGCAGTGCGGACAGTCTCATAGTTACATAGTTAATACGGTTGAAAAAATACATACGTCCATCAAGTTCAACCAAGAGATAGGTGGGGACGCGAATCCCTGAAGGAAGTGAGACTCAGATTTCTACACGTTTTCATAAGCATTAATGTTTTTTACTTTTAAGAATTCCTCTAAACCCTTTTTGAAACTGTCCACTGTTCCTGCTGTGACCACGTCCTGAGGAAGTCTATTCCACAGATTCACAGTTCTCACAGTAAAGAAGCTTTGACGCTTCCAGAGACTGAACTTTTTCCTCCCCAATTGGAGGCAGTGTCCCCTTGTCTTTTGAGGACATTTTACATGGAACAGTTTTTCACTGTATTTTTTGTATGGCCCATTTATATACTTGTACAGGTTAATCATGTCGCCCCATTAGACGTCTCTTCTCAAGACTAAATAAATTCAATTCTTTTAATCTTTCTTCATAACTAAGACCCTCCATGCCCCTTATCAGTTTAGTCTCTCTCCTCTGTACTTTTTCAAGCTGCAGTGCGTCCTTTCTATGCACTGGTGCCCAGAACTGGACTGCGTATTCCAGATGAGGCCGCACCAAAGCTTTGTAAAGTGGTATATTACATCCCTGCCCGGCGAGTCCTATGCCTCGTTTAATGCATGAAAATATCCTGGTGGTCTTAGAAGCAGCTGATTGACATTGTATGCTGTAATTTAATCTACCATCCACAAGGACACCCAAATCCTTCTCTATAAGTGACTCTCCCAGATGCTACATCTCCTAGGACATATGAAGCACAGAGATTATTACTACCAAGATGCAGAACTTTACATTTGTCCATATTGAACCTCATTTGCCAAGTTGATGCCCAATCACTCAGAGTGCTCAAGTCAGCTTGTATTTTATGGACATCTTCCATAGACTGTACAGTTGTACAAAGCTTAGTGTCATCTGCAAAAATAGAAATGGTGCTATTAATCCTGTCCTCAATATCATTAATAAATTAAATAATAGAGGGCCCAGCACTGAACCTTGGGGGACACCACTTATAACCCGGGACCATTCTAAATAGGAATGATTGACCACAACTCTCTGGACACGGTCCTTCAGACAGTTTTCAATCCAATTACAAACTATACTTTCCAAGCCTATAGACATTACTTTACCTATTAAGCGTCTATGAGGGACAGTATCAAAAGCCTTTGCAAAATCCAGAAACACTACATCCACAGCCGCCCCTCTGTCCAGGCTACTACTCACCTCCTCATAAAAACAAATCAGGTTAGTCTGACAACTTCTGTCCTTGGTAAACCCATGCTGGTTATCACTACATACTTATTTATAGTCACATACTCCTGTATATAGTCCCTTAAGATTCCTTCAAACATTTTTCCCACAACAACAGTTAAACTAACTGGTCTATAATTACCTGTGGAGGACCTTGATCCTTTATTTAATATGGGCACCACGTTTGCCTTGCGCCAGTCACTTGGCACTGTACCAGTACCTAGAGAATCTTTAAACATTTTAAACGGGGGCAGAGCAAAGACTGAACTGAGATCTTTAAGCACTATTGGGTGTAATCCATCTGGACCCGGAGCCTTGTCCACATTTACCCTATTTAAATTCTCTTATACTCAATTGGCTAACTGTAGATATGGTCCATCACTGGATGTACTAACAGCCCTAGCACCACAGATACCAGCTCCTTTCTCTTCTTTTGTATATACAGAGCTAAAAAAAAACATTTCGTAACTCTGCCTCTTCCTTATCTTCAGAGACTACCTCCCTTTACCATTATTTAGGGGACCTACCTGCTCAGACCTAGGTTTTTTAGCATTTATATATTTAAATAATTTTTGGGGATTTGTTTTGCTCTCTTTTGCTACCTGCTGTTCGTTTGCTAATTTTATCTCCTTTTTACAGATTTTATTAAGCCCTTTGTAATCTTTAAACGCTACAGCTGACCCCTCAGATTTACTTGTTACCTAAAGGGATACATTTTTTAGTTCAATTACTCAATGTGGATTTGAAGCTCTCCCATTTATCCTCAGTATTATTTTGTGACAGTAGCTGCTCCCAATCTATGCCCTAAAAGGCATATATACTAGGGCGTGCCAGCTCAGGACTAGCCTCCCTGGCACTTTTCCTTCTACCCCTTCTTCCTACATTAACCCAACTGCTCACCTGATATTCCTGATCTTGCCCTCCTCCTCCCACCTCGATTTCACGGACCCCAGTCAGTGCCTGCCCAGTGAGGTCTAAGCCTCTCTCCAGGTCTGCAGTGCCCCTAAGTATTTCAAGCTGCTTATTTAGATCCAAGATCTGGGCTTCCAGATATGCAACATGATTGCATCTAGTGCAATTGTATTCACCCTCAAAAGGCTCTTTAAGGCACGCATACATTGCCCAGGACACACACTTAGTGGCATTGTCCATGGAGCACATGTTTAAAGGGGGATGAACAGTAAAGAAGGAAAACAGTAAATATGAGTTAGAATTAGACCCTGTCTGCTGTAGTTGGAGGACTAGCTAGAATTAAGCCAACAACACACAAGGAAATTCTTTCGAACCTTAGTTTCTTGCTCCTTGTCTTAAACTCTGGTTCTTTAAACTCCACTTAATCAGCAGCCACTTGGTACAGCAAGCCTCTTGAGAAAGACCGAGAGGTCGAAACGGCCCAATTTTTGGTGAATAAACCAGCATGAATTGAAGACCGGCGAGTGCTGCAGTTTTATTTTTGATTTATTCTGGATGATTTGGGGAGGCTACAGTCTGGTTATCCAACATGGCGGGCACCACCTCCATAGAGACTTTTTGCTATAGATTCGTAAGTGCTGCACTCAGCTATTTCAGACTTCCATTCACCGCTATGGGCAGGGACAATGCATGCCTACCCTGATCTCCAGCCGGGAACATGCACTTCATGGCCACAGTTCGGTGCCTCATCTAACGGCCCTTCTATAACCAAACACACGTGCAGATTTTTGCATTGGGTCCCAGTAGAAAATATGCCTCTTCTTTATGATCCTGGCAGCTCTCAGTACTTACACGGTAAGGAGGATATCAAATTGTACTCTACTATGTCACAATGATCTCGCCAAATAGATAACAACTTTTTACTGAAAGAAGGTTTTTAGGAGTTGCCGGTATCTAGTCCGACTTTCTCATTCATTTTCTTATCTATATTTCAGGAAACCAAGATGAAGTGTCCTCATTGCCCATTTCAAATGATCTTGTTAGCACATCCAACTCCTGGAGGGGAAAAAAAAAACTGTGGTGCCCGTGTCAAGATGTCTTTGTTGACAGTGCTTGGCTTTCAGTGGAAATAAAGTAGCTGTCGGTTTTCTGCTGAATTTTATTTGGTAAACCTTTGTATGGAAGTCAAAATGTGAGCTAAATGTACCTACCCGGTATAGACTCATCCTGCTGACCTCATTCCTGCGAGTGAGTATCAGAAATGATTCATCTAAGGTTTTTTATTTTTGCTAAACTATATAAAACATTTTCTTTCAGGAAGAGGGGACGGTTAGGGGGCAGGCTTATCTTGACTTGAAGCACGAAGGCCGCTGCCCCCTGGACTTCAGACTGACCGGCGAGATAGCGCTGATGGGGATTAAACATCTTTTTTGTCATGTATGGAGCATCAGATTACAGGATCAAACACATCAATAATAACAGACTGGGGGCTACTATAAGGTAATGCTGGCGGTTTTATATGCGATTTTGAGGTGACAGGTTCCCTTTAATAGAATTTCTTTTTACCTGGGACAATGGAGGAAGATCAGTCACGTCTTCTTCATGTTCAGGCTCCACAACATGGACTCCTGTGCTGTCGTCTGCTGCCTGTAAGGGTATGTAAAGAAAGTCTTAGCATAAGACACTTTAATTAAAGGTCTCGTACCTCCCCGAGGAAGCTCCACGAGGTCGCGGTGTAGAGTGTAAAAGCAGGCCACGCGCTGTGTGACGGGAGGTACTATCTAAACATCAGTCACAAGTGACAAACACGTTTGGCCACATATTTCCATAATTTCCAGGTGGTGAGAAGAAGGAGGACGCGGGGCCGTATAATGACTGCTTTCAGAAAAAGCCGCTTCCCCAGTCCCTGCTGTGATACCAACAGATGCAAGTAACTGAAGCCTGGATGTACATTGTCCAGGACCAGAAGCTGAAAGTCAGACAGAAGATGTTTGCTCAGGAGACACTTCCAGAAAGTTACCACTGAGGAACTGCAATATAAGGAGTTTTATTCTGCAGGGGGGGTGTGGGGGGGGGATATTACATTTCATGTATTCATGATAGCATATAGGACTCCAAACCACAGACAATTATGTAGGTTTAGCTTTAACATGTATAGCAGCTGAAGGTAGGAAATCCACGGAGGCTAGATTTTTTTGGTTCAGAGAAGAACGGGAGCTTCACCACATATTTCTTCAATAACTTGCTTTGTTTAGGTTCAAAGTGCTGCAGCAACACATTTCAGGGCTGAAACGGCCCCTGCTTCAGGCCACTGTAACAACTGTTACAAATGCCTGAAGAAGGGGCTGATTCGGCCCCCAAAACGCATCGCTGTAACATTTCGAGCCTCAATAAAGCAAGTTATTCAAGAAATACGCTCAATTACCTTGCCATGGTGCAGTTACTTTTGTTCTTCTCTGAGCTTCTGTGACCGGACTGGCTTTCACTGGCATCTGCATGGGCACCCAGGCATTTCTCAAAGCCTAAGTTGGTGTTGTGCCGACAGCATAACATCAGAAGGTGAAAGGCTTTTGCTATTTGTTTGTTTCTTGTCTGTGCAGTAATGCCTATGATGCACTCTCTATTCTAGTTGTCTTGGGATATTTTGGGGTTGGCATAATGCATCATCCATAAACAACCTATAGGTCTGGACATAGAGCCATGGTCAGTACCCAGGCACTGGGAAGCAAAATTTAAAAGAAAAAAGCCACTTGTATTATAGAAGCTCCTTTCCTGGCAATACTCCAGTATTCTGCAGCTATGGAGAACGTATAAGGGCCTCTTGGTATGTAAGCGTCTAATATTTACCTGTCAAAGCAGTCCTGCCTCCGGTGTGACAGATGTGACCTTATATAAGATAGTACATACATCATACTAAACCATCAATTAAACTGCATGGAGTGACAGCTCCCGTAACTGTCTTACCTCTACAACCAGTGTAGAGTCTTCTGTCTCCTCGGCCAACGATGGCAAGAAATAGGAATCCCATCTTTCTGCCTAAACACAGGAAAGACATCTATGTCAACTGAGTGGAGCCATATCTGCAGGAACTAAGGGTAGCAATAGAAAATCACACAACCAAGCAGCTACAGTCAAAGCCTTATATTCTCATCGGTGACCATGTTCAAACTAATAATTCACAATAGGTAGGTTACCGCAATTAAAACTTAACATTTAATAAATAATTCATTAAAAGGTGTAGGCCCGTGTACATTGATTTCAGAGGTTTGTATACACAAAGGTCGCACCAAAAAAAAATAAAAAAAAAATGATGAAACCACTGATTAGCATGCCATAGTATAAGGTATACTAAAGTAAAGACAACAGAGGATAGAGGAGGATAGGATAGTGATATATATGGGACACAGATACTGGGTCTCTGACCCTATACATCCCTATATCTATCTACTAATTCCCCTCTCACTAAGTGTCCCTCTTCAAAGGCTACAGTGACTGCCCAGCTTCGTCAACCAGCTCAGAAAAAGAAAAAGAAGAGGGTCGCATCATGTTTTATGCCTCCGTTTGACGTATACGTTAGAAAAAAAGGATACAAAAACGCAGCACACCATGTTCTTGTATCCTGCTCACAATGGTAAAAAAAAGTCAACTTTTTTTTAATTTTACAATGGAACTGTTATAAGTTTTTAATGTATACTTTTTAAAAAACAAACATGATGTGAACCCAGCCTAGCTGAACGACCGCTATAAGCATACCTGCCAACAATCCAACTGCTGGGACAACCATGGAAATCTGCCTTTGAAAAGGGCACCTTAAAGTGGGCATTGTGTAGGCGCTCCACACATTTTTGTGAAGTTCCCAGGCCTTAAATGTTCAGATTTTTTGTTGGAAAGTTGGTAAGTATGCTATACTCATTATACCGAGATACTTAAAGAGGACCCGTCACCCTCCTGACATGTCTGCTTTTGTAATTACATGCAATTTCCCAATTCTGGAGCATCTTTTCTTAGAAACCTACATTGTGTTATTCTTCCTGGAAATAATGTACAGTATAAAGTAACAACAAGGTGTACCCATTCCCCTTATCAAAAGGGGTGTCCAAACACAGTCTGGCATTGTCAGAACTGATTGGACTAAGCGATTTAGGGACACCCCCCTAACTGGTAACGGCCAGTAGTTCATGTATTCATAAAGTTCTAGGAGGAACTCGTCCTTGTTGGTTCCATCCCTTTTGATATTGGGTACTCCAGAAGAATTGCTATGTTAGCAATCAAGGAATTGGTCCTAGGGCCATAGATATAGCCCTTCTGTCCTGGGTGGTGAAACCTTGTACCAGGAACTTCTGTAGTCCTTAAACATTTGGTTATAAGAAATAATGGCTGATTTGTGGGATAACCCAAAAATAAGAGATACACCCCAGCTATACTCAGCATTTCGTATTGCAGCTGAGATGTTCATTACCTCATTATGGATGCCTTCGGTTATTGGAGACAACATGGACTCCAAGTCTTGGTCATGTGGCTCTAGCCTTAAGTGTTGAAGCTGCTCATTAAGTGAGTTGCGTTGGGCAAGCAGAATCACTTCTTTCTTCTGGTTTAGTCTCTCCATGTGTTTCTTGAGAACCTCAGCCTTCTCCTAGATGGAAATAATGGAGCAAATTACTATATAGACATACCATGAGTGGTCTCAGGAAGTTTGACTGTCCCCCCAGTACAGGGCCATACTAGCTACTGGAAGAGATTCTGCTAATTGGGAAAAGTAGCGCTTAGGGCTCATGCACACTACCGTATGTATTTTGCAGGTCCGCAAAAAACGTATCCGCAAACAATACGGATGACGTCCGTGTGCGTTCCGTATTTTGCGGAACGGAACAGCTGCCCCTAATAGAACAGTACTATCCTTGTCGTGATGCGGACAATAATAGGACATCTTTTTGCAGAAACGGAATGCACACGGAGTAACTTCAATTTTTTTTGTGGACCCTTTGAACGGAAATGGAAAGAAAATAAGTTTGTGTGCCTGAGCCCTTATCATTGCCTAGTAACAGGCTCTGCAGAGGTGGCTACATTGGATGCCCATGCTCATGTGGAGATCAGCAGGATCACATTACACAACGTCTGGTAAGAAGAATTGCTGATATGCCACCACCATGCATTTTTCAAGCGAAGATGTTCAGTGGTCCCCAGTCCCAACGTATTATTGCGACAACCCATGTTAAATTGCAGCTGATAGGCATGAGTCTGGCTCTTGACACCCTTGGAAAAAAGCTGATTTTACTGGAGGAAAAGCCCTCTTCATAACTTCAGCAGATCCAGCGCTAGTTCTAAAGACCGCTTCAAACCGCTAAAGACCTCTAGTTCTAAAGACCTCTTCAGATGGTAATGACGGGCTCGTCTCCTTCCCATGCCACGGCCAATTTTTTTAGAGCGGGGAAAAAGTGTGAGCGGGAAAAAGTCGCAGATTGTGGCGTAACTAACCATTGCACCATAATCGGAGCCTTAAATGTGCCTAATAAGGCGTATTTCAGCTTCATAAATGACCCCCTATATGTTTACATCATGTTTAGGTTTAGATCATAAAATAGGATTAGCTCATACTCGGAGGTGCACCTAGCCTTTCTACTGCCTGAGGTGAAAACTGAAACGTCGCCCCCCCCCCCCCCAATGCTAATTTCTTAACCTAACCACTTTGCCACAATAAAAGTGCTCATTGCCCATGGCCCTCCGGCTGCCCCCCTCTTGCCCCTCTCTTGCCCCTACCTGGTGCTGCCAGAGGCAATCGCCTCACCTGGCCTCATTGGTGGTGCACCCCTGCTCATACTATAGGTTTAGATCATTCTATAGGTACTATAGGTTATACTATAGATTGCTGTATTATGTGATTGCAGTGTTTGATATTTACCTTTATATCAGCAGATTCTTCTCTGGAAGCTTGTGCTTTTTCATGTTCTTTTTCCAATTCTGACATTTCACTTATGATAGGCTGTAAAACATCAATTATAAACACAGATTTTAAATTTGGGAAATTATTTTTCATACCAGATTAATGACATCTAACTTTAAGACTAGGGCCCTATGGTGACACAGAGTCACCTGTTCTTTGTGACAAATTGCACCATTACTCCAGCTCCTGGAAGACAGCAAAAAATTTAAAAAAATAACCTTCTGGCCATTGCTTTGTAAAAGGCTACTTGCAAGTTTTTGTTTTTTTTCCCGTTTTTTTTTTCTAACTTTCTTGCAATTTCAAGTATAAGCAGGTTCTGCACTGATTGATTTGTTAATATGTCCAGTGCATTTGAAGCTCTGTTCTTATAAAAAGTCCTCAACACATAGACATAGATTTAAATGGGCATTAACCTTTCCCACAACTTTACACAAGTCAATAGTACAGGTGAATATAAGAAACTTTGTAATACATTGAATCAAAGAAAATGCCATTTTCTCCCTTGCCTCCCTCCTTAACTAACGTTCTCTGCTAAATCCCTCTTTGGAGGCAAAACAGGCTGTCAACTCACTGCAAAATCAGGTTACATGCTACCCATAAAAGTCTATGGACAGGAAAGGGGGAGAAGGAGGAGAGAGGAAGTGTAGAGAGACATACATAGACATGCTGCCCATAGAAGTATATGGAGAAGGGAGGTAGAGGAAGGGCAGAGAGAGACACAGACATGCAGCCCACAGAAGTCAATAAAGAGGGAAGGTAGAGGAAGGGCAGAGAAACACACACAGACGTGCTGCCCATGGAAGTTTATGGAGAGGGAAGAAATGGGTTGCTACAGGGAGAAAAATGCATTTTCTCTAATAAGATATATCACAATGTTTCTTATATTCCACTCCCCAGTATTGTTTTATGTAAAAATTTGTGAAATATTAGTGACCATTTCAATTATATAATTCTGAGTGCCTGGAGCCTCCACTAGGTGGAGCTATAGAGTTTACTGCAGTACAGCACACTTGAGTATTTTCAGTACAGATCTATAAACTGTCATACTTTACCTCCAATAGTTGATTTTGCTCCATGATAACGTTCTCCAGCATTTCAGCCTCTCTCAGGACGACTACCATTCTTCTTAATACGCAAAGGGACTGCACCCCACATTGTGATAAAGGGAGTGTTGGCCTATAGACTTCTATCTCTGCCATTGTCTTTCTGATGTGATTTATGTTCTCCAGCATGACCTGAAGTTTAGGGAAAACTGAGGACAAGTGATTATTGGATACGCCCAGCTAATGATGAAAACTGGACTGTACTGAATCCTCCTAGGCAGTAACTGTGTGCAGTCCTTCTCCTGGAAGCTCAGTGGTTGTGATCCAGACTTCTCCTGCCTTCATTTTCTGGGACAGAGTTTAGCTAATTAGGTTGATTGCACTTCACAGTGGGCCTGGGGCTACAAAATCATGTGAAATGTGCATTAGATGTGGTGCAGACAGAAATGGGTAATGAATATTTGGGTCTTATCTAAACTATTTGGGTATGTTGCTTCCCATCTGCAGTGGGTGGGCTCTTCTTGGTTTGTGCTGTGTTCTCTGAGCCAGACAGCTGTTTCCTCGCTGCTTCTTCCCCTCCACTCTCCTTCTCATGCTATTTCACTGAAAATCTGAGTGAGAAACTGCAGCTGCATCCCCTTCCTCCCTCACACGATACTGTTTTACACTTTGCATAGATTTTTTGAGACTGTGGAGGTCTCTGCACATTTAGAGAGTCTGCAGGAAGGGAAAGGGAAACTGGGTAAGAATTGGGACACGTGGGGTGGGGGTCACTGATTATTGCTCAATTTCTACTGAGACGTCATGGAAAGAAATAGCAGGGTGTTAAGGGCTAAAGTCACTAAGCTTAAAGGGATTGTCAAACATAAACATAAATAGCAGGCAGGAGGGGGTGTAGAAAGGTATAAAAGAAAACAAAACACCTTTTCAAACTCCACTCCGCTTCCAACAGCATCGCTCCTGGCAGAAGTGATGAGGTCCCAGTGGTCAAGAGACCACTGCGGCCAATCACTGGCCCTTAGGGGTCACATGTGGAAGACAAGTACATCACCTGCTGGGGCTTCAGCTATGTCAGACAGCCCCTTTAAGTAAAACCATATTATGGGCAAGGTCCCACGCAGCAGCAGCTGCATGTGGCTAAGAAGCCATAATAGCAGGCTTTTTAAAAAGATTGCTACTTAGACATATGATATTGCCTGGTAATACCGCCACTGCATGACCATTAAAGATTCATTAGAAACATCTTACCCGTCCGTGCATGTGGTGATCTTTGGACGTCATATCATCAATGTCATTAGATGTCAAAATTGTTTTAATCTTATTAACAGTCCTTTCCATCTTTTTCACCTCGTCCTCTATAGCCACCACCTCCTACAATGGAGACAAAACAATTAACATAATTAGTGCTATTATGAAGCTATCCTTTTAGAAAGTGATTACGTAATTGCTTACAGTTGTGATTGTTTTTAAAAGGGTTGATGATTGCAGGAGGATAGTGCGCCTGGCCACTGCTGGCGAATTGTAGTAATACATGATTGTCCATTTCATTTCAATAGGCCATTTAATACAAGGACCCTGTTTTAGCACTGGGTGTGGAACCACCAACAGATTTTGCTTTGGGTTACCTCTATGCATTATCCTTGCACTCCCATAGTTTTAACCCTTTAAGCCCTATACAAGGATCTGGACTTTGCTGCAAGGGAACCACCAGGTTACAGTTTCAGCAGTGGGTGTGGAACCACTATGTCAACCAAAAGATTTGGCTTTGGGCTACACTTAAGAGCATTATCCTGGCACTCCCATAGTTTTCACCCTTTAAGCCCTATAAAGAGATCTTGATGTTGCTGCAGGGAAACCACCAGGCCGGTACCTCCTGGAGTAGTCTCAGTGTGTTTAATAGCTGACCCATGGGTGTCCAGAGATACCAGTTCAAGGCACCAAGAGGTCAGGTAAAATCATAGTCAGGTCAGGGTAGGAAGAGTACGGTTAATGGTCTGAAGTCAAAGCGGGCAGCAAAGGGTCACAATCTAGGAAAAGGGCAGAAAGTCAGTACACAGGCAGACAATGAATAGAGCACACATTTGCAGATTACTGGCAGGCTAGAACCTATTGCTCAGGCACTCTCCCAGAGGGGAAGATGCCTTAAGTACCTTAAGGTAGCCAGCCATACGCTGGAGCAGATTAGAGTGAGCGCTGGCCCTTTAAGAGCCAGCGGCAGCACACATGCCCAACGGGCAGAGAAGGTGGGGCTTTACTGGCAAGCAGGCCGCTGCATGGAAGGACAGAGCAAACCCAGTGGCTGGGATTTCCAGGAAGGGGACAGAAGGAGGCGAGTCTGTAATACCAGAATACAGAAACCCAGGCCTGGTGAGTAGAGAAGCAATGGCCAATAAAAGTTACACTGAATCTGGCAAAGAGGGAGCTCTCTGCAGCAGCTCTCTCTGCTCCTGAGTATCATCCATATACCTTATGGAACATGGGCTATTAATCAAATAGTAGGTCTTCATTCACAACATCAAAAGACAGTACTTTGCCTTCAAGTTGTTCAAGGATCCATAGATACACTTCAAAGCATTATAGCATATATAGCATTATTGAGAAAACTGTTAGCATTTCAGGAGATTAAGAAAATGCACAAACCCTGGTCAAGAATGGTCTTCTCATTAGGAATAGATAAATCACTCCTTTTCTGGCAGGAGAACCATTATCTGACCCACAGTATCCCAAAGGTTTCATCAAACAAGGCTGAGCATTGTAAATTAATTTTGCTTAGGGGGGTACTCACTCTCCTTAAGGAGACCAGCTGGGTATGAAGTCTTAGTGACAATGCTCCATTGGAAAATAATATTCAAAGAGGTATCTCCCAGAGAAAGAGAATCTCACTAGTTCCACTGGTTGGAAGTAGCTGCCTATCAGTCAGGGTTAGAATATTCATTTAGGAATGATTTTCCATTGCTTTTAGGCTCAAGATTAGAGATGAGCGAACTTCTGTTTTAAGTTCTGCGTCTAAAGTTCGGGTTTGGATTAGCGGAGAATCCCGATCTGGAACCGGATATGGATTCCGACTTCCGTTGTGGTCCGTGGTAGCGGAATCAATAATCGGCCATTATTGATTCCGCTACCACGGACCACAACGGAAGTCGGAATCCATATCTGGTTCCAGATCGGGATTCTCCGCTAATCCAAACCCGAACTTTAGACGCCGAACTTAAAACAGAAGTTCGCTCATCTCTACTCAAGATGATACCCCTAACAACAGAAGATGAAGGTCTTACATGAGCTACGAGCTGGATATTTGGAAGGACTTTCAGGATCCTTTGCCGTAGGTCCAGTACTTTTCTTCTTACGTCAGAGGAACGGTCCACAACGCTTTCAGTTTCAAAGATAAGAGCAAGCTCGCATCAACTCCGAATGAATGGAGTCAAGGAGATGTTGTTTCTGCTCAGAGTCATCAAGTGCAATCTGAAAACCCATAAAAGAGGTCATATATAGCAAAGTATTGACCTTAATTTTCTCAATACATGATGTACTGTATATCTATGTAGCCCTAGATGCATCACCTTTTCTAATCTAAGGAACACATTGTCAAATTATACCACTCTGAAGGACCACATTATACCACAGATAGGATTCCTATCTGATACAGTTATGGCATATCAACAGTATTTGCTCTAAATGTCTAATAAAAGTGGGTTCCACTCCTGGAACTTCCACCTATAAGAAGAATGGGAGCCTTCTGCTCTCCTGTTGAACTGTTAGAGAGGAGAAGGCCTCACAAATTAGAAGGTCCATTCAGTCTTTGACAATTCTTCAAAAACTACAATGCATGCACGACTACTTTCTCGATCTCTCCCTTTCTGGAGTATGGGGTGAAGAGACCTACTATTCTCCTACTATATAGGTGTCCTACAATGAAATCCCCCACCTATCAGGCATAATTGTATAAACGTGAACATCTCAGATGGCAATGCCCTTTTTAGGCTACTTTCACACTAGCGTTCGGCTGTCCGCTCGTGAGCTCCGTTTGAAGGGGCTCACAAGCAGAGCCGAACGCTTCCGTCCAGCCCTGATGCAGTCTGAATGGATGCGGATCCGCTCAGACTGCATCAGTCTGGCGGCGTTCAGCCTCCGCTCCGCTCGCCTCCGCACAGCCAGGTGGACAGCTGAACGCTGCTTGCAGCGTTCGGGTGTCCGCCTGGCCGTGCGGAGGCGAGCGGATCCGTTCAGACTTATAATGGAAGTCAATAGGGACGGATCCGCTTGAAGATGACACCATATGGCTCAATCTTCAAGCGGATCCGTCCCCCATTGACTTTACATTGAAAGTCTGAACGGATCCGCTCAGGCTACTTTCACACTTAGAAATTTTTCTAAGTTATTAATGCAGACGGATCCGTACTGAACGGAGCCTCCGTCTGCATTAATATGATCGGATCCGTTCAGAACGGATCCGATCGAACGCTAGTGTGAAAGTAGCCTAATTCCCCTAGCTAAAACTGATGCTCTGCGTTATGCCAGGTGCAGGGTCTGAGGGTAGAGCAGGGGTCCAGTAACCGGTAATCTCCTATTCCCAACCGCAGTCTCCATAGAGTTCAGTGGAGAGGTGACTCTGTAACTCCCATAGATGTCTTGTGACAGCCATGTGTTTCTGGACATAGAAAAGTAGGGGGCCATGAAGAGCGGGAATTCAGGCTGCAGACTGTGCACGCCTAAGGATACTTTCACACTCGCGTTTTAGGCGGATCCGTTACAATAATACAACCGCATCCATCCGTCATGAACGGATCTGTTTGTATTATCTGTAACATAGCCAAGACGGATCCGTTATCAACTCCATTGAAAGTCAATTAGAGACGGATCAGTTTTCTATTGTGCCAGATTGTGTCAGAGAAAACGGATCCATCCCCATTGACTTACATTGTGTGCCAGATCCGTTTGGCTCAGTTTCGTCAAGCGGACAGCAAAACGCTGCAGGCAGCGTTTTGGTGTGCGCCTCCAGAGCGGAATGGTGACTGATCGGAGGCAAACTGATGCATTCTGAACAGATCCTTATCCATTCAGAATGCATTAGGGCAAAACTGATCCGTTTGGACCGCTTGTGAGAGCCCATGACTAGTGATGAGCGGCATAGGCAATATTCGAATTCGCAATATTTTGCAGATTTTTGGCCGAATATTCGCCATAAATTCGCAAATTCGTGATCTCCAGTCATTATTTACTTGATTACTTTCCTATTGGTTGCTAATGATGTTACTAAGTGCCAATATTCACAATAAATTTGCGATTAGAATATTCGCAATCAACACTATTTGCGAATACGAGTATATAGCACTATATTCTAAATATTCGCGAATTCTCGAAGTGGCGATATTCCCGATTTAAATTCGCAATTCCAATATTCGCGCTCAACACTACCCATAACGGATCTCACAAACGGAATGCCAAAACGCCAGTGTGAAAGTAGCCTGACCTAGATCTTGGTGCTAGAACTAAATAGAAAAATGCACGTGGTAGGTCTTTTCATTCATTATTACCAGAAAGCCGATCGTTCATCAAATACAGGATGAATACTAATTGTGACCCCTAGTGGTGGACAAAGACTAGCTAAAAATTTGTGACTGAATCAAGCACAGGCTCTACCCCTTCTACTGCTGGAAGGCCTGTACTGCTTGTTCAGGAGCTCCCCGGCCCTGTGGGGCACATATGGACTACTGGTATTGGTGCAATTAAAATTTACCATATTATCAGATGCCGTTTAGTTTTAATACATATACAATAAATATGTTGCTATTTTATAGAATCTGGATATATATTCTGACCTCTAGTGCGACAACGCGCTTGTTCAGGACCTTGGCAGAGCAACCCTTCATCTCTTCATTCAACAGCTTATCCGTATTTTGTATCCAGGCCTGTGTGCTCTTCAGGGTGTCCTCATACTCCTCCAGTTTACTCGCCGCCTGTCAGTAGAGATAACGCTTTTCAGTCAATACAAAATTTGTAGTCAGCGATCGACTTAATGACTGCACCACTCAATGGCGTGCAATATTTCCAAATTTATATGATACGATCAAGTTTGGATAACATTTTAAAGGGGTTATCAAACCCCTTATAATGCCCCCTCAAATGCCCGGGCCCCTCACATAGTTTGTACTTACCTTGCTCCCCGGTACTCGCGTCGCTTATGCTGACCACGCGGCCGCCATGATGCTATGCAGGAATCAGAAGCGACGCGGGTGTGAGGGGCCCAGACATCAGAGGTGGCATTATAGGGTTTGGATTTCAATAGAAACATTTAGGAAGTCTTCTAACATTGTATCAAATGTAATAAAATAAAAAGTCTAGGTGCCAGAGTGGGTTGTCGGACTTATGGTCATTCAACTATCTTAATAGGGAAATCTGGGTTAATATTTGTTTTATGTCCACTTCAGGACCTTCCTTGTTATAAAAAGCAATTGCTTGCTTTGGAGGACCCAGCATGTCCATCTACAACAAGGACAGCCCATTGATTTTAACAGGACTTGTGGGCAGCACGGTGGCTCTGTGGTTATGGAGTTTGTATGTTCTCCCCGTGTTTGCGTGGGTTTCCTCCGGGTACTCCAGTTTCCTCCCACACTCCAAAGACATACTGATAGGGACCTTAGATTGTGAGCCCCATTGGGGACAGTTGGATGCTAATGTCTGTAAAGCGCTGCCGAATATAGTAGTGCATAAAATAAATAAATCTCTAATGAGAAGAAAAAAAATCCTGGGTATCGTACAGTTTGGGACAGCTCCCTGTACTCTACAGATCTAATTAAAGGGTTTTTAAGCGGTGTCAACTGTACACATTTAAAGGGGTTTTCCTAGAGTAGAATATTGCTGACCCATCCTCAGGATAGGTCATCATCAGTATCTGACTCCCAGCACCTCTGCCTATCAGCTGTTTGAAGACACTGTGGCCTCCTCCTAGGCCATAAAGGTCACTTATCTTCAAAGGGAGAATTCCAACAAAAAGGGCTTTTCCAGGAATGAGAACCCCCGAATTGGCTGGACTACAGATACTGAAGACCTATATTGGCTGGACTATAGATACTGAAGACCTATGCCCTCAGATTAGTCAACCTTCACCTTCAGTCATCAGCTGTTTTCAGCAGCTGCCGGTACCAGAAATTAAACAGAGGATAGAGCCGGAACCAGAATATTCCATCCACTGTGTAATGGTAGGTTTCCGCAGGATTCAAGTGAATGGGAACCGAAATACAGTGTAGGGATTCGATTCGCTCAAATAAATAGAGGCCTCAGACTGTCAGTCTGGGTCAGAGCTTTGAAGCTAGTAGACCAGTCTTTTTTGAAAGCCTGATCTCCTTGCGACTTGTACCTAGCTGAGGTAGATCTACTGTTTAGCATGGTCTTCAATTTGGCCCTGTTCACAGCTCTATCCACTGTTTATTGTTCGACGCTGCCACAAACAGCTAATCGGTGAGGCTGCCGGGTGTTGAGCACGCGTCAGCCTGATATTGATGACCTATCCTGAGGAAAGTAGCCTGGACAAACCCTTTAATTTCCCAGTACACTTGGGATAGTTGGTGACAATGAGAGGAGGGACAATGAGCAATGATGAAAAAGGAAGGAAGGAAGGAAAGGGAGGGGCAGAGGGAGGATCTGGACATCTTCCCAACACTTAGGGATGAATCATTCAAGCATCATTTGGTTATAAGAATGTATACTATTATAGGCCCAGATACTTATTCTTAGGTCTACATCACTTGTATCTTGTAGCAAAGCAGGCACAAAAAGACAACACTGTGCGAGAGAATTGTGTTCTATCCTGTGTAACAACGGTAAACTACAGGAGGGGGTTTATATCTCGCCCAGATTCCTCAGATAGGTGAGATAAAAGGAACCTAGAAGGCTTTATGATTTCAGCAAAGTACAGTTTGCTGGAACTGGTTTATTCAGACTTTATTTATGGGCTGGATTTTCTTTAGAATGGTAGGACTAGGTAGGATTGGTAGAGGGACCTACCATTCCACCCCACTCCAGTACAGCTATTTTCCTTAGCCTGTGGTGTTCTCAGGTGTATTCACTTGGATCATTACTGGTAAATAGAGATGAGCAATTGAAAAGTTCGATTTAGCTGATTCACAGAATTTTAAAAAAAAATTAACTTTGTAACTAATTACTTCGTCATGAAGCGCATTTATTTGTAAGTAGCGGGTGCAATGACAGAGAGCTGCGATAGTGCTGCTCCCCATCATTGTATCCCTCAGATGCCGCGTTCATACATGATCGCGGCATCTGAGAGTAAAAAAAGTGTAAAATTAACATGAAAAGCAAAAATGAAATCAAACTTACCGCCTCCATTTGCTCGAGATGGGCCGTCTGCCACCATCTTGCTTATGCGTCACGACGCACAGGATTTCAGACGAGATCTTCAAATCAAGATGGTGGCTGGCGGCCCGTCGCATGCAAATGGAGGTAAGTTCTAATTTTTTTATTTTTTACACTATTTCAGGTTAAATCGATTTGCTAACATGAAGCACGAGGAAATTTGGCTTCGAGGCAAATCGAATTTATCCTGAAATTCGGATCGAATTCCACTTTGTGGGATTCGATTCGCTTAAATAAATAGAGGCCTCAGAATGTCAGTCTGGGTCAGAGCTTTGAAGCAAGTAGACGAGTCTTTTTTGAAAGCCTGATCTCCTTGTGACTTGTACCTAGCTGAGGTAGATCTACTGTTTAGCAAGGTCTTCAATTTGGCCCTGTTCACAGATCTGGGAGACGAGGGTACAAATAAAAGGCACCTACACGCCCGGAGCTCACCTTGTTCAGATTTGCAGTCCTGCGTTCTACAAGGTGTGTGACCTGCTGGTAATGACTAAATGGTTCAGTTAGTTTGTCCATCCACTCTTGGGCCTGGCTGGGATCCTCCTCAGCCATCTCCTGAACTTCAGCCTCCAGCGCGTGCAGTTTAGAGAGCCACGTATCCACTTCATCCCAGATTTTCTAGAAAATAAAGAAGCCACAAAGGTAAAGTTGTTCCTCATGTTTCTGCTGCACTCCAGGAAGCTCTGTGTCCTCACCTTCTGAAGTTCTTTGGCTTGGCGGATATTTTGGCTTTTCTCTGTTAGGTGAGCTTCAATACTCTGCAGACCAGATTTTATCTCTTTCAACTTTCTGTTCAATACATTCTCAGGAGAGCTCTGCAAACTTTCGTTTTTAACCTAAAAGAGAATCATTTTTGGATTATGTCTTCTTACTTCTCATGTGTCACCAAGTTATAGAGATGTACATGTAGTTCACCATACCATTGGCATGTATATAATCTAGCAGTGCCTTAATCTCTTTGTTACCTTTTTTTGCTGTTTTACAATTATTCCATTTACTCTGTGTACTGCAGAACAAATGGGTTGCTGGTAGGAAACCATCAACAAGCAGGTTGATTAATTTTATTATGGGTTTATTATGACAACCCCTGTCCATATGCCTCATGCATATTAGGGCACATTGCAGTATTAGACGGGTTCCTCCACTTTGAACCCCAAAGTCAGAATGGAGATGCAATGAAAAGAGGATCTCATCTAGTCCATGTATTACATGGTCACCTATCCATATGGCTGGGCACTGTGTTGCTGCTCATAGATTGTCTAGGCAATACGGTAAAATCAGTGGGAGACTCACTAGGGTGGCATGCTTTTGAGAAGGGACAGTCCACTTAGGACAAATCCTCTACATTTGAGGTTGGCACCTATTGCAGGCAGCTCTGAAATGGCCTGACAAAACAGTGTTGTAAAACGACTCTCTAATTACTGATCATATTTTTAAAGGGGTAGTCCGGAATTAAAAAACATGGCTGCTTTCTGACACAAAAAAAATCATCCTCGTCTACCTGTCCTTATGGTATTGCTGCTCATACCATATCCATTGAAGTGGATGGGACTGAGCTGCAATACCACAATAGAACCTGTAGACAAGCGTGGCACTGATTTTTGGAAGAAAGCAGCCATCGTTACAGCCCCATTAATGAATGGCTCCCTTCATAGTGTGCAAGAACAAGCATTCTTCCAATATGCAGGCCTAGTGTAAGAATAGTTGTAGCTGCACACATGCATATGCAGAAGGCTTCTGAGGAGCCAATGCAGAGGATGGGAGAGGTAGTGACCCTGATGATGTGTTGCCTTACGGTGTACTCCCTCAGGCCATTGCTCCCTAGGGGATTGATGTAGTGGAAAGGTAGTTTGAAGAATCAGGCCAGAAATAAAATATACTAGTCCCTCTTTACTTAGTGCAAGATTCAACTTGTGGCACATCCAGCAGTATTAAGTACAAATTGCAGTTTCTGGCACCAGATGAGGTGGTATGGTGGCTGGTTAGAAGGCAATTTTGTAGCACTTGCAAGGCACTTGTGGATATACATGTAGGTATCCACTTCATACAGGCTTGATATTAGTCTGGCCTGGAGTTGTTTTGGATGATGGGTGTCTAAGCTGTAGTCCCTCACCTGCAACAGTGTCTGTAAAGCTGTAATGTTCACTCGACTGTCTTGGCACACTGATGCTTGCTGGAAGCAGTGTTTTTGATGCTGAAGCTCTCTCTGGAGTGTTGGGCTCACAGGAGAATCGGATACGGTTCTGAGGAGTAGAAGCTTTGACATGTGCTTGCTCTCCCTTCACTATCTGAACTGGAACTCCCCCCCCCCTGGCAGAAAGCAGGAACAGCCCACTTCCTACCAAGTGGAGACCAACGGGGTGGTTAGCACTCTTCCTGCCAACCACTGCCAACTATACCTTCTCAGCTAGAAGATACAGCCAAAACATATGAAATACACAACAATGCATAATAAACATTTGCAGATACCCCAAGTGTGGAGTACTGCATAAGACGTAAATTACCTTCTCTTCCATCTCCTGCACATACTGCTGACATGCCTCAGCCCCTGAAAGAAGTTCAGCCGGGACGTGTTCTGCATATCGGGCGCTGACTTTTTCCATTGTACGTTTAGCCACCTCCTGTTGTGACTCAATCAAACTCTGAATCTCCTGAAGTAAAGAGACATTAGGTAAAATATCTCATGTTCACCGGAGTGACACATTCCAGACAGACTATAGGAGTTTCATTCACCCGTTAAACCTTGCCGAGCGAGTCTGGCTTCTCGCTTACACCTTAGGTGCTGTTTTATTGTGAAGGGATAAAAAAGGCCATTTCAAAAACCAAACACAATAGAGGTCCAATAGGCAGGCAGCTCGGCGACGGCCGTGTCACCTTTCATATAATTACACTGATCACTAGAGCTGAGCACTATTAGAAGGAGACTTTTCTTCACTGAGAAGAATGGGAGTCTTCTTCTCCTGAATGCAAACTTAAGCCAAACCTGGGACAGGATACGATGCAAACACAATCTGATGACTGTGCCCTTGTTGCAGATCTCATTCTCCAGGGGGCGATATTCAGAGGTAAACACATTAGTCACATTTCTCTTTTAGATATTACCATTTAGTCTGCATAGACTGGACCTAAGCCAGCCGACTGGTTGGACTTTAGTCTAAGCTGCAGTGCGCTCGGCAGATCTGGTGTGTGATAGTCTTAAATTCTGAGAACCAGAGCGGTTTTACATGACCCTCCTTGATACGTTAAGTGGTTAACTTGGTGCAGAAATCTTATTAGGAAATTCAGTGATAAATAGGTATCCCCATGTCATAAAGTGATACCATATTCCTAGGATAGGTCATCACTTCAGATCATGGAGGTCCAACCTCTGGGATCCCCCACCATTCCTGAGAATGAAGGGGATGCAGCACAGATTCAGAGTCGAGGGAAAGACCCAGAGTCAGCGATGTGGCCCTTCATTGTCAGAGTCGGTGGAGTCTGCAGAGGTCAGAGCTGTACATTTTTTATAGGGAGGTCTGTAGGTTATACTGATACCATTTTGGAGTATGTATGACTTTTTGATCACTTTTTATTTCATTTTTTGGGAGGTGAGGCAACAAAAAAAATGGCTAATCAGCAATTTTGTTTTTATTTTTCATTATGGTGTTCACCGTATGGGATGTTTATATTTTAAAAGTATGGGACATGGTGATACCTATGATCTTTAAGGGGGATGATTTAAAGGGGGGTTATTTGCGCCCAGTGGTCAGACCCCCTACAATCGGGCACTTATCCCATCTCCATGGGTATCCATAGGTTGTTGTAATGGGACAACCCCTTCAGCCTCGGACTGGGGTTCCTTGGGGCCACCAGAGGAAATTACTCTCGTCGCCCAACCACTATATCATTAATTAAGTGTAACTGATTCAAAATGTAAGACATAAACCCTAGTGGACAGTGATTAGCTCAAAAGGCAACTCCAAATGAAAGTTTTCTCTTGGATCTTTGGGGACCCATTATGGCTTTATAGACTGGGTCCACCGGTGGATCCTCTGGGTACTCTGATGGGCCAATGTGACCCCTGAACCCCATTAATGATCCTTGTTTTGTCCTACTTAGGCACAATAATAAATGCACCTTCAGATAATTATTTTCCATCCTCAAGCAATATGATAAAAAAATAGCACATTTCCTACGGTAGTACGCACCTGTAGTGATGCTCTGGTAGTCTCGGCATCTGATGGCTCCAGGCTGTCCAGTTTAGAAGACACTTGCTGAAGGGATTGTTTTACAGCCAAGAAATCACCTTTAAAAGCTTTGCGGTCTTCAAGTTCTGCGACAAGTTCTTGATTATTTTTCTGAGATTTCTGAAGAAGTCTAGATCATAAAAACATCACAGGATCAATGGGTTGTCCACTCATATTAACCATAGACCAACCTACAATGGGTTCAAACATCTAGACAGTGTTTGTTACACTTGGCATCAGGGCCAATATTTTCTAGTGGATGGCCTATGCTTACATTATAAGTGTCCTGTGGTCATCAGGATGTGCTGGCCATTGTAGTTTCTCCAAGGGTGGAGGGCCATGGCTGTGCTACACCACTGTCATGGCTGATTAAAAAAAAACCTGGGCAACAAAGTAAAGTATACCTCTATTTTTGACAGTTTTCCTAGTCATTTCCAATTCCAATCCACATAATATGGACAGAATAATACAGCCCAAATAATACTTCCATATATTATATATACCCAAAATTGCATGTGGTATCCAAAAAAATACTACAATTCAATTCCCCAAAAAAGACTATATACCACTAAATAATACTGACTGATTTGCTTTTGGGGTGCCTGTTCTTAGAAATATTGCCACCCCCAATCAGATCCTATTCTGAAGAGGTGCCCTATTACCCATGCCACAGAGTGCATGATCGTTATATAAAGCATCCCTCATTATGTCTGTTGTTCTGGATACTGTAGCTGAGACGGCGCCGGTCATGGGATGTTTGTGTCTGTAAATCCGGACGTTAGAGACTGATAACAATTATGTGAAGAGCTCAATTTAGTGTCTGGCAGGTAATGTTGTATTAAGTGGAGAACCCAAAATATCTATAATTTTACGAGACTTTTTCCAGGTAATGTTAAGTGGCTGAATCCATTAGCCTGGCTAGATATTTCCGTGCTCATAAACATCTGTATGGGGCAGAATTGTAGTAGGCTTTCCTTCACCAGGGGTAGAGATGAGGGAAGTTAAAAAAATTTCGATTCGGCTGCTTTGCCGAATTTTACTAAGAAAATCGCTTTGTGACGAATTACCTCGTCATGAAGCGCAATTCTTTGTAAGTGGCAGGTGCAACGGCGATTGCGCCTCACGCATCATTGAACTCCTCAGATGCCGAGTTCATCGCTGATTGCGGCATCTGAGATGAATATTAAAGCCTTACAGGGGTTGATAAAAAAATAAAAAAAACATACTTACCTCATCCATTTGAGCGCAAAGAGGCCAATGCAGCCATCTTGCTTGAAGATCCAGCGTTAAATCTTGCACGGCATGTGATGAAGTCATCACATTGGCTGGCGGGATCTTCAAGAAAGATGGCTGTGGCCTCCTCTTCACCCTCAAATGGATGAGTAAGTATGATTTTTTAATTTTTACCGCCATTTCAGGGAAAACCAATTAGTTACCACGAAGCACAAGGAAATTTGGCTTTTCGTAGAATCACATTTTTTGTGAACTTCGATTCGCTCAACACTAACCACGGGCATAAACATCTGTCCAAATACGTTAAGATAAGACCATGTGGCTTAATGGCGCCTCCCTCACCCCTGGGCACCTAGCACCTATGTCCTACCAGCAACTATCTAGCAGAATGACTGGTATAACTACCCCCAAGAATTAGGACTCAACCCCCATTGCCTGTTTTGCGGTCCGCAAATTGCGGATCTGCAAAACACAGATACCGGCCGTGTGCGTTCTGCATTTTGCGGAACTGAACGTCTGTATGCTGTCCTATAATTGTAATGCGGACAAGAATAGGACATATTCTATATTTTTACAGATGCCACGGAAAGTACATACAGATGTGGACATACAAGGATCACCTGTCACGACCCTTGGTCATGGTCGTGACTCCTTGGGAGACGCATGCAGTTATCCGCGGTCTGGTGTTGTCGCAACCGCAGCTGGGGGCACTTAGTGGTTTGCCTCAGGTGCGGTTGCCGCGAATAACAGGCATGCGTGCGGTTGCCCTTGGCAACGTGTTTTGGTGTGCACGTCCTTCATCTGTGTTTGTGTGCACTTCCTGGTCTGTTTGTTGTGCACGAGGTTGTATTGGTTGTATGCACGTAGACACCTCCCTTCACCTGTGGTTGTCCGCGGCAACGTCTGTTGTTGTATGCATGTGGTGGCAGGGTTTCGGCCTGCGGGCTGTTCCCCAGTACATGGTGGCCACGCATGCTGTTGCTGGCGGTAACAGGTGAGTGGGTTGGTGTGGGTTATGTATTATGCGCACTTCCCCTTTTATGTGTGTTTTCCCTTCTGTGTGCTGGAAGGGTTAACTTCCTTCCCAGTGTGTGTGATGTCACTGGGTGTGGTTGACTGGTGGGTGTGGCCTTTTGGCCTATATAGCCTGAGTCTCTTGCAGGCTTCAGTAGGTTGCTCTCAGCCATGCTGGCTGGAGCAGCCTCCTGTCTCCTCCATCTGCCTGGTGAGGACCATCCTTCTGGTCATAAAACCTTTGTCAGTAAATTCTATGTTTCACGGTGTTATTTAGGTGTGTATGGGATTGTGTTATTGCAGCCTATGGTCCAGGGTTCCTGTGTGATGTCTGGTGTGTGCTGTGTCCGTTGTTGTCTTGTACTTACAGCACCTGCACATGGGTTCCTGGTTGTGTTGTCTGTGGCAGGTAAGTGATGAGTTGTTTCCATTTGCCTGCCACTGCCATAGCTGTTTTTGTATCCCCCTGTGTTGCTTGGCCGTTGAGACTCCTGCTCCTCCGTGTCTAGGAGGAGCAGGTCGTCTTACTCTGTCCCCTAGTTCAGGGCCGACTTGAGGGCGCGTAGGGACTTTTAGGTTCCGGCGTATGAGCCCTCCTACCACCAAGGTCGGCTCATACTGACAGGAGACAGGGTCAGCGTTAGGGACGCAATAGGAGGTGACCTGCTCCCTAACTCTGTGGTCCCGGCTAAGTGGTAACCCTACCTTCTCCTGGCACCGCACGGCTGGGGGTTTCCCCCACCGCCAGCCGTGACATCACCAGGATCAACCTTAATAAACCAGACATACTGGCTGGTAGGGCTCACCATGCTGATTAAAACAATACATTTATTTTGTCTGTATGCTAAACAGCTGGAGTGAAGTCCGTGTTTTTATTCATATGCAAATAAAAGTTTTAGCACCAGAAGGTGGGGCTGAATCCTTGGAGCACTGCTTTGTAACCCCCCCTGTGCTCTGCACACTCCCCCCTTCCATTGATTGACAGGGCAAGACAGGCTGTGGGCAGAGCTGTGTCCTATCATGTACATTTCATATCACTATGTACTATAGCTTCACCAGACTGAGATCTACTCAGAAAGCTAATCTACATGTTACTACTTTATTCACAAGAACATTATAGATTATACAGACACCAGTAATATGTGTTATGCCCTCAGCATGTCTAGCTCTGTCAATCAAGGGGAGGGGGAGTGTGCAGAGCACAGAAGGTGTTACAAGGCAGTGCTCAAAAGGATTCATACATGCCTTCTGGTGCTCGAACTTCTTATTTGCATATGAATAAAAACACAGATTTCTCTGCAGCTCAAAGTTATAGTTTTAATCAGCATGATGAACCCTACCAGCCAGTACATCTGGTTAAATAGGGTTGATCCTCTTGACAGAGCCACTTTAAATAAAGGTCTACATAATAACATAACATGCTTAAAGTCCTAGTATTAACCAATAATAAGCATTTACCCTTTCATTACTCTAGACCACCAGGGAAGCAAACATTAACCTATCCAAAATCCTAGACTACCAGGGAAACAAACCCTAACCTATCTACAATCCTAGACCACCAGAAAACCAAACATTAACCCATCTACAATCCTAGACCACCAGAAAACCAAACATTAACCCATCTACAATCCTAGATCACCAGGGAAGCAGGCATTAATTATTCTAAACCGGCACTCCAGCTGTGGTGAAACTACGACTCCCAGCATGCTCCATTCATTTCTGTGAAGTTCTGAGAACAGCCAAACAAGTGTGCATCTTGGGAGTTGTAGTTTTACCACAGCTGGAGTGCCGGAGGTTAGCCATCACAGAGCTAGACCATAAAGATGGTGGCATTAATCCCTCCAGTAGTGTAGACCACCTGAAATGTTGGCATTAAGACCTCTAGTATCCTAAACCATCAGAGATGTTGGCATTAAGATCTCTAGTACTCTAGACCACCAAGGATGTTGGCATTAAGACCGTTAGTATGTTAAACCAGGCATTAACATTTCCACTATCCAAGCTTTGAATCTTTTTTTTTCCCTACTATCTAAACAGGCATGTCTTACTTTCAGAAACACAATAAATTTCTCTCACGTAAGGCATCCATGCCCCTTAGAGCTTAAAATATCACCAGTAACAAAATATCTGGATTGACCATTTTAAGCAAATAATTTATATGAGGAGACTGAACTCTTGGACCCCAATGAAAAATCGCCATATGGTATCTAAAATTATGAATATAAAGTGCATTTATGTGACACTACAGACCCATACAATATAATATTGCCATCCTCTTATGTGACAGATGGTCATTTGGGGCCCCTGAGACAACAGGGCCCATGAACAACCTTAAATTCTTTTAAGTCGCACATGGCTACATCATGTATGAATCATAAGCTTACATTTCACACTTTTCTTCCATTGAATTGATTTCCTTGGTCAGTGCAGCAATCTCAGTCTCCATTTCGTCCTCTGGTTTTTCCAAAATATGCTGAAGGCGAGACATCAAGAGGACCAGCTGCAGCTGCTGCATCTTCACATTCTCCTCAAACCAACTGATTTCAGTGACTGTTTTCTGGAGTTTTGCAGTTCTCTGTTTAAGGTCAGGTCTATCCAGGATTTCTTCTTGGCAGTTATCCAGAAGTATAACCTCCCGCTCCATCTGTAAGACAGGATTGTCATGAGAAGTCGACAAAACTTGGGCAGAGTAATTATACTGAGAAGCTTGGTTTTCATTCACGGTTTTAGTGTCTAATTGCAAGGCACAGTCATCAAATGTGACAGATTATAGGATTTAAAAAACAATAAAGCGTTATTTCTAAGATTTTCAATGGACAACCTATCAATGTACATATGCATGATCTGGAGGGTCCAATCCCTGGGAAACCCAACTGATCAGAATGAAAGGGCTGTGGCTCCTTCATTGTGTATCACGGCACAGGTGTGGCTGCATTTGGGACTACAGCTAAATCCAAGTTCACAATAATCTACAGAGGATCATCTAGCATTAAAATATTCACAGACACATCTTTTTTTTTTTCTTGTGAGGAGAGTGAAAAAAGTCCTCAATTTTTATGGACCATTCAGGAATTTTCGTACTGGTTGGAAACCCCTGTTCGCATCCCTTTCGTTCTGATCTTTGGGTTTCAAAGGGATCGGACCTTTCACGATCTTATATTGGTTGGTCATCAATGAAAAGTCCTGGAAAACCACTGGCCAAACGGGGCAGTATTTCCACCAGGGATTTTGCCATGATTAGCTTTTTGGTCAAATCTCTATTTGATGCCACTGTGAGGGTGTGGATTTTCCATCCACAATGCTGCTGTGGAAAAACTGCAGCTCATAGTCCCATGTAGCTGTACACGTAGAGGTTGGGTGTCAAGTAAAGAGAAATGTGCAGCAAACAAAAGAAAATGTTTTTACAATGTTCTTTTGACCTACACAGCAACTAAAGGTGAAGGACACAAAGCCAGTCACCATGCAGCCAAAACTGGGCGCTACACCACATGGACATTGTCCACAAGGTTTTTGGGACACACAACACAAACATCTATGGGTACAGACACCTAGTGCTGGTTCGCATTAGACAAACGTCTGATGCCCTAATGTGAGAATCACTCCAACATGCAATCCACTTCTTCAATTATGGTAAAAAAGATAATGCCGGTAAATTTGACTACTCTCGGGACAAAAACGGGTGAGGCTTATGTAAACCCTGCCCAGACGTGGATGTTCCTGTATGGATTTGGGACTTTCCAGGGCTGGGCTTAAATGCCCCACATTTACCTACATAAATCTTGATAAATATGTCCATGGTGGACTATCAAATGATCATAGATAAGGGTGTAGGTAACATAGAGGCAGCCAAAGCAGCTACTACGGCACCCCTTGGAAAAATGAGGAGCTATTCCAGATTAGTCCTGCCCCCATCTTAATAGGTGGTGATAACCTGCACAGAGATGAATTCTCCACAGGCGCCGATGCAGGTCGGCAGGGAGGGCAGTGGCGTCAACGCCAGAAAGGAGCTTGATTTTTATCATTGTTATGATGCCACAGAAAGACATGTAACCATACTTGAAAGGAAGGAGGCACAAAGAAAGCTATAAATAAAATATTAAAACCAAATCTGCTACTTTAGATTTTAGGAAGAGAGTATGAGTAGTAATAAGTCAGAACAACTGTACATGTGTTTTATCTTGAAGAGGTTCTTGAGCCACATTGTACAAGAAATCTTCAGCATTAAATACTGGTGACTCACGCTTCAGTGAGCAAGAGAAAATACGACAAGTCCAGTTGCTCTAACGTATTACTACTGAGATACTGGACCTGGATAATTGAGAACCTCCACAAGCACATCTAGGAAGAGAAAATTTCCCAATTGTTTTCCTTTGCTCAGTTCTCGGGATCAGCCACAATATATTGCAGTCCTGTGCCGGTATATCAGATGCTGGATTAAAGATATTTCACCATGTATACAATTCCAAATATAGGATATCGTTACAGTCATTTAGAAGACATTAATGAGAAATATATGTTCAGTTACCAGTTCACTAATTAATTTCCACTCTTGCTTTAATTCATCACAGTAAAGTTCCCAGTCTCTGCAGACACCGAGGAGATACAGCCATCTGTCCCATAATGAAGCCACCACCTTGTCAGGCAGCAAGACGTCATCCCCGCTGACGGCGCTCAGGTCTCTTGCTTCTTGTCTGAGTTGCAGCATTTCCTCTTCATACGCGTTTACCCTCGTCACCATGGTCTGTGGAGCACAAAAATGAATCACAGCATATATCTGTAGACATTTGGGCTTATACACAGCAGCCAATCTGAAGAAGCAGAGCCGGAAGATGCAGCAATAGGCTAGTGCTACACAGCAATCTCGGACGTGACAGGTGTCGTGCGACCAAGGATTGCAGTTTAGCAGGGCATCCACAGAAACTAATGGGGTTGCAGCGCGACTTGCATGTTGCCTACAACCTTGACCCCAGAACTGCAAAAAATTCACCCCTGATAGATTTTCTGTAATGTTGGGGTTGCGACAAATATGTGAGTCATGCTGCGACACCATTCCTTTTTAGGATGTCATGCTACACTGCGATCCTTGGTCCTGCGACACCTGTCACGCCCATGATCGCGGTGTAGCCCTAGTCGCCCCCGACAGTGCAAACATTTATGACCACCACCGAATCATCTAACTGTAAACAAGACGGACTAGATACACATCTACAATGGTCCTGTAGAAATCTATGTACAATTATACCCTCAGTATAAGGGAGTGTATACTCGTTTTTATCATCTATTTACTATCAGGATTTTTGTTTTGTTGTTTTTTAATATCCTAATAAAAGCTATATTTTAATTAGAGGTAAGGGAGGTTGTTCAAACAGTGACTGAACAAGGGACATAGTGGAAGGACAGAGTGGAAGCCTAAGGTTCCTGTGGAATTTCATTGTAGCTTGGTACATATGGATTGGATTGGATTGGAATAGATTTAAACAGGGCCCAATTCTTGAGACAGGAGTGGGACCCACCACTATGAGCATCAATGCAGGAGGACGCAGGGAAACGGGTTGTCTAGAAGAGACGACAACTCAACAACAATTTTTTTTGCAGGAGATGGTGCGCAAACTTGTAATTTACTATTTACTGCCCATTATACTTTTTTGGGGGCTTCCATCACAGCTGTACTTAGGAAATACTTCAACACATACATTCTACAGGAGGTTGAAATGTGGTGTGAACAAAACCCTAACTGTACTTGGAGGTTCCATCCCGTTAGTCCAATTCTTCAAGACAGGGCTCCAACGGTGGTGAGCTCTGGATAATTATCAAGATTGGTGGGACCTCTGAATATCCGACTTAGGCTAGTTCCACACCTGCGGTAAAGGTATCCAACAGGCTGTTTCGGCTGAGGAACAGCCTGCAGGAGTTCACCGTATCCAGCCTGGCCAGATAGGGCCATGCACCGGCAGAGCCCATTGACTTAATGGCATCAGGAGGGGATTCAGATGGTTTCCGGCATGAGAGCTAGGGGTTTTGGCAGGAGAAAAACTGGTACAAGCACAGGAACCTGGCGCTTATTACAGAAATAGGCTGGATCCCCCGCCATTATAGTCAATGTGGTCCGCCAACGAATAAAACAGCCTGCCAGGATAGCTTTACCGCAGGTGTGGAACTAGTCTCACATAGCTGGTCGATAGGCCAAAAGTCTTATTGATGGTGAACATGTCCCGATGCACCAGAATTTTAACCTCCAAAAATCGGAATACTTAATTATCAAGAATTTTAGTATTGAACTTGCCTTGCTTTTCTCCCATTGGGCTAAAGCAGCTTTATAAGATGCGGGCTTCTGAGAAAAGGAATCTCTGATAATGGCTTCCATCTCTTCAAGATCCTTGCAAATTTTCTGCTTATTACTTTTGAACAGGAGGTGCTTCTCACGGTAACTAGAAAATAATAATGGAAAACGTTGAGCAGTATAAGGATAAATGTTACTGTTTTATAAGTTTACTCTGTCATTTGACTTCACGTCCTGTTATCTGGAGGGAAATAGCAGCCATTTTGGAATTATATTCCATTTAGAGCAAAGACCAAAGATCAGGACATGGTGAAGGTATCTGTTACAACATTGGGAAGGGCAGCCCATTTTTTAACTAGTGTAGAAATGTAGCCTCTCGCCAACTTGGCACTGTGCGACCGATGCAGTTGAACGGGCTGCATTGCTTGTCGCCACTACAACCACTGGCCCTGGGCACCTGCAACTTCCACCCCTGATCAAACAATTTGTGGGATCCTGTGGAAGGCAGCATCACAGAATGTAGCTACATGTAAAGGGTTTTCTGGGTCCAAGGTATTGATGACCTATCCACAGGAAAGTCATCAATATCAGATTCATGGGGGGGGGGGTCATACACTCAGAACTCTTACTGATCAGCTGTAAATGGCATCTGCTACTCTGGATGTACACTGTGTACTGGTACCAGACCACAGCTCCATACACTGTGTAGTGGCCATTCTTGAGTATTGCAGCTCAGCTCCTATTCCAGTGAATGGGAGCTGAGCTGCAGTATCGGAAAATGGCCACCACAAAATGTATGGAGCTGTGGTCTGGCTCCATACACAGTGTACTTCAGGAGCCGCAGTTACCGATAGGGATGTCAGATGCACCCTGAGACACTCTGTAACGTTGGTTTGTGTTGCTGACAGAGCAGTATTCCCCAAGTTCCTCATATATATAAATGCTTGGTTCAGTCAAGCATGTACGTGTTTGCATTGTGGAGTGAGTCATTGGCAGACACTTCTGGCAGTGGCTTATCTCCCAGGAGAACAATCTGTCATCATCTACTGGAGGAAAGTCAGGAGCTCCCCATACATATTACATTGAAGATGGTGGGTTTAATGGCCTGATGCATATGGGGGCCCTCGAAATTTCAAGAATGCTATGCATCTCAGAGAACCCCATAGCTGAGATTACAATGGATTTCCTTCTGCTGCTTGTTAGCAACATAGTCACCTGGGACAGAAGGACACAATGCTTATTTGCTCTTCCATCTCCTTTCCATGACCTCTGGGAATTCCCCCACCCTTTTTTGCATAAACAGTAGGATCTGTGGAGAGGGGATCCAAGCACAGGTTCTCACCAGCCATTAAATAGAGGCACAAGGCCAACTAAGGGCCTCATAGAAGCCAAATCGGCTGCCTCTGTGTCATTTACATGTAGGCTATTATTGTGTAAAGAACCTAACCTGGATAACGCGGATAGTTTTCCTTTGAACATCTCAGTCAATAACATGTTCTTGCTGGTGATCTGATTCACAAGGTCATCCAGTTGCTCTTGATCATGTGGATTACAATTGGATTTCAGCTGTTTCACAACATTATGGATTTCTGCTATAGAAATGTTTATTCCTTCTTTCTGTGAATTCAGGAGGTCTACGTGGTCCTCCTGATCAATAAAATCCACTGGATTTTCTTGCAGTTTTTCTTCATACTGTCTGAAAAGCTCTGCTAGTTTGGCAATGTTTTTTTGAAGATCTTGAAGGACATTGAATGTCTTCCTAATGGTGTCCTGTTAAAAGAAAGCCAAAGTTAAGGCGGTACTTTCCTAAACCATATCTATCAATACAAAATACATAGATTAATAACAGGTGAACTGGTGGCAGCAACATGATGTACTTGTTGAAAAAAAATCATACATGCTCCTTGCCCCTCAATTCCAGCTCCCTGGATCCCTGGCTGTCTTCTGTGGTCTTCCAGACCTTGTCCAGTACACTTCTGGATAGACTAAAGTTCACAGGACAGGACTGGAAGCACGCTGAAGGGAGCAAAGAAGCCCGAACGAAGTGACAGGGAGCAGGTGAGTATGACTTTTTTCAACAGGTACAACATCCTGCTGCCACTAGTTAAAAAAATTGGACAACCACTTTAATGTTTCAGGCTCACGGTAGGACCTTGTGCATGGCACACAGCGTCCCTGCAGCCTCGTACTATGAAGGTGTAGGAAATAAGCATATTTTTGTATGGTGCATTAGTACACCTCTGTACACTGGATGTATACCACTGTATGAAATCATATGGAGGTAAGTAGGGCCCCATAGACCTATATGGGTTGAGTATTATAGCTTGGCCCTGTTCAAGCTTGTATGGAGCCGTAATACGGCTGCGTACATGAAACTAAAAGCTTTAGCCAATATAACCGCAGCCTGAATTAGATGAAAAGACAGACATCTTATATCTGTGGAAAGCAAGACGACAAAACTGCTGACAGATCACAATGCAAATTGTGACTAGGCTCGGACAGTGTAATAGAAACATAGCGTATTCTAGGTTGCAGTCCTTAACCATATAGTGGGACTCTCTTCCTTAAACGAGAAAATAGATTGGTTCAGGAGCAGCAACACAAACGGCTTATGAAGAGCAGGAATGGTGAATACGCAGCAGCTGGGCAGGGGAACGCAGATCCAAAGCGGTCCAATGGCATGTAAAAAGAATGGAGGGCCACAGCAGCGTCTCGCCAGAAAACTTCTTTATTCAGGAACACTCCTCACAACAAGGCATATAAAAAGTAGTTTGCAGCAACGTTTCGGCTAGGAGTAGCCTTTGTCAAGCATGTTAACAAGTTAAAATCACAGCCTATAAGTAGCACATGACAGGCCCACCCACACCGCTAAGCAGCCAATAAGATTCAAATTCATGTATAACACACCTGTGTATGAAATCAATGGGGACCGACATGCTGAAATAGATTAGCCAGCTGTAGCAAAACGTACCCATGTGAGGCCATCATATACAGAGCTCCTCCGTCCCTCCAGCGTCCCATGATCGGCAGTGCGCATGTCTGCATACGTCATCGCATGCGCCACCATGCGGCGGCGCGCGTATGACGTGCCCAAGTAAATCTGAATGCATAGTTCACACCGGACAACTTACATCATCAGGCGGCGGCCGACTGACGTCACAAGGCCACTCCCACCTGGCGTTACGGATAGAAATATGCATGAGGACTCAAATGGGGCTGTACATGGAGGGCGATCGCACCACTGTAGCACATGAACAGTGTGCAAAAACGCTCGCCAAGGATAACAACAATAAGGCATAGAAAGCGCACTGCCATTAATACTAGCGCAAGGAAGGAACAGGGAGATATACAAAAACACATGGGCATCACATAGGCACAGCAGGCATAATAAAAAGAACAGGAATCACTAGATATTGGTGACAAATAGTATTTTCACTATGCACAGGCTACCATTGATAAATAATATATCATACACAGGTGTGTGTAGACAAAACTACAATGATCATCATGATGCTATAAAGCGGTGTGATTAAGGCACATATTTAAAAGAACAAAGCAAAAAATACTGTAACAGAGGAGAAATATGAAATCAGCCATATAAAGAATATTTCTTGATTAAATCCAGATTTTAGCTGATGCCAGCCACATTGAACTCGAGATTTAAACCAAATGGCTGTAGGGATTTCAGTGTGTAGATCCATTTGAGTTCCTTCTTCCTTAATATCGCATCCCTGTCACCCCCTCTCCGTAACGGACCCACGCTGTCAATGACTCTAAAGCGAAGTTGGTTAACAGAGTGCCCCGCCTCCACGAAGTGTTTCGCAACGGGCTTATCCATGTTCATCTTGCGTATGGTACTCTTGTGTTTGTTAATACGCTCTCTAATCTCCATGGTGGTCTCTCCCACATAAATAAGGCTGCAGGGGCACTGGATGGCGTAAATCACATCCCGTGACCTGCAGGTATAATAGCCCTTGATTTTATATTTTTTCCCACTGTAAGGGTGGGAGAAATATTCACCTTTGAGAACGTTACCACAATTACAGCAAGATAAACATGGATAAGTCCCGTTTTTGCGCGGTGCAAGAAGTTTTTGTGTCGGTGACTGGCCACCTACATCGGATTTAACCAGTCTATCACGGAGACTAGGGTTCCGTCTGTATGCCATCAGCGGCAGGGATTTGAACTCTTCTATATCTGGCAAACCCCGTTGGAGTATATGCCATTCCTTTCTGAGGATATTGGCAATGTTGCCGCTATCCCGGCCGAAGATGGACACAAACGGAACCCTAGTCTCAGGGATCGCCCTTGTTGATTTCCGTAGTGCGGTGCACCTGTCAACCAGCCTCACCCTCTGTTTGGTTCGAGTGAGTAGGGGTTTCGGGTAACCTCGTTCCAAGAAACGTGTGCACATCGTATCAATCCTTTGTGCACACGTTTCTTCATCAGAGACAATTCTCTTCACCCTTAAGAGTTGGCTCCATGGAAGGGAGTCGAGCATTCTATGTGGGTGGTAGCTATCATGCATAAGTAAAGTGTTGCGGTCAGTAGGCTTCCGATAGAGGTCCGTAGCCAAAAGACCCTCCATCACATAGACTCGCACATCAAGGAACTGCAACTCACTAGGAGAAACAGTTATAGTGAATTGCAGACCCGGGAGAGTCCTATGTTGGTGGCGCTACATCGACGACATCTTTATGATCTGGACAGGCACTTTGAATGAACTTGATAATTTTCATCTTCATTTGAATGCGGGTGTCCCGGGTCTGCAATTCACTATAACTGTTTCTCCTAGTGAGTTGCAGTTCCTTGATGTGCGAGTCTATGTGATGGAGGGTCTTTTGGCTACGGACCTCTATCGGAAGCCTACTGACCGCAACACTTTACTTATGCATGATAGCTACCACCCACATAGAATGCTCGACTCCCTTCCATGGAGCCAACTCTTAAGGGTGAAGAGAATTGTCTCTGATGAAGAAACGTGTGCACAAAGGATTGATACGATGTGCACACGTTTCTTGGAACGAGGTTACCCGAAACCCCTACTCACTCGAACCAAACAGAGGGTGAGGCTGGTTGACAGGTGCACCGCACTGCGGAAATCAACAAAGGCGGTCCCTGAGACTAGGGTTCCGTTTGTGTCCATCTTCGGCCGGGATAGCGGCAACATTGCCAATATCCTCAGAAAGGAATGGCATATACTCCAACGGGGTTTGCCAGATATAGAAGAGTTCAAATCCCTGCCGCTGATGGCATACAGACGGAACCCTAGTCTCCGTGATAGACTGGTTAAATCCGATGTAGGTGGCCAGTCACCGACACAAAAACTTCTTGCACCGCGCAAA
The DNA here is from genome assembly GCF_014858855.1 of Bufo gargarizans. Taxonomy (NCBI): domain Eukaryota; kingdom Metazoa; phylum Chordata; class Amphibia; order Anura; family Bufonidae; genus Bufo; species Bufo gargarizans. Next base: position 32,089,964 of record NC_058090.1, read on the forward strand.
AACGGGACTTATCCATGTTTATCTTGCTGTAATTGTGGTAACGTTCTCAAAGGTGAATATTTCTCCCACCCTTACAGTGGGAAAAAATATAAAATCAAGGGCTATTATACCTGCAGGTCACGGGATGTGATTTATGCCATCCAGTGCCCCTGCAGCCTTATTTATGTGGGAGAGACCACCATGGAGATTAGAGAGCGTATTAACAAACACAAGAGTACCATACGCAAGATGAACATGGATAAGCCCGTTGCGAAACACTTCGTGGAGGCGGGGCACTCTGTTAACCAACTTCGCTTTAGAGTCATTGACAGCGTGGGTCCGTTACGGAGAGGGGGTGACAGGGATGCGATATTAAGGAAGGAGGAACTCAAATGGATCTACACACTGAAATCCCTACAGCCATTTGGTTTAAATCTCGAGTTCAATGTGGCTGGCATCAGCTAAAATCTGGATTTAATCAAGAAATATTCTTTATATGGCTGATTTCATATTTCTCCTCTGTTACAGTATTTTTTGCTTTGTTCTTTTAAATATGTGCCTTAATCACACCGCTTTATAGCATCATGATGATCATTGTAGTTTTGTCTACACACACCTGTGTATGATATATTATTTATCAATGGTAGCCTGTGCATAGTGAAAATACTATTTGTCACCAATATCTAGTGATTCCTGTTCTTTTTATTATGCCTGCTGTGCCTATGTGATGCCCATGTGTTTTTGTATATCTCCCTGTTCCTTCCTTGCGCTAGTATTAATGGCAGTGCGCTTTCTATGCCTTATTGTTGTTATCCTTGGCGAGCGTTTTTGCACACTGTTCATGTGCTACAGTGGTGCGATCGCCCTCCATGTACAGCCCCATTTGAGTCCTCATGCATATTTCTATCCGTAACGCCAGGTGGGAGTGGCCTTGTGACGTCAGTCGGCCGCCGCCTGATGATGTAAGTTGTCCGGTGTGAACTATGCATTCAGATTTACTTGGGCACGTCATACGCGCGCCGCCGCATGGTGGCGCATGCGATGACGTATGCAGACATGCGCACTGCCGATCATGGGACGCTGGAGGGACGGAGGAGCTCTGTATATGATGGCCTCACATGGGTACGTTTTGCTACAGCTGGCTAATCTATTTCAGCATGTCGGTCCCCATTGATTTCATACACAGGTGTGTTATACATGAATTTGAATCTTATTGGCTGCTTAGCGGTGTGGGTGGGCCTGTCATGTGCTACTTATAGGCTGTGATTTTAACTTGTTAACATGCTTGACAAAGGCTACTCCTAGCCGAAACGTTGCTGCAAACTACTTTTTATATGCCTTGTTGTGAGGAGTGTTCCTGAATAAAGAAGTTTTCTGGCGAGACGCTGCTGTGGCCCTCCATTCTTTTTATCTTCCTTAAACGAGTCACTGTACTTTCACACAACTTATAGATCATATCCAAAAATACCATTGCACTCAATCAGTGTATGCCATGAAGTAATAGAGTGGCTCTGTATTTTCCAGGGCATTGGAAGAAGAAACTAAACAGGCGAAACTCGAGTTGGGTGCAGCTTATCTGAAGGATGCTGCTTGGATGTTTTAAAGCCTTTTTTAACTATGTAATATACAGTGGTTGTATTTGCTCATAGTTCAAAGATTGTCTATGAAATCAACTGGGTTCCATTACTAGCCACACGGTACCTTTGTTTATTCTTGGACTGAACCACTGAGATCAATCCACTCTCCTACTAATTCACAACATACTCTGATTGTAAGTATACTTGAAAAATTTGACATACTGTAATGAATAAATCTTCCCAAAACTAAGTAAAAAAGCTAAAACCTACACAATATATCAAAAACTGGAACTTACAATATGTTGAGCGATGGTCTTCTGAACTTGTTTTCCAATGTCCTTTACTTCAGTAAGCTTTTTAAGGAACTCCTTCGTAGATGCCTGAGTAGACATGGCACTTGCAGCCTTTAATTCAGATTTGCATATTTCATTAAGAGCTTCAAGTCTTAGAAGTTGCTCTTGGATCTCACAGCTGTCCAAATTAACAAAACATGGCTGCTGAAGATCTTGGTGAATTTTTCTTAAATTACACAAAGTTTGTTCCAGCCGATATGGAATACTTTTTTCCATTGTGTGAAAATCAGTTATCAGCTGACTGAGAGATTGGTGTAATCGATCCATATTTTCTGCTAGGGCTCTTACTGTGACTTCTTCATCACGGAGAGTGTCTTGGCTGTCATGTTTCTCTGGTAACAACCTCAGTGCTTCAGTGGCTAATATTCCTATTGTCTTAATTTTTTTACATAAAATTTGAGCCTCTATCATGTCAAAATGAGTTGTGACGGCTAACGCTTCTCTTTGTACCGAAAAACACATCACTTTGGCTTTTTCTAAAAGCTCTTGATATCGTTCTTTCACGGGTTCATAATGACCAAAGTGACCACTTCTATGTATCGGGAAACTTAGGCATTTAGTCTGTAGATTATCCACAGTTAAACCATCCCAGTAAAGCCCACTATCTTCAAACAAGTCTTTATACCTCAAAATCTCTGACAAGTGAACTTGAGATGATGAGATGGCATTATGGGAGACTTGAAATTCCTTTTCAAAACCTTCCCTGGCTTGCTTTTCAGCCTCATCATGCAGCTCGGGTTCAATAGGCTGGAGTGAACTCAATTCCCGGCTAAGGGAAGTTGTTCTTTCTTGAAACTCATTACAAATTTTTAACAATTTTTCGGTGTGCAAAAACTTATTTTCCTCTAATCTACGAATTCTTCTTGCTTTGGACTTGAGACTTCTTAATATGTCATTTAAATATAACTGCTCGGAAATTTTAAGTTCCCTATGATAGCTTTGGCTGTTCCTGAGAAGTGTCAAGACAAGACCTTCAATTTCCTCCAACTCTGTAGTCTTGGCCTTTAGACAATTTAGCTGTTCACATAACTCAGCCGCAGTAAATTCTCCTCTTTTGACTGGAGTTGCTTCTTTTTCTAGACAGTGCAGTAATTCTTTCAGCTTTTCAATTTCTGAAAAAAGTGCTCTCCTCTTTTCCAGCCCAGATTCGAGCTTTTGCAATCGGCCAACTGATTGTATTATTTCTTCCTGATATAATTCCTGCAATTGTTGGAAGAAAGAGCAAATATCTTTGAATGCTGCTGGATTGATCCCTTGTGATATGTGTTTTGACTTCTCAATAACAGAGTTGACAGTAGACTTCCGGTCCAAAATTTCTTGGTGCACGTTTTTTGAAGTTGCGATCTGCTGCTCTACATCTCCTGGCAGAAGGGCGATAGCCTGATCAAATGTGATCGTATTTTGTAATTTCTTGATCCAGATGTGGGAGTCATATAAAGGTTGCAGAAATGGGTATTGATCTAGCAAAGAGTCTGGGGTTTGACACCGAGTCAACTGTTGGTCCTTCACTCGTTCCTCTAGATTTTCCAAAGATTTTTGTAGGTTATCTAAAGAACGTTCCAAAGTCCTACATTCATTGGCACCCCAAGACCTCTTGATTTGCAAGTCACAAGCATTCCTCAATGAGGAACACAGATGTTTGATGGCTTCTACATCAGTGGAGAGAAGTAAAGATACTTTCACTATATCTTCTGGAGAGGGAGTCGGTTCATCAAGTAAGTCTTGTTGGAATTTAATGATACTTTGGAGGTGGTCAGCTTTCTGCTGAAGAAACTTAAGTTCCTCTGTTTCTTTCACCAGCCGATCACGTTCTCTATGAATGTTGAGTTCCATTTGTTCCCAAAATGCTTCAAGTTGTCTGATATCTACATTCATTTCATCCTTGCCTTTCCATGATATCCCACAGCCTCCAATATTGGACTGCTGAGCTAGCAACACTCTTAAGGTATCTTTTTCTTTGGCTAGTATATCAAGGAACTCTCCCAATTTATCCAGATGTCTTTGGTGACCTTCAGTAGATGACCTGGAATAGAAAGATGACTAGAGTCAAATAAAGCGCCCTAAAATATGGTTACTGATAGATGTTCTACGGTGGTGTACATAGGTTTCTTGCTCTCGAGAAGCTCATCATAGAGCACCCAGTTTTTTATTTTATTTGCCCCTAGCCATTGGAATTTGTGGGGGAATCCATATTCACCTGGTCCTTTCCACTCAGTTTGAGCTCCGTGACACCTGGGCTGTCTTCACTTGACTTCCGGACCCCATCTGTCAACTTCCTGCATGGACTAGATCACATGCATCTTTGAAGCCAATCACTGGCCTCAGTGGTGACATGTCCCCAACTGGCACAAGACCCAGCAGTGATATACTGTTTGGAGACATACCACTGCTGTGGCCAGTCATTGGCTGCAACAAAGTACATGACCCCAACTGTGCAGACACTTCACACAAGGTCCACTAAAAAGAGCCCAGGAGCCAAGGAACCGGTAATCTCCACCAGTCCTGCTGGCTCGGTGGCAGATTAAAGATTAAAAATGGGCCCTAGCCCACATTTACACAGGATATACTATAAATGTGTTATAGATGTCCCACCTCTAGAAGGGTTCCTCTACCCCATCCAGCATTATGCTGTTTCCATAACTCCCATTTACTTGTAAAGGAGCTACAGAAGCACAGCCCTGTTGGCTATTCCCATAGTCCTGACCACCTCTGGTCACCACATCTAAGTGGGGCGAGGTCAGGAAGTATGTGTGGGGGAAGGAGTTCAGAGATAGGCATACTCCTTAATGTGTTATATAGGTACCTACCTTTATATTAAGCCATGTATAAAATATCCCTGCCCACGGCTAAGAACCCTGACAGCTGTCATCTGTGGTGGATCCTGAGCAGAAGACCACCATCTAAATCTTAATCTAAACTGGAGAGCCAACTTAGTTATCTAAATAGAGATTAATTTGTATTTCATATGTAATGAAAATAAACCATCTCCTTCCGTAGACAAGGGCCTGCTGAAAGACCAGTATATCCAAACAATAATCCTATAAATTTGGCTTTGGCATCTTACATTTTGAGATTTTCCTTCTCTTTGGTTAACATTTGGTATGACAGTCTGACTGTACTCAGAGCATTCTGGAAGTTCATTAGTTCTTGACGCAGTGTTTGCTTTTCAGTTTTCAGTGCCATCAGTCTATTAAGGAGGTCTTTAAGGTCAGACGGTGAAATCTCAGATTTTTCTACATCCTCATCTCGTGGCTCTCGTTGAAATGATGAATCTTCTAGATTTTTCATGTCATAGAGTTTCTAAAAAGAAAAAGACAAAAAAAGATTGTAATTGTACTGAATTAGATATTGAGGGATAGTCTTATAGAGAGGGACAAGGTGATTGTGGGGTTTGTATGGTTTTAGGCACAAAGCATGGGTCACATCACACCATCGCCCCGAACTGAGCCTCCAACGCAGATGTGAACAAGCCCTCAAATGGCATTTGATCCAAAATGGGGATAGGAAAGAGGAGCAAGAATTTTGACAAGCAAGTGTGTATCGTACATTGGAGCAAGGTTTTTGCATATAGAGCTCCATGTTTACAACTTGTAATCATCTTATTTTCGGAGGACCCTTCTACCCAAAAGGGACTGTAGAAGCAGACAAACCCATTAACGGTACATGCTATGTTTCAATCATTCCTGATAATATATGCAAAGAAGTATCTTCCAAGAAAGAGAACCATCTCGCTAGCACAACCTTGTGGAAGTGGCTCCCTATGAGTCAAAATCTGACTTTTTAAAAAAGCCTTGGAATATGACAAAGGAAAATGCCAAGCCAAATATCCATCTGTAAACAGCTGTTTTAGGGTGCTTGCCCTTCATCAGTATGGAGTAGGATTCTTAATGGATGGGTGCGATGCCTTGGATACAGCTTAAACAGGGTACTGGCTCTCCTTAAAGAGACCAGTCCTGTATGGAGAATTACTGGCAATGCTCCATGGGGAAATAATAATAATTATAATAGGTATCTGCCAAGGAAAGAGATCCATCTTGTTAACGCCACCTAGTGGAAGTAGTTCCCTATGAGCATTTTCCCTTGTCATATTCCACGGTTTACTAAAAAGTCTAAGTCTGACTTCCACGAGGTGGCACTAGCGAGAAGGTTCCTTGGGAGATACCTCTTTGCATACAAAAAATGAAGACTGATCACACTGTAGGCAAAGCATAGGGTACTTTAGGCCCTTTTCACATATTCCAGTCCAGTGCAAATTTGCATCCAATGCATGTGAATGGTTTTTTTCTAATACTGTTCACATGCACCCGAAAAAATAAATTTAATTGTTAGTGCCATGGAAAAAAAACTCTGGGTCGAACCCTTGAAGCACATCAAACACATCTGAGGAAGAAATCCGAGGGTTCGCCTTGGACTACTGCCACAGATCCTAGTAGAAGATTAAAATCCAACCTCCTCTGATGGCAGTTTTTGGAGGCGGGTCGGGGGGCCCCCTTAGACATTGGATTGCCAGACGATCCTGCTGGAACCGACAGGTACGGCAGAAACATGTCTGACCAGTCTTACTTTTAGTTTTTTCCTGCAACCTACATTGCTTGCTGTAACCACAATATACCTCGATCTCTTGAATCTCTTGGTCTAGTTCCATCACATTTAATTGGATCGGTTCTTTGGAAAACCTCTTAATGTTCTTTTTCAGGTCTTCCATGTAGCACTCCTGTTGGCTCTTTTTAGGCAGCATTTTCTTCTCTACTCGAACATCGTCGAGCTGCAAAACAAGACAGTAACATTCACATAGGAAAAAAAAAATATTGTGTGTGTGTATTTCCAAGAAACTAATGCTTGGTGAGAATGTATGATATGAAAAAGCCATGGAAAATTCCAAGGAAAAGTTTGTATCAAGGAGTTAAATAATTTCCAAACATTACATATGCAACGCAATGACAACAGCCATGGGTCTCTTAAGCAAATGTTTTTCGTGACGTCAGTTGCAGTGAAGCAACAAGGGCATAGGGCCCCTTTTAGTGATGTAGTAGATGGTACCCAGGTGTAGGAATCCGAGAGTGGAGCAGGGTAGTCTATAATGTCCCTTAATGTTTTGTGAATGTGTCACGGTGCTCCTACCTGGAAACGTTGGAACCCATGCGTTGTCGTCCGAAGCAGCAAATAGGGGGAATAATCGAGGGATTTGAAGAAATAAATCGAGTCCAGACCTTGTGATGAAGTTCAATAATAGCTTTACTTTAATAAACATTTCTCCAACAGTTTCAGGCTTTGTCTTGGTTCCCAGAAGGCGTTAGCAGGCAAACAAACTCAACCCTGCTACATATATTGCTCTCTGACTCTGCTGTGCTGAAAAGCTTCCTGTATAACTTTGCTTCTTTCTTTATGCTCCAACTTCTCTCTTTAGTCGGACTCTAGATCAGTACCAGGGATATTTTCCTCCTGGCTTCAGAGGCTCCAAGCTGTGGCCTCAATATCCAGCAGAGCTGGCTTAGGCAGGACACGTCCAGCAGGGACGTGTACCCTTCTTCCTTCCCCTAGCAGAGGGTACTTTCCACTGACCTCTAACTAACTAAACTCTTCCTTAGAGGGAGAGAAGAGAATGGAAAGAAAGTTCCATCCTCTGCAAATGTAGCTCTGCCATGCTGGCTGCCACCTTCTGGTGAACCAGGTACATTAAATGAACAATAACAGTTGCATAGAAATAGCAATGCACATTGTAGTGGACTGAAATAAATGCATAGGATGACACTGTGTTAGCTCATAGAAGACAGTAGCGGGGTGCGGACTGGTAATGGCACACTGGGTCATTACCCATATATCTGCATTTGTAATGCCCCAGAGGTGCATTACCACTTCTGCACCCCGCTACCGTCTTTATTAGTTAACCTAATGTCACTCTATGGATTTGTTACCAGGTCCTATATAATGTGCATATCTCTTTCCATGTAACTGTTATGTTCAATTGTAATATGCCTGGTTCACCAGCAGGTGGCAGCATAAATGGTAGAGCTACAGGGACAGAGAATGGAACCTTCCCTTCCATTCTAAACCTCCCTCTGTGGTGTGGTGGGTGTTCCCCCACTTGCTGCAGGGAGGGAGGAGTCCTAGTTAGTTGCAGTTATCCCCTGCTAGGGGAAGGTTCTAGTTTACCCCCTGCCAAGGGAGGGTGTGCAGCATGTGCACGTCCTTGTTGGACGTTGCCTTGCCCAGGCCAGCTGGAGCACCTTCAGATCAGCTGGATATGGAGGCAGAAGCTGGAAGCCTCTGAAGCCAGGAGTAAAGTTCCTTGGACCAGTTTAGAGACAGACTACAAGAAGGAAGTTACAGCCTGCAGCTAAAGCTAAGTTATACAGCTATCCTGTTAGCACAGCAGAGCCAGAGAGCAACAGATGTAGCAGAGAGTAGTTTGCCTGCCACACTTAATGCCAAAGCCTGCTGTAACCAAGATAAAGCCTGAAACTGTTGGAGAAATGTTTATTCCAGTAAAGCTGTTATCAACTTCATTACAAGGTCTGGAGTTTATTTCTTCATTCCCATCATCACCTACACCCTTTGCTCTGCTTCGGATGAGAACACCTGAGGTCCGGCGTATTCAGGTAGGAGCACCGTGACATGTACACCATCATTAAGGGACATTATAGGCCACCACACCTGGGTACAGGGTGCAGTATCTCTAAAAGGGGCCCTGTGCACTTGTTGCTTCACTGCAACTGGCATCACAAAAACAAGTCCACTTATTTCTCTTGAAAGGGACCCCTGGCGGCTGCCGTGCATCGCACATTCTGCGAGTATCGGATGCAACATCCCTTCAAAAGGCGATGCAAATAAAAAGAAGGTAACTTCTCACACTATGGATGTTTCCTCATGGCAATTATTTCACACTCATTTTCAGATGAATCAGTTTGAAAATGACAGGATATTGTATTATATAGAACAAGCAGAAGAATAACGGAAAAGACATGCCGTATGGAATATTATGTGGTGACCCCCCCGCTAACACTACTTACTTAGTCCTATCATTGGCAGCTTACGAGTTGAAAAGAGAAGGAAGTATTTTATAGGTGAGACGGGTCCGTATAACAATATAAAAGGTCATAAATTAACCGTTGTTATCGATGCACCCATGAAATCTTATGATATGTATCTGCATAACAGGTTGTTGTCGTAGTCAGGACCATATGTAGCAAAGTTTCTCTAAACGCACATATATACGAGAAGAGCACCGACCTGATTCCCTATGAAAGATTTCTGTTCCATCATGTACTATGCCTACTGGCCATCTTCTAATAGACAGGCGAGGGGCCTTCAATAATATGCAGACTGTATGGGAATGAATGATCATTCAACCCCATAATTTAAGATCTCTCTATTTATATGTATGACATGCCCCAATGCCAATTAGTGCTCATTTACAGAGGATGCCCGTTTTCTTTCAAAAAGTTGGTGTGTGGTATAACACCTTAGTCTCATTCACTAGCTGCAATACCGGGCATATAACCATGGTGGGGCTGAGCTGTTTTTGGAGTAAAGCAGCCATGTTTTGTATTTCTGATTCTGGACAACTCCTTTATGGACAGAATGAAGACTGAAGGAAGAATGACTGTAAGGAGTCACAAAGTTGAAGCAGCTCTCCTGAATAGTGACCCTGGCCAGTCCGCCTCTTGACGTGATTGACATCGCACATGTCGGGTAGGTTATATCAAGGCACCTCCAGCAGTATCCAGTGCATGTACAGTGCACTGTTGAAGCCGAGGACTTCTGCGCATGCGCTGTTGTCCAGGATTAGAAAAACATGGCTGCTTCCTTCTAAACATAGCATCACACCTGTCCACAGGTGGTGACTGGTAGTGCAGCTCAGTCCCATGCACTTCACTGGAGCTGAGCAGCAATACTAGACACAACCTGAGGATAGGTATGGCGCTATTTCGGAAAGAGGGCAGCCATGTTTTTGTAATCTTGGAAACCCCTTTAAGGCACATATTTGTCTTATTGTCACGGTCACGTTCAGGCTGTCCTTGTTTTCCAATGTACAATATGAATATTTTCACTGTCAGTGACACCGGTCAATATCTTTTCCAAAAAGCCTTCAGCTATGACATGAGGTCTCTCTATGGAGGATTTTTACCTTTCAGTGGAATTATTTATTCCATACCTTTTTGTACCCATATATCTGTGGACCTGTATTATACCATATTGTATGCATACAGTATATGTATGGTACGAGACTCACCCTAAACTTGCTGGCCAGCTTTTCCAGAGGTTTTGCTTGCAATAGCTCCTCTCCCAAGATCTGTGAAATTTGTGAGAAAACCTCCAGCGCCTCCTGCTGGTAAACTGCGATATAAGGCTGAAGTTCCTTCGATAATGTTTCAGATTCTGTTTGGACACCAAGAGGCTCTGATGCTGGAACATCCCGAACGGAGGACTCCTGATCACTGACAATACCCTACAAGGCAAAATAATTAGTAAAGCGTCATCTACAGATCCACAAATTACAACAACGACATGAAGAACAGGAAATGAAAAAGAAAGAAAATACGTGCAGCTATGGAAAATGTTCAGGAAACTGCTTCAATAGCAATCCCCAAAAATAACATTATTACAAGAGTTGTTCCTATTAGCAGGCGGTTGGAGGAAGCCATTATTTTCTATGTCTTTCGGCATAAGCAAGCCATTTTACAACAGCCTGTACTCTGCTGCTGCTGCTGCTGATTTAATAGGGTAACTGTAAGAAAGTGGAACCTCGAGCATTTTGCAATACCCTGAGCGTAAATAATATATTTTAGGGAATTGCCATTTAAAGGGAACCTGTCAGGAGCATAATACAGCCTGAATCACAAGCTATTTATGCCAGATAAGTGGCAAGTGTGCCATCAAATCGGAAAAGCCGCACAGCCCTCAAAGAGGACCTTTCACCGCTCCTGACATGCCTGTTTTAATAGCTTCATGCATTCCCCATGTAATAACAATTCTGGAACATCTATTCTTATGGCTCTGTGTTGTGCCATTCCTTAATTATTTCTACTAGAAGTTGTGAATGAATTGCTAGCAGTCTGCAGTAAGGGTACAGAGGGGCGGTAACCAGTTGGGGGGGGTGTACCTGCACAGTCTGAAAATAGCAGCAGTGATTGGATAGAGTGAGTCTGTGCAGGTACACGCCCCCAACTGGTTACCTCCCCTCTGTACCCTTACTGCAGACTGCTAGCAATTCATTCAATGTGAAGGAGACCAGCACCGCCCGCATCCTCCAAATCTTCTCCTTGGTCCCCTGATGTCACATAGTTGAAGCGCCGTAATCTCGCGCATGCCAGCTAGCGCATGCGCAGTTAATTCCCTGAAGGGCGGATGCCAGTACAGGGAAGGAACACCATGCCGGCACTAATATGCAGCATACACGCGCATATGCGAGATTACAGTGCTTCAACTCTGTGATGTCGGGGGAGCAAGGAGAAGATTCGGAGGATGCGGGCGGTGCTGGGCACAGTGGGCGTGGCTGGGCTCCTGAAACGTTGGTAACAGCCTCTTGGGCTCCTTACTAGCCTCATTTGCATATATATACAATCTTTTTTTGATTGAATAAAAGCACTTAGAGCTATGGGGAATGTATATTGTGGACGTGCTAGCGGCGATCTAGCAGCACATGTCCTAGGCTCAAACTAGCTGACAGAATCCCTTTAAGTAGCAATAAAGCAGAAGCCATCATCCATCTGCACCAATCAGTTGATGCGTCAGCGGCTGCATAGGTGACAGACTCCCATCTCTTGACATTTATGAAAAGTGTTTTTAGGAAACTGGGACAATTTTTCACCATAATATTAGAAGAAAATTGAAAGAAGTTCAAATAGAAAGTAAAGGTTGACTTTAAACATATAACTACCCCTAATTATATGGCGCCTCTGGCAGGAGAATTGAGGCGGCAGAAGCAGAGAACTTACCTGAAGACTGTGTAAAGTGACAAGCCTTCTCCCGTCGTCTGGGAGCGTTTCAGCCCTCTCCTCCACTGTGGTTATCAAACCTGAGACGTTAGGGGAGTCTTCGGCGCTGAGCGTCTTGTTGTTTACCGGGGTCTCCGGAGAACTGAGTAGAAATAACATGCAGATGACCAATAATCGGACAGGTGAAAGAAAAAGATACATAGATAAAATAAGAAAAGTAATTATTAAAAATAATAATTTTGATGATCAAGGCACTAGGCAGACCTGGGTAGATATCAGGGCCCACTGGGTATGGGCAGCCTCAGCAGTGTGGGTATGGGCAGCCTCAGCAGTGTGGGTATGGGCAGCCTCAGCAGTGTGGGTATGGGCAGCCTCAGCAGTGTGGGTATGGGCAGCCTCAGCAGTGTGGGTATGGGCAGCCTCAGCAGTGTGGGTATGGGCAGCCTCAGCAGTGTGGGTATGGGCAGCCTCAGCAGTGTGGGTTTGGGCAGCCTCAGCTTGTGGGTATGGGCAGCCTCAGCAGTGTGGGTATGGGCAGCCTCAGCAGTGTGGGTTTGGGCAGCCTCAGCAGTGTGGGTATTGGCAGCCTCAGCAGTGTGGGTATGGGCAGCCTCAGCAGTGTGGGTATGGGCAGCCTCAGCAGTGTGGGTATGGGCAGCCTCAGCAGTGTGGGTATGGGCAGCATCAGCAGTGTGGGAATGGGCAGCCTCAGCAGTGTGGGTATGGGCAGCCTCAGCAGTGTGGGTATGGGCAGCCTCAGCAGTGTGGGTATGGGCAGCCTCAGCAGTGTGGGTATGGGCAGCCTCAGCAGTGTGGGTATGGGCAGCCTCAGCAGTGTGGGTATGGGCAGCCTCAGCAGTGTGGGTTTGGGCAGCCTCAGCAGTGTGGGTTTGGGCAGCCTCAGCTTGTGGGTATGGGCAGCCTCAGCAGTGTGGGTATGGGCAGCCTCAGCAGTGTGGGTTTGGGCAGCCTCAGCAGTGTGGGTATGGGCAGCCTCAGCAGTGTGGGTATGGGCAGCCTCAGCAGTGTGGGTATGGGCAGCCTCAGCAGTGTGGGTTTGGGCAGCCTCAGCAGTGTGGGTATGGGCAGCCTCAGCAGTGTGGGTATGGGCAGCCTCAGCAGTGTGGGTATGGGCAGCCTCAGCAGTGTGGGTATGGGCAGCCTCAGCAGTGTGGGTATGGGCAGCCTCAGCAGTGTGGGTTTGGGCAGCCTCAGCAGTGTGGGTATGGGCAGCCTCAGCAGTGTGGGTATGGGCAGCCTCAGCAGTGTGGGGTTGGGCAGCCTCAGCAGTGTGGGTATGGGCAGCCTCAGCAGTGTGGGTATGGGCAGCCTCAGCAGTGTGGCTATGGGCAGCCTCAGCAGTGTGGGTATGGGCAGCCTCAGCAGTGTGGGTATTGGCAGCCTCACCAGTGTGGGTATGGGCAGCCTCAGCAGTGTGGGTATGGGCAGCCTCAGCAGTGTGGGTATGGGCAGCCTCAGCAGTGTGGGTATGGGCAGCCTCAGCAGTGTGGGTATGGGCAGCCTCAGCAGTGTGGGTTTGGGCAGCCTCAGCAGTGTGGGTAGGCACAGGGAGGGACTGACAAGGAACCTCACATATCCCTGGATCTCATATGTTGACCACAGTCTCAGTTCCGCACAGTCCCGGGTAAGACTCTGTTCAAATACTATTTGGCCCTATTTATGCCCAGCGTATGCCAACATGGCATGTGCTGGAAGGGTATGCATCGATATACCTTTTTGTTTTGTTGTGTACAGTATACTATACAACACTTCTATAGAGGGACACAGGGGGTATTTGTAATGGGTGCCCATCGGTAACACGTGCCACTGTATGCTTGTACACCAGCGTCTGTCACAGCCGAAAAACTGCTGAAAAAACTCGCTAGTCACAGCTCAAGAATTTCCACAAGATGACAGAGTTAAAAGCAAGCAAATGTAACACAAGAGAGCCACGTCTTCTTTTGGCCCCAATCATCCCAAAAAAGATAATCTCCTTCAGGAGGGAAAATTGTCTCTGCAGCCGGTGGTTATCTTCTTCACTTGTCGAATGTCACAAATGAGACAGTTTCATTATTTTGATAATGGCTGTGATTCACCCAGGAAACTTTCCAAAGAACTCTTTATGCAGATCTTCCTTGGCGAGCATTTAATATTTCTAACACACAGAGATTGCTCGGCAGTGTGACCTGTACTTACCTCCTGTAGGAATTACAGTCCTGTAGAAGCGCCTGCACTTGACCACTGGCCTCTTGCCATCCTGCTTTTGCTTCTTCTAATGCTTTCTCCTCAGCGGCTTCTCTCCGGCTGTCTGTCACATCTACATAATGCTGCTGGCGAACATTCTCCCCGTCTGCGCTCTGTCATCAATTCATAGGAATAAATAACATTAATGAGGGAACTTTCAACCATACAGAAACTTTTTTTCGTTTCCAAAATAAAGTACAGCAACTGTGATAATGACGGTGACACAGAAAGAGCTAGTGTTGGGATGCAATTCCTTGGACCATGGAATTGCGAATTTTTATCGCGAATATCGGCACTTCGAGAATTCACGTAGAATATAGTGCTATATATTCGTAATACCAAATATTGTAGATTTTATTTTCATCGCCACCCTCCCATCTTGCTTGTGGGCCAATGAGAAGGCTGCAATGTCTTTCTCAGAGTTTAGCAACATCCCTAGCAACCAATAGGAAAGTTGCCTTCCAATTTGCGCTCCAGAGACCGGACGTTATGCAAACACTTCTGGTATTATGCGTTCCATCATGCATGCCATGTACCGGAAGTGAACCTGTCACCAGTTTTATGGTGTCCTAACTAAGGGCAACATAAATAAGTGACTGATTCTCTTAGCAAAATGCTGGGTCACTTTCTTTAATTGACCTAGTCAATCTGCCAACATCTTGTATTGAAAAGCTCCAGCTGATAATGATGAGTCATGAATATTCATGAGCTCCTGACTCTCCCCGCCCACCTGCTGCTGAATGACAGTTTGTTTCCATAGGAATCAGCAGCAGGTGAGCAGGGGAGTGGCTATAGCTCTGAATTAAATATACGCTGGACTCAATGACATCACGCTGGACTCAAATCAGCTCATTAGCATGCGGCATCTTTGTGTGTATATTATGAGGTAACCATCTGTCACACCAGTAAGTGAATACATCTAAGGTACTTTTTAGTAGTTAATGATTGTATATAATTAGTTAGATTATAATCAAATATCCACATGACAGGTTCCCTTTAAATACTGAGCAGTGGCTTCTACAGACCGGCCACATCAGCTCCCCCCTAACATCTGTGAAGTTAGACAGTGGGTCCCTCCTGATCAGTGAGTATATGAAACAGAAACCCTGTGGACATTGTGTAAGTAGTCCTTATATCAATCCTTTTTTTACAGGCTATCTATCAACTGACAGGACTCCGTATCATCTTATACTTCCCACTGACTGTATACAGGAGCTAAGTATCATTTCTTTATTTATCTTGTGTATCCTTTTTTTGCCCTACAAATTAGGGTTTGTCTACCACCCCCTGATGATCTGCCAGGCGCAGGTGAAACGCGTCGGGGTTTATATGTATTCACCATCTAAGTAGGGTTATTATAGGTTGACTATAGCCATAGGTACGGGGAATCTTCTGTTAGGTCATGGTCACCATTTGAGCAGTTTTCTGCTCCATTTACCCATTCATTTATAATAAAGGAATCGTTTTTATGAGCACGCTATTTCTTTTCTATATGATAAAATGTGAAGTTGCATGTATTGCGCAAAAAATATGCGCATCATTAGTGCCGATTTTCGCAATCGCGAAAAAAATGACAAGATCTAGAATTTGCAAATTTATTGCGAATATTATGCGCAAAATTCGTGAAATATCGTGCCTATGCCGCTCATCAGTATAAAAGACCCATTTACACAGGCCGATGATCAGTGTTCCCTCTAAGCCTTGGCAGCTGCTGAGCGGGGTCGGCTCAGAGCTGGGCACAGCGCCATCAAAGGTGGGCGATAGGAAAACCTAAGATAATTGTCACTTCAAAGAGCATACAAACCTCTGCGCCATCCCATACAATACAGTATAACCCCTGCACCATCCCGTACAATATACAGTATAGTCCTCTCTGTGATCACTGGACATTGCTCTCCATATAAAAACCATACAGGGAAAAAAAAATCTTTGATCCAGAGAACTTACATAGAAAAACTAATAACCAAGAGGCTAAACAAAACCCAGTTTCTGACCCTTATGTTAAAACATAACTTTCATTTTATTGCTCTAATACCTAAACAGTCCCCCCTTCACTGAAGAGGGGACTAGTGAAAGGGGTTAATAAATACTGTGAATGGGGGACTGCTGAAGTGGTTAATAAATACTGTGAATGGGGGACTGCTGAAGTGGTTAATAAATACTGTGACTGGGGGACTGCTTAAAGGGGTTAATAACTACTGTGAAGGGCCTTCAGTAGTTATTAACCCCTTTTAAAGTCCTTCATTCACACTGGTATTTATCAGACTTTTTTATAACATATTTTTCTCCCCTTTTCACCCCCGGCCCTGCCACAGCCCACAGCAACAGCAGCGCCGCCAGCCCAGCACAGTCTTTCAATTTCTTTCAGACCAGACACGGCCACTACCTCAGCGAACTCTGTGGCCACGCTCCTCAGAGTTCCCTTCCTTCTCCCACGAATCCTGCAGCGCCAATAAGTGCGCGAACAGCGGTGTGTGTGTGACGTTAAAGAACACAGTGACGACTGACGTTATGTAGGCGGCGCCCCGCTGTGCTGAGCCGCACAACACTACGAGGAGGACCTCGGCACCGTCACGCACATAAGTCTGACGAGTGACGACAAGAGCTGGCATTTTGCCAGCAGCGTTAGCGAACTAGGCTGAGTGAGCGGGCATTATAAAATGGTGAGCGGGGTCACAATAATTGCTGCGCGGCCGCCCACCCGCGCAGCTTAGAGGGAACACTGCCGATGATCAAGGACAAACTGCGCGGGAAGATTTGCTTGGCTGATGATAGGCCTGTCTAGATACCCCACGGATTAACTGACAAACAAGCAAGCCCTAGTTTTTGGGCTGATCACATATTTTCTGCAGCCACAAAAATAGTTGCTTGTCGGCAGAGCATCTCCCTGTGTCAATAGTTTTTGAAAACCTGAGCAGACCTGCAAAGGGAAGCACACTCATCTGCTCCCTGCCGCTAACTGGTCCTATGAGTATTGGCAAGACTGATGTAGTCGAGCTGATGATTGACAATGAATGGCGCAGTACACAGCCAGACGTTAATATATGATGATTGCAGGTTTATTTTAGGTTCAGGACAGCGCATTTCAGAGTACGGAGGACCCCTTTATCAAGTCAATACTCATAATCCTAACGTACCCCTCAAGCGCCAAGGGTTCCTGATAGTCTTTGCTGCACCAACCGTTCTCCTTGCATCTTGCTGTCCCTGGAGTTGTACAGGTGAGCAGACTACACCTTCATTGAGGAATAAGTCTCTGTGACGTATAATCCTATGAGCGCCTTTTTGTTTTTTGCTATATATTGCTAACTGGTCTTGGCTGCCTCACTCGACTCCCCTACTGTCAACATTTGCTTTGATGCCTCTGCAGCCGATCGCTGGCCACAGCAGTAACACGCCCCCCTTGCATCATGTGACCAACTGATATGGTACAACAGGAGCAGGTCCGCCTAGGAGGGGTGATTGCCAAAACCTCACCCAGCACAATATTATGGTATCATATTAATTATACACCAACACACCTCTGCATATACAGCACTGGGGTCTTCTTATCTGGCAGGGAATTTGGGCCCCACTAATGGGGTGTAACTACACTCTCTGCACTGTTCTGCAGTATATTGTCTGTACAGGAACTGGATGGTAAGTATATAGTGGTAAGCATATATACTAAGTATTCTGTATGTGGCTAGCGCAGTGCACAATGGGCAGAGTTATCTGAAGGTAGACTAGGTCAGTGCCGAAATCCAGAAATAAACGTATAAAGGCCGTCTGCCTCTCTCTATATTGTTCCCAATGCATTAACAGCCAGCTTTGTGCGTTCTGCACAGTTATACCCTAATGGAAGGAGAGTCTACAAACTGTGTCAGGGTCAGTGCACAGCAGATGAAGCGACGGCTGAACAGGATTAGGATACAATCACATTTTGTTTTCCAGCTGCAAGAAAACCGGAAACAGTTAAAACGCCAGAACTGGGCGCATTGCAATTCGGCAAAAAAAGCTCATGGAATAATTAAAATACACAGAAAAAATATTAAATATAGATAACCTTCCCTTCCACTAAGTGGATTGATTTTGATAGTATAATATTGAATTCTCTTGGTAATTTGGATACGGCTTTTATCAATTTTAGACAACTTAAGGGCTCATGCACACGACAGTATTTTGCGTTCAGTATACTGGACGTTTTTTTAGCTCAGTATACGGAACATATACTGAACCATTCATTTCAATGGTTCAGCAAAAAATACTGAAGTGTCTCCGTGTGCATTCCGTTTCAGTATTTCAGTATTTCCGTGCCGTGAAAAGATAGAACATGTCCTATTCTTGTCCGCAAATCACGGTGCTTGGCTCCATTCAAGTCAATGGGTCCACAAAAAAAACGGAACACATACGGAAATGCATCCGTATGTCTTCCGTATCCGTTCCGTTTTTGCTGAACCATCTATTGAAAATGTTATGCTCAGCCCAATTTTTTCTATGTAATTACTGTATACTGTATATGGCATACGGAAAAACGGAACGGAAAAACGGAAAGGAAACGGAAACACAACGGAAACAAAAAACGGAACAACGGATCCGTAAAAAACGGACCGCAAAACACTGAAAAAGCAATACTGTCATGTGAATGAGGCCTAACCCTTGAGGCCATTATCGGTTAATGTGCCTGACATGTATAAGCAAGATATTGCTGCATTTGTGGGAGGGGAGGCTGATTACAAGGCTATTCATGCGTACCTGTGGGCCCAGGCTGGCTGATTACTAGGCTATTTATAGGCACCTGTGGGCCCAGGCTGACGCCGATTCAGCTGATTTCACCCACCCACCCACACCATCTTACAGTCACTTCACATTAGGGTGGCCCCCTTTAGGCTGCCCTACCACAGCCCTACTCTGGTGGCTGGGACCATAGGAGCACACATATGCTGGTGCTTTTTCCTTTCCTCTGCAAGCACGGCCACCGCTGATGGATTGCAGGGTGGTCATGACCATGGAAATGAGCAGTGTATAATGTGATGGAAAAATGAATCAAGTCAGCAAAGGAGGCAATATGGACAATCACAATACATTAGTAAGTGCCTTGTATTAACTTGGTCTACATAATAAGGCCTCTTTCACACGGGCGTGTGCGCCCCGTTGCCGTATTGCGGACCTTATTTGCGGATCCGCAATACACGGGTGCCGTTCCGTGGGCATTCCGCATCACGGATGTGGACCCATCCACTTCAATAGAGCTGAGCTGGAATACCAGACACAACCCCATCTATTTTTATTGTGCCTTTTAACAGCTCAGTAGTAATCATCCAAAAGAACACTCTCATTTAGGAGGCAAAGGTTGCCAATAAAGTCAGATTAGCGTCTATTCCCTGCTGCTATATTTACTCATCAAGGTCTTATGTTCCGTACATTTTATCAAGAGTGGATAGAGCTGTCTGTGTATCAGAAGATCCCCCGCATTGTGCATAGCACATATTACTGATGTTGTTGTGCAGGAAAAGGCAGTTTATATTATATAACTAGCAGAAGGACCCGGCTTCACACGGGTATATTTCATCTATTTCATTTCATGTTTGTGTGCGTTGTTAAAAGATATAGACAGTATCACCCATAACAGGGACCTACAGCACCCGCCCCATTAACAGTGACCTCCACAATCCCCCACCCCTTAACACTGCCCCCCCCCTTAGTGCTCCGCCACTTCAAAATGGGACCTCCACAGCAGCCCATCCCCTTAACTTTGACCTTCACAGCAGCCCGCCCCTTTAACAGTGAGTTTCACAGCACCCTACTCCCTTGACAGTGACCTACTCAGGGGCTCGCCCCCTTAACAGTGACCTTCACAGTATCCCGCTGCCTTAACAGTGACCTCCACAGCAGTTGCCCCTTTAATAGTGGCCCCTTCCCCCTTAACAGTGACCTCCACAGTGAACGCCTCTTTAACAGTGACCTCCACAGCGGCCTGCTCTCTTAACAGTAACATCCACAGTGAACGCCTCTTTAACAGTGACCTCCACAGTGCCTGCCCCTTTAACAGTGACCTCCACAGCGGCCTGCTCCCTTAACAGTAACATTCACAGTGAACGCCTCTTTAACAGTGACCTCCACAGTGCCTGCCCCTTTAACAGTGACCTCCACAGTGCCTGCTCCTTTAACAGTGACCTCCACAGTGCCTGCTCCTTTAACAGTGACCGCCACAGCGCCCTGCCCCTTTAATGCTAGGGCTACACGATAACATGTATCGCGCAACATTTTGTCCCAACATTTTTTATAATGATAGGCTATGGTGTCGCACTCCGCCATGTGACATGCTGTGAATGCGACACGACAGTTGCAAAAAATCTATCCAAGATGGATTTTTCTGCGACTGTCGCATCGTAGTCGCAGCATGTCACATGTCGCAGTGCAACACCATAGACTATCATTATAAAAATTGTCGCGCGACATTGGTGCGACATCAATGTCGCGCGACACATGTAGCAGTGTAGTCGTGCCCTATGTGTTGTGTCGTGTGACTTATTGTCGTCGTGTAGCCCTAGCCTAAAGCTGACCTACAGCAGTGAAGAAAAATGGCTGGGTTGTTATGAAAACCTGGAGTAAAACTGTGTGTATGTGGAGACTAAGGGCCTACGAGCTTCTATTGGTTGATAAGGGACATGTGACCGTGTGTATGGCAGTTGGGATATGAAGAGAAAGACTTGCAGGCTTGTATTGGCTAATGCAGGCAATTTTTGGGGAATATCTCAGGAACGGTACGTCCTAGAGAGCTGTGACCCCGCAAGATTTGTTTCCAGGTAGCAAGGGATGTGTATACCAAGTTTCGTTGAAATGGATGGTTGCGTTTTTGAGTGATCGCGGAACATACATACATACGTCCTTCTTTATATATATATAGATATATATCCTGTGGCAGTGGACTTGCTGCCCCCTCATGGTCAGTGTGTAGAATGCATCAATTTTACATACTGTATACTGTGTGCTTCAAAGGGTCAAGTTCTCCATGTAGAGGCCACATGAGGCTGTCACCAGGTATACCCTAGAGCAGTAATCGTGTACTAAATAACCAGACAATGATTAAGCTGATCAATGCGATTATGAATTGAAACATATAGAAACCATGTACATAACCCTGGGATGCATATACTGTAGCTGCACCTGGATGCTGGTGCACGATGGGGCCCAATGGACCCTCTACCACATAAGACGTATTACCTGGTAGGTAGATACTGCGGCATACATTTAGCATCAGGGGCCCAAGAGCTTCTGGTTACATCTCTGCACACGCCATTACCAATCCTTACCTCCGAGCTGTGACTCTTCGTGTCCGTCTTTTGCACTGATGTTATGGCTTCTTTCACCCCTTTGCTTTCCACCATTTGTTTTCTGACTGATCCAGCGTTTACCTATATGGAAAAAAAGGGATTGGGTTCATTATAGGGGGTGAAAATCGGGTAAATTGTCACAAGGCTTTCCCATTTAGGAGCGTTCATTATACCGATCCTCGCCAAGGAGGCTGACACGGGTATTGCTTGGTACTGGTACTTGGTATCTGTCACTGGATACGCTTTGGATGGGCCCCAGAGAGGACCCTTAGTATCCCTGAGGCACAGTTACTGCATACACTGAGGAGTAAACTGGAGAAGCACGCTACAGAATTGGGAGCAGGGGCCATAGATCCCCGGGGGCCGATCAGGCCCTCCTCATGGCCACCAGCCAGGCACATAATAATCTGATGCTCTCAGCATTAGGCCTCTTTCACCCGACCGGTTTTTCCCCCCCCTGTTTACGGGCCGTTTTTTATGGTCCATATACGGAACCATTAATTTCAATGGCTCCGTAAAAATAAAACGGAATGTCCTATTATTGCCTGCAAATCACATTCTAGGCTCCATTCAAGTCAATGGGTCCGCAAAAAAACGGAACACATACGGAAATGCATCCGTATGTCTTCTGTATCCGTTCTGTTTTTGCGGAACCATCTATTGAAAATTTGATGCCCAGCCCAATTTATTTAATGTAATTACTGTATATGCCATACGGAAAAACGGAACGGAAACGGAAACACAACGGAACAACGGACCGGAAAACACTGAAAAAGCCATACGGTCGTGTGAAAGAGACCTTAATTAAAGGGGTTGTCTGGGTTTTTACTATTGATGACCTTTCCTCAGGATAGGTCATCAAAAACAGTGGCGGCGATCCGACACCCAGCACCGCCGCTGATCAGCGGTATGAGGAGATGGCGTGCTCAGTGAGCAAGTGCTGCCTCCCTTCTCTCTTCCTGTCCACTTTTTTCCATAGACAGCAGCCATGAACAGGAAGAGAGATGAAAGATGGCATGTGCGCGCTGCGCGCGCGGTCTCCTCATACAGCTGATCACTGGGGGTGTCAGACTGCCGCTGATCTGATATCCTTAGGATAGGTCATATTTAGTAAAAGCCCGGACAACCCCTTTAAATGCTAGGAGTAACAGGCAGCAAATGCCCTCCTGCATTGAACTGTGTCACTATCCTCAGGACGGTGATACTGTCTGCCACAGAGGTGGCGGTATATTCTTCTGCACTGTGGTATTTGGGGCTGCCTTTTGTCAATTTGGACCCGCCTACAACATGGGGCCACTTTTATTTAATTTTTTCTATGGCCTCTTTAAATACCTGGTCCTCCCTTGGGCACAGTAACTAGAAGTCACCAATGATGCTGCAAAATGCAGGAAATGGCTGAGGCTACTTTCACATTAGCGGGGGAAGACGCTTCCATTTTATCCCCATTCATTGTCAAGAGGGACAAAACTGAACAAAACGGAGCGCACCAGAATGCATTTGGTTGTTTCCCCATCGCGGACAGAATAATGCTGCAAGCAGTGTTTTTCTGTCCGCGATGTGGTGCGGAGCAAGATAGATCCGTCCTGATTCACAATGCAAGTCAATGGGGACGGATGAGTTTTCTCTCTGACACAATAGCAAACGGATCCGTCCCCCATTGACTTTTAATGGTGTTCAAGACGGATCCGTCATGGCTATAGAAGACATACAACCGGATCCGTTCATGACGGATTCATGCGGTTGTATTATTGTAACTGAAGCGTTTTTGCAGATCCATGACGGATCCGCAAAAAACGCTAGTGTGAAAGTAGCCCAAGGAAGAGAGCCGGCCTGAATCACAATAGAGGGGAAAATGCTGGTATCCATTTTTATTTTTTTATTTTTACAAGAATCAATACAAAAAGCTTGTTTGTCCTGATGTTACCTTTTTTTTCTTTCTGCTTTTTGAAGATTTCTTTTCCTTTGCACTCCCAGTGTCGGTGGGTTTCGGCACAGATTGATTCTCGGATTGGTCTGTGGGCTGCAGTGTATAAGGATCTATAGGTTTTCCTACAGCTTCCAGCACAGATTGTACAAAATCCGATGGAACAGAAGTGAGTTCTGCAGCAGTGTTTGCTGTCATTTGCACTGAAGCCTCCACAAGCGCCTCCTTTGAATGTGCAGACTGCGTTTTAAGTCCTTTTCTATGCTGCACAGAAGGTTGTAATACAGACTGTTCTTTAGATTGTAATAAAGATTCATGCGTAGGAAGATTTGATGAAGACCCTGATGAAAGGGGTTCTATATTTTGCACTAAATGGTTTTCTATAGACAGAACGGAGGTTTCTGTATGGTGCACAGCAGTGGTTTCTGTTGGCTTTACTGTAGGGTGTCTTGGTATTTCTACTGTGTCTTGTTCTACTATTGAAATGTTAGATTGGACTGAAGGTTCCAGCTCAAAGTGCACTGAAGATACTACAACAGATTGATCTGAGGTAGGCTCTTCCAAATGTTTAACATCTGAAAGCATTGAAGGTTCCACTATTTGCACTGATGGCTCTTCTGCAGGCTGCACTGACTGCTCTTCTGCAGGCTGCACTGACGGTTCTTCTGCAGGCTGCACTGACTGCTCTTCTGCAGGCTGCACTGACGGCTCTTCTGCAGGCTGCACTGACGGCTCTTCTGCAGGCTGCACTGACGGCTCTTCTGCAGGCTGCACTGACGGCTCTTCTGCAGGCTGCACTGACGGCTCTTCTGCAGGCTGCACTGACGGCTCTTCTGCAGGCTGCACGGACTGCTCTTCTGCAGGCTGCACTGACGGCCCTTCTGCAGGCTGCACTGACGGCTCTTCTGCAGGCTGCATCGATTGTTCTCCTGTAGGCTGCAGTGACAGTTCTACTGTAGGATGCAGTGACGGTTCTTCTGCAGGCTGCACTGACGGTTCTTCTGTAGGCTGCACTGACGGTTCTTCTGTAGGCTGCACTGACGGATCTTCTGCAGGCTCCTCTGACGGCTCTTCTTCAGGCTCCTCTGATGGCTCTTCTGCAGGCTGCACTGACGGCTCTTCTGCAGGCTGCATCGATTGTTCTCCTGTAGGCTGCACTGACTGTTCTACTGTAGGCTGCAGTGACAGTTCTTCTGCAGGTTGCACTACCTGTTCTAATGTAGGTTGAACTGATGGCTCTTCTGTAGGCTGCACTGACGGTTCTTCTTCTGGCTGCACTGACGGCTCTTCTGCAGGCTGCACTGACGGCTCTTCTGCAGGCTGCACTGGTTTTTCTAGAGCATGCATAGATGGATGCATTGTAGGCTGCACTAATGGTTCTTCTGTCAGGTGCATAGATGGATGCATTGTAGGTTGCACTAATGGTTCTTCTGTCAGGTGCATAGATGGATGCATTGTAGGCTGCACTAATGGTTCTTCTGTCAGGTGCATAGATGGATGCATTGTAGGCTGCACTAATGGTTCTTCTGTCAGGTGCGTAGATGGATCTATTGTAGGCTGCACCAACAGTTTTAGAGGAGTTTGTTCTGGAGGTACAACTGCAGATTGCTCTGCTAATTTCATATCAGATAACTTGGAGGTTTCATCTTCAGGATGCTTTGAAGTTTTCAGAATTGGCTGTGCTACAGTTTCCATTGCAAACTGCATTGAATTTTCGAGTGTAGACTGCAAAGATTGTTTTAAAGAGGATTGTCCTGAATGTCCCACTGAAGGCTGAACCAAAACCTCTACCCTAGTCTGTACTAACTTCTTCAAAGCAGATATGCGCTGAGGTTCCCCTGCTGAAAGCTCAAAGAAATCCTGAGCAGATTGTACAGATGGTTCTCCTGAAGACTGTAACATATGTTCCTCTGTCAAATGTACTGAACTCTCCACTTGAGGACGCAATGATAAATCCTCTGCATCTTGTGCTAAAGGTTGCACTACATCCTGCACAGAAGCATTCTCCGTGGCTTGGGCCGCGGTGGGCACAGAAGGCTGTACTAGAGATGACACTGTAGCCTTCACCAAGTTGTCCTCAGCTTTCAGTGAAGTTTCCTCGGCTGACCTTTGATGCTCTAACTTCTTCTTAGATCCTTTCTTGGTCTTCTTCACCTTGCGCTTCTCAATCACAGGAGGCTGCTCTATCACTTGCGTCAGATGATCTATTCGCTCTAAGTATCCTCTCATTTTGCTGTGAAGCATGTCCATCGCCTCCTGGATCCTTGCAACTCCCTTTGAAGAGCAGGTCTGCTTTACATTTTCTGCTAGCTGGGACACCTGATCTAGATCACTCTGCAAACCTTCATATTGGTCACGCAAAGCCTACAACACACAAAAAGACATTGCAAAGGAAAAAGTCAACTCAAAGTCAAAGACACATATCGAAAACCTAGAAACACACTCTTACTGCCTATAGGACATAACAAGTGGACAAGTTCTTAATGTTAGGGTTTATGCACACGGCCCGTGTGCACTCTGCATCATGGATGCAGACGCATTCACTTGAATGGGTCCGCAATCACAAATCGGAACGCCATGGAAGCACTACGGAGCGCTTCCGTGGCGTTTCTGGTCGTACCTCCGCACCGCAAAAAAATAGAACATATTTTTTGCGGTGCGGACGGATCACGGACTCATTCAAGTTGAATGGGTCTGGATCCGTCCCGGCCGCTGAACGGACGTTGCCCGTGCACTGGGGACAGAAAATTGCAACGGCGGCACAACGGACGTATGAATGAGCCCTTAAAGGGTTGTTGTGTGCTTTGGACAATCCCTTTTTTGTTAGAAAGGGTCCTCAGACAATAAATTGATCATAAGTTGTTCCACTGCTGGATCCCCTAAGAATAAGCTATCCTCTGTTAGGTAACCCAGAAGCAAGTATTTAATTTACCTGCAGCGCCCCCACAGGGGAAACTAAGTATTGAAAAGTTCAATTTGAAATCAATGGGATGTCCGTGTAATATATGGATGTGTTGCATCCTCCAGGGCAAGAGATGCTTTTTGTAGGAGCTCCCAATAGAGGAGGATCCTAAATATGAGACCTCTACCCCTAAGGCAATTTTATAAGGCAGACAACCCTTTTACATGTTTTTTTTCTTCTCTAGTAGCATTACATTAAAGGGGTATTCCTATTTCAGACATTTAAGGCAGATCCACAGGTATTTGAAGCTGCTTATCCCTTCTCAATGGCGATAAACATGCATGCTCGACCAAAGGCAGCACAGGGAGACGGAGAATGGCAATCACACCCATACTAATAAAATTAGTAAAACTCACATAACTACCCATTTCTTGCTGCTGGAGAAGGTTGAAAGGACTGGAGGAATCTCAGTGGAGGTAAATGGGGCCGAGCTGTAAACACAACCACTATACAATGTACGGTGAACAGAGAGAAGGCCGCGGCACTACTGCGAGCACCGGTGCCTTCTCCAGCTGATCGGCGGGGTCCCGGGTGTCAGACTCTGCCGATCAGATACTGATGATGTATCCAGAGGATAAGTCATCAGTTTAAAAGTCTCAGAAAACCCCTTTAACCTCTTAATGACCAGCTTTTTTTATTTTTTTATTGTTTGCCTCTCCATGTTTAAGCAGCCGTAACTTTTTTTCTTTTCAATGACATGGCTGTATAAGGCCTCATGCACACGGCCGTTTTTTTTTCCCGTTTACTGGCCGTTTTTTGCGTTCCGTATACGGTCCGTATACGGAACCATTCATTTCAATGGTTCCGCAAAAAAAACGGAATGTACTCCGTATGCATTCCGTTTCCGTATTTCCGTTTTTCCGTTCCGTTTTAACATAGAACATGTCCTATTATTGCCCGCAAATCACAGTCCGTGGCTCCATTCAAGTCAATGGATCCGCAAAAAAAACGGAACACATACGGAAATGCATCCGTATGTCTTCCGTTTCCGTTCCGTTTTTTCCTGAACCATCTATTGAAAATGTTATGGCCAACCCAATTTTATCTATGTAATTACTGTATACTGTATATTCCATACGGAAAAACGGAACGGAAAAACGGAACAGAAACGGAAACACAACGGAAACAAAAAACGGAACAGCGGATCCATGAAAAACGGACCGCAAAACACTGAAAAAGCCATACGGTCGTGTGCAATAGGCCTAAGGCCTAGGTTTATGTGGGTGAAATGCATTTTTTGGGTGTTGTTTAAAAGTACATATAATTACTTTGTTTATCAATGCAAATATAGTGATTTTTGATATTTCTTTTTATTACTTTGTTTACACTGTGGATAGCTAGTAAGTGTAGTCCCTCTTTTGCTTGTGTGCACAATAACATGTATTTTTTATATAAAACAATAGCTTATTATTTTTGCTAGTTTTTTATTTTTAAATAAAGTGTATTATTACACTTTTTGAAATTTTATTAAGGAATAAGTGCCTTGTATGCTAATAGATTATGCTTGGTGTCTATATGGCGTCCTTGTCGTCCTGGGGACCTTTCCAGTTCTCCAGAGCTGCCTGCAGAGTACTCACCAGCCTCCGATCAGATCACTGGGACACAATCCGAGAGGGAAATCCCTTTTGATCATGCCACCGTCACAGACTGCAGCAATCAAAGGGTTAACAGTCGGGATTGGAGCTACCTCCGATCCTGGATGTACAGCAAAAGGCTGCTATAAGAACCAATGGTACATTTTTGAGAATGAGTACTCTCAGAAGTGCCCCGCTCCCTCTAAAATAGTGACGACAAAAGACAGCGGGGGGCCATTAAAGGGTTAAATTAATTCTTGTGATCCCACAATCAGGGATTAGGTCAGTTTTTAGCAAGTATAGGGGTGTAGCTATAGGGGTGCAAATGCAGCAGTCACACCTGAGAGGAGTCAAAGGTCCATCTGCCACATAAGAAGACATCAGTATTATAAATGGCAATGGTCGTTGAAGGACCCGTTACCGATTTATCATCAGGGCCAAGAAGCTTGAAGTTATACCTCCGCTAAGTACTGCGAAGTAGGCTTCTTCCATCCCAGTTAGTTTAGGCTGTGAGATGATTGAGCTGGATGCATTGTTTTATGTAATGCAATGGTAATTACTGAGTGGAATTTCCAATATACAAAATAAAAGAAGGCAAAAAATGATAACGCGACAATAGCAAAGAGTTATAAAGTGAAGTCTGCATAAAAAAGGAAAAAGGAAGTGATATAAAATAAAGAAAATTTTGAAGAAATTAAAATATCATAAAAATGTTGCGCAGAATAATAAAAAACAACTAAATGCCAACCTCCCAGAGAAATAAGTGAAAGGAGAGGACGCGGGAGTGAAGAGAGAAAGCAAAGAAAGAGGAAACGCTGAGGATTTTCGATTTACATAGAAGAGACAGACATTAATGTGTGAGGGTCCAGCTGAAAAGCAGAAGAGGATAACTGCTCCATTTCAGGTAGAATTTGGACAGATTGGCTGCTCCCATGTTCTTTTCCACGAGTATGAGACATTAGAATCTCCCTTTGTGACTTTCTTATAAGCTTTTTATCTGACAAGCAATGACCCGAGTTGCATTGCAAAAAGGGCTACTCTGGTACAAAAAAAAAATTAAACTACCCCTGTTTCAAGACAATTTTCTCCCTGAATATAGTGCGTTTCAAAGGTTATATATCCAGGAGCCTTCCTAATTGAGCAATGTTCTATTGAGAAATGTATTATCACAGACAATTGCACCTGTAATTTCTGTCTCTTCAGCTCGCACGGTGCGTTTTCCCGTGATGAGCGGCTAAAATTAAGAAGCTCTTCATAAAAACTTGTCATTTTGTCATTCAGGGTGGCGGAGAGACTTTCATATTGCCGGTGTCCTTCGAGGTGCCTTTCCAGTAACTGCATTGAATCCTAGAAATAAGAAGAAGGAATAATTGGGCAAGTGTATATTCTATAGGTGTATGCGATTAAGTATTCCTCCAGCACAAAGCAGATGGGGGCACCACTGAAAACCCATTCTGAAGGGGATGTCTATCGAAGATGTAAATACATCACCAATAAGTTCTTGACTCGCCTTCTTATGTCAAGTTGTCTCCAGTTCTGTTTAGTCATTGCTTGGCATTGTGGTGTAATAGTCCGTCACGGAAACCACATAGTTCCCGTAGGGGTTGGCACAGCAATGGAACAGATATGGGTTTCCAATAATATATCAATTCTGGAGCATCTTAGTATCAATCCTCTGCACCAGAAATTTTGCATCAAAAAGTTGCCAATTTTTGAGCAAAAAATTGCAACTTTTTGCTCATGTACGACACGACATGCTTGCCACTTTTCAAAAAAATAGGTGGGGTGTGAAAGGGGAGGGCAGGACCTACAAGGCCTGACACATTTACTTTTGTGTGCTCCAGAAAACTGCCATATTATAGAATTCTTTTCTGTTGCATAGTCCTCCCAAGATGCAACAAAATAATAAAGTGGAGTGCACCTCTTAATAATTTTGTTGCACCTTACGCCAGTGGACTCTGTACTAAGACTGGTCTTAGAAGAACTGGCCCTCTGTGTTGTGCTGTTCCTCTGTTATTCCTCCTGAAAACGTATGAATACCAGTAGGATATGCATCACTACAAAGTTTGACGATATCAGATGAGGAAGTGCAGAGAAACACACACACAGAGTTTATAGATGTCTACAGAGAGGGGAGGGGAGGAATGAGCTGCTAGAGAGAGAAAGAAGCATTTTCTTTGATAAGATATATTACAAAGTTTCTTGTATTCACCAGTACTATTGATTTATTCAAAATATTGTATGTTGAAAGGCTAGTACCATTTAAGGGACTGAAACACTGTGGATTTTTTACTGTAAATTATTTTACATGTGGATGTAACCTTAAAGGGGTTATCCAACCACTATAATGCTCCCCAAAATGCCCACGGCCACTGTTGCATCTCCCTGTCGTGCGGATCAAACCATCGGGCAATGGATGGGGCAGCCAATAGCAGGTCGCGACGGGGACAAGCCTCCCTGGCGTCACCCGCGATGCTACGGGGGCTCGTTCCCGTCACGGCCAGCTATTGGCTGCTCCCCTGTTGCTGGACGTTTTGATCCGCGCGACTGGGAGATGCAGCAGCAGCTGTGCGGGCATCAGAAGCGACACAGGTGCCAGAGAGAGAGGTAAGTATGACCAGTATGAGGGGCCAAGGCATTTGGGGGGGGCATTATAGTGGTTGATTAACCCCTTTAAGGTGCAAATTCAGCCAACCTCACCACCAGTAGAGAAAAAATATTCTTACCTGCAATTCCAAAATTAATGTTTCCAGTAGCATCTTGATTTCCAGCCAGTGACCATGAAGTCCAGGACTGTAAGAAGCAGCAGGAGATAACTCCTTTGACATTGAATCTTCTAATGCACACATCATGTCCTGACTTTCCTGGAGAAGCTCTCTGAAACTGGCCAGCTGTTTTACATTGTCCTGTAATCGAGGCAGAAGGGCCATGCTTAGCTTTTCCCGTCTCTTCTGTAGCTCTGCCAGCTTCGGTCTTATAGCTTCTAAATATTCACTCCTTTCCTCTCCTTGTGGTTGCTCCTGAACGTCATCCCTACGTGAAAGAGCAATGTTTGTATTAGTGAACATAAGATGCAGGGATTTATCTAACAACACAACAATCTACAATAAGTTTGGTACCTGTTGGGTTCCTCCACCAGAGTTGTGGCAGGACTTTGCTGTCTCTCTTTCGGTGGAGCCTCAGCCTCTACCTCCATACCAGAGGTCTCCAGTTGTGTCAGAGCTTGTGGCTCTCCGTTTACAGGCTAGTAGGTATAAAAATGTATGGAAAAAGTGACAAACTGGACAGAAATAACACATGAAGCAGTATTCATGGGATCAGACATTTTTGTGGACTTTACGGTAACATCCTATTGAAGTACATAACAGGCAACCACTCTTTCTACCTTGGAGGGGCTGATAACAGGGAAAAATAGCTTGCATTCACTGTCCCAGAAAATTAGAACATTTTTCAATGTTCCTAAGCCAAGTACCCCTTAGGCCTCTTTCAGAAGGGTGTCCCGGATTTGCTCCGGATGCGTTGCGGGTGCATTGCGGGAAACTGCGATTGCGTTGCATTGTTCAGTTTTTATCGCGCGGGTGCAATGCGTTTTGCACGCGCGTGATAAAAAGCGGAATGTGGTACCCAGACCCGAACTTCTTCGGGTTTGGATTCGGTGATGTGTAGATGTTATTATTTTCCCTTATAACATGGTTATAAGGGAAAATAATAGCATTCCTAATACAGAATGCTAAGTAAAATGTCCATTGAGGGGTTAAAAAAAATAAAAACAATTAACTCACCTCATCCACTTGATCGCGCAGCCGGCATCGTCTTCTTTCTTCTTCCTTGAGGACCTGCAAAAGGACCTTTGATGACATAATCGCGCTCACCACGCATCAGCGCAGGTCCTGCTGAATGAAGATAGAAGATCCTTTTATCTTCATTCAGCAGGACCTGCACTGACGTCACTGCGCTCACGTGGTGAACGCGATTATGTCATCAGAGGTCCTTTTGCAGGTCCTCAAAGTAGAAGAAAGAAGACGATGCCGGATGCGTGATCAAGAGGATGAAGCGAGTTGTTTTTATTTTTTAACCCCTCAAGCAACATTTTACCAAGCATTCTGTAATAAGAATGCTATTATTTTCCTTTATAACCATGTTATAAGGGAAAATATTACAGTGAATAGACTTTAATAAATTTACTAACATCATCCCCTAGCAGGCATGCGTGAAAATCGCACCGCATCCGCACTTGCTTGCGATTTTCACGCAGTTCCATTCATTTCTATGGGGCCTGCGTTGATGAAAAACGCTGAATATAGAACATGCTGCGATTTTCACACAACGCACAAGTGATGCGTAAAAATCACCGCTCATCTGCACAGACCCATTGAAGTGAATGGGTGCGGATTCAGTGCGGGTGCAATGCGTTCACCTCATGCATTGCACCCGCGTGGAATTCGCACCAGTGTGAAAGGGACCTTACTGTGTTGAGAATAAAAGTATGTGGACAGAAAAAGTACCCCCTAGACCAGTGATCGCTAACCTCCGGCACTCCAGCTTTGGCAAAACTACGACTTCCAAGATGTGCACTTACTTGGCTGTTCTCAGAACTACATAGAAATGAATGGAGCATGCTGGGAGTCGTAGTTTCACCACATCTCTCTCGAGTGCAGGAGGTTAGCCATCACTGCCCTAGACACATGGCAGGCATGCCCAAGGTGAGAACGTAGGCATTAGGCTGGGTTCACATTGCGTTTTTTCCATCCGTTTAACATATACAGGTCCTTCTCAAAAAATTAGCACATTGTGATAAAGTTCATTATTTTCTGTAATGTACTGATAAACATTAGACTTTCATATATTTTAGATTCATTACACACAACTGAAGTAGTTCAAGCCTTTTATTGTTTTAATATTGATGATTTTGGCATACAGCTCATGAAAACCCAAAATTCCTATCTCAAAAAATTAGCATATTTCATCCGACCTTCAAATAATTATGTTCAGTTCTGCACTCAATACTTGGTCGGGAATCCTTTTGCAGAAATGACTGCTTCAATGCGGCGTGGCATGGAGGCAATCAGCCTGTGGCACTGCTGAGGTGTTATGGAGGCCCAGGATGCTTCGATAGCGGCCTTAAGCTCATCCAGAGTGTTGGGATTTGCGTCTCTCAACTTTCTCTTCCCAATATCCCACAGATTCTCTATGGGGTTCAGGTCAGGAGAGTTGGCAGGCCAATTGAGCACAGTAATACCATGGTCAGTAAACCATTTACCAGTGGTTTTGGCGCTGTGAGCAGGTGCCAGGTCGTGCTGAAAAATGACATCTTCATCTCCATAAAGCTTTTCGGCAGATGGAAGCATGAAGTGCTCCAAAATCTCCTGATAGCTAGCTGCGTTGACCCTGCCCTTGATAAAACACAGTGGACCAACACCAGCAGCTGACATGGCCCCCCAGACCATCACTGACTGTGGGTACTTGACACTGGACTTCAGGCATTATGGCATTTCCCTCTCCCCAGTCTTCCTCCAGACTCTGGCACCTTGATTTCCGAATGACATGCAACAGTCCAGTGCTGCTTCTCTGTAGCCCAGGTCAGGCGCTTCTGCCGCTGTTTCTGGTTCAAAAGTGGCTTGACCTGGGGAATGCGGCACCTGTAGCCCATTTCCTGCACACGCCTGTACACGGTGGCTCTGGATGTTTCTACTCCAGACTCAGTCCACTGCTTCCGCAGGTCCCCCAAGGTCTGGAATCGGTCCTTCTCCACAATCTTCCTCAGGGTCCGGTCACCTCTTCTCGTTGTGCAGCGTTTTCTGCCACACTTTTTCCTTCCCACAGACTTCCCACTGAGGTGCCTTGATACAGCACTCTGGGAACAGCCTATTCCTTCAGAAATTTCTTTCTGTGTCTTACCCTCTTGCTTGAGGGTGTCAATGATGGCCTTCTGGACAGCAGCCAGGTCGGCAGTCTTACCCATGATTGCGGTTTTGAGTAATGAACCAGGCTGGGAGTTTTTAAAAGCCTCAGGAATCTTTTGCAGGTGTTTAGAGTTAATTAGTTGATTCAGATGATTAGGTTAATAGCTCGTTTAGAGAACCTTTTCATGATATGCTAATTTTTTGAGATAGGAATTTTGGGTTTTCATGAGCTGTATGCCAAAATCATCAATATTAAAACAATAAAAGGCTTGAACTACTTCAGTTGTGTGTAATGAATCTAAAATATATGAAAGTCTAATGTTTATCAGTACATTACAGAAAATAATGAACTTTATCACAATATGCTAATTTTTTTAGAAGGACCTGTATATATAAAAAACGTATACGTTAAACGGATGCCTCAGACTGACGTCACACTGTGGAATCCGTTCACCATAGAGTTCCATTGTAAAAAAAAATGTATACTTTTTTTTTTACCATTGCCCAAAAAAGTATATGTTTTTTTACCAGGTTCTTCTATCCTTTTTTCTAACGTATACGGCAAACAGAGGCATAAAACGTGATGTGAACCCCATAGCTTTGAGAATCAAGGGGTATTCCTACCTTTGGACATAGCTGCGGACATAGCTTAGCATGAGGTGAATATCTGTTTAAGGCACCCTTCATAAAATTGCAAAACCCTGACAGAAACTAGAACATCAGCCTCAGATTTTTGCTGCGGATTTCACAGTGAATTTTTCCAGTGGCAAAATCTGCCATGTGAAAACATATGCTTAGGCAAGCCACTGATATCATTGGAAATTTTCACATGGAATTCACGCCAGCGGGAGGCAGATTGAGAGCGGATTCCAAGTGGGTTTTGGTGAGTAATATGGGCCAAGATCCATCTGCAAAATCCGCCATGTGAACAAGGCCTTAGGATAACTCATAAGTAGTAATTTGCAGCTGCAAAATCAGTATCAAAATACCCGTGAGTTACATGCAAATTTGTCACAGATTGGGCTGAGGATTTCATTTTTGATTAGCTGCCGCCTAAAACGGGATCATCATTTCAGCCATGCCTCTGTCCCTTTTTTCAAAAAAGATAAATTTAAGGGGACATGCACACAAATGTATTTTTTGTCCGTGTCCGTTCCGTTTTTCTGAGTCCCGTATGCGGAACCATTCACTTCAACGAGTCCGCAAAAAAAAGGAAATTACTCCGTGTGCATTCCGTCTGTTCCGCAAAAAATATAACATGTCCTTATTCTTGTCCGTTTTGCGGACAAGGACTGACATTGTTACAATGGATCCGGAAAAAAAAAAAAACAACACATATGTCACACATGTCATCCGTTTTATTTGCGGATCAATGTTTTGCAGACCATAAGATACATACGGTCCTTTGTATGAGCCCTAATAGTGATGTACGCCACATGCTTGGAGTCATGTGGGCGGTGCCGCAGCCTTGCAGAGTCACGGAGCCCTCTTTGTAAGCATACCTCCTCGGGGGCCGATTGACATAGTCCCCTTGCTAGAATTTTTAGAACCGCAAGCGCTGACGTCAGAACCCGGGGTGGAATTTCCATCAGCCTGAAGGAGGTGTGCTTTGTCATGGACGTTCCCGCGACAGGTGGCAGGAGATCGGCGAGACTGGAAACACGTGGTTTGATCCAACATGTTTTCCGTTTGGATCAAATGACGTCTGCGTTGTTTCTGGTGCTTGTCGCACCTTCTTTCCCCAGGTGTGGCTATTAGGGTCATTTAACCTTCTCTATTTATGGTTGTTTCTCCCACTATGCTATGCGGTTTATGGCTTCAGTTTGAGTTGTGGATAGCTGGTGTGTGGATCTCGGCTGAGGTCCTGGTGCTGCCATAGCCACTTGAAGTTAAGTGTTTTCTTTCCCTTTTGTATTTTGTTTGGGTTATTTTGTGTGCTGCATTTCCCTGTCATTTGTATTAAGGCCTGAGGGAGACTCCTGTTCGTCCTTCCTTTTGGAGGAACAGGTTGTCTCAGTCCTTACATTATGACCAGGGTCCCCTATAGGGTGAGTTAGGAGATTAGGTAGTCCTGTGTATGAACTCACCTACCTCTGGGGTCTGTTCATACTGGTAGTTAGTCAGGACCTTGGTTAGGGTTTTACTAGGAGGTGTCCATCTCCTTTCTCTAGTTTCCAGGCCTTATTCCCTCATCCCTTTCCCTCCTATGTTCGGTGTGGTGTTTCCCTCCCACACCCTAACGTGACATGCCCATAGCGAGGACTCCCCTGACTCTGCAAGGCTGCGGCACCGCCCATATGACCCCAGGTATTGCAGTTGTGTTTAGCAGATAGAAACACATCTCGTCAGTGTGTGGCATTGCCATGATTTTAGCCTCTTCCAAATTTAATTCTGCTATATGTGAACACAGGTCTATAATATTAGTGCACGGCCATGTATACACATGTAGGATTTACCTCATATCTTGTAATCTGTGGTAATTCCGCAGCCACCGAACTGCTATCTGTTGAATCCCACGCTGGTGCCACAAGTGATAAATCCTCATTTCCAGATTTTTCGACCACAATTGCAGATAATACAGTGATTTTATTCCCCAGTGATGTATTTATGACCTGAGTTATAAAGGATAAAAAGGTTAAAATCAATTGTGAATATTATTTTTGAAGTTACGTAAAAGGAACACCCTGTGCAAAAAAGTAAGCACTGTGTTATGCCTAAGTATGACACAAGTATTAAAGGGAAGCAAAGACAGAATCTCTGTGTCATGCTATGGACAAACGGCCCTCCCAAAGGAAGCCTCATCACACTGCACTTATTCTGTTCTGAGTCTTATCTAAGGACAACAAGTGCCCTAGATGAGACAAGATGCAGCTTCAGCCTGTCTCCCCGCCTTCTGCTTTTGATAGGTTTCTCCCTGTCCACTCTTAGAGTAGATTTACATGGCCCGAAGATTGGGCCTATCATTGGGAATGAACGTTCCTACGAACGCTCGTTGGCTATAATATGCCCATCTAAAAGTGCCGATCATTCATCGGGTGGAATGACACCTCAATCATCGTTCCCAGGCAGCAGATCGTACTGTCTAAACAGCGCTCTGCTGCCCAGGAGAAATTATTTTGTATGGGGACAAGCGATAGCTGCAACTATCACTCATCCTCATACTGTGGAGGTGATCCCTGCATGTAAATGCAGCACTTGACCTCCACCCAACTCAACAAGCAGCCAACTATCTGGAAGGAACACTTCCTAACCGACAATTGGCTTCTCCTCAGAGCATGTAAATGCGCCTTTATAAGCAGGAGGGAGAAGTGTGAAGTTGCCTCTCTCAGGATACACTGGAGATTCTGCACACAGCACACACAGATAGTTTAGACACTGTAAGTCAGGGGAGTTTTATAACTCTAGTCACAGCATAGCATGTCAGTAATGCCTGGAGTGTTCCTTTAAACCAGGCATGTCCAAACTGCGGCCCTCCAGCTGTTGCAAAACTACAACTCCCAGCATGCCCTAATAGCTGTAAGCTATCCAGGCATCCTGGGAGTTGTAGTTTTGCAACAGCTGGAGGGCCGCAGTTTGGACATGCCTGCTTTAAACTGTAGTGTATAACGATTTAGATCTGAGTGCAGCACAATAGAACTGGATATCTGCCATCTACAACAGTGCAAATACTGCGCATCGCATCCCATTATACTAAGGGACAGAAGAGAAACTGCCCCACTATCACTACTTTCCTAGATGACTGGCAACATATGGGCTCACAAATTGTGAAATATGCATTTTTTTTTACCTGTAGTTCAAAGGGAAGTTCGTCAGTTTGTAAAAGTTTCTGTATTTCTGTGGATTTCTTAGTGATTTCCTCCAGACGTTTCTCTTGACTCTGGAGCTCAGTCTGAAGCAAAGCAAAATTATATTTTTTATTTATTTAACATAATTTGTTCAATTAAATTTGTAGTCACTCAAAGCGAACACCGGATGGGATTGGCTTCTGAAAATCCTCAGCAGTATATGCAATTAGTCTAACTGAGAATTATTTGTTCTCAACGCATTAGCATAATTATAATTGGTGAATTAACTCTTGTTATGCGTTTCTACTCAATGCTCTCTTTATATAACAATGTACTGTTGTGAAAGGAATGTGGGTCTGTATGGTTTATAAACAGGGTAGCGTTATTAGTCAATGAGGCCACTTGACCTTGTGACGTTACCACTAGATGCGATGGCTGTTGGCCACAAATTTTAAAGATTTCTGCAAAATTTTAAAGAATTATTTTTAAAAGCTATGGACACCTTTAGGACAATTTTTGCATCTTACTTGTTTGGGGCTAAAATATAATTTTTCAATTGGTCTTAACTAAAATATTTCAGCCATTTTGGATATACAGGGGTTAAAAATCAGTCTGCGTGCAGAGTGTCAGTTCAGCTGACGGCTCATGTGAAGAAATTTCCCAAAAGGTGTCCATAACCTTTAAAGGGGTTCTCTTGTTTCACAAGTTATTTGTTGTTATCTGTACAAACACTGCATATTTTTTCCCCATATACCCATTTTGTCAGCACTTTCCTTCCCCTGCTCTTGGCATCAATGCATTCTGGCAGGATGTTTACATGTAGAACATCCTGTTCTAATCAGCTTCCTGATGAGTTTTCTAACCAAACCCACCATGCTTTGCATTATAATATTTCACAGGGCTTGCTCCTCCTAGCTAACATGGAGACTGGAGGTGTAGGGGGTGTGACTACTGAAGAGAGAACAGTGTGGCAGGTGGAGCGGAGAACAATTACAGAGCAAAGCATGCTGGAAACCCAGCAGGAAGCTGATGAAAACAGGAAGTTCTGCATACAAACATCCTGCCAGAATGCAGTGATGCTGAGAACAGGGGAAGGAAAGCACTGACATGAAAGGTAGGTAAATGGGACAAAAATTCACAGCGTTTGGAGTAGTCTGAGCAAATAAAATAAAAACTTCACATTTCTATTATGGTTGCAGTTTTCTCAGTTCTTGTCAGCAGAATAAAATATACAGTTTAATTACTGCATCAGAAAGGACAAAATAATATAAAAAAAAAAAAGAAAAGACTGTATAATCGCAACATACAAACTACCTCTGTTAAACTCAATAGAAGTAAGATTTTGTTGTTTGCATTTCCCAAGTCATAAAACCGTGACGGAAAACGTGTTAAAACCGCAATGTCTGAACACAGTCTTACTTAACATAGTCCTGCTTACGTGACTACTCAGTGTAAGTAATCATATATTAACCAGGCTATACGGATTGTCATTTGCTGAAAGCGCATTCACAAAAACTTAACAGAGGAACAGAATATAAGTAATGAGATCCATCAAACAGTTGACCTGCTTGTTGATAGTTTCCACGTCGAAGCAGATTTTTTTTATTATTCACAAAGTAAAAATAAAAGGAAAATTATAAAAAATTATTACTTTTAAACATAAGTTATATAAGGAAATATTTACATGGAGCAATCGGATATCATCGCTTGTGAGGTTTGCACTTTGAAGGCACTTGACTTTTCCTTCCAACCATGGCTCCAGCTCTTGTGAGAGATGAAGAACTTTGTTCCATAAGCAGACAGCACTTTTTAGGTTTTCATTATAGCTGTCAAGTTTTTCACATACCTGAAGGATATTTCACAAAGAAGAATAGACAGTCATATGGTGAAACATGAGCATTTATGATGCTAATAAATTACATTTTAGATTTATTACAGATTACAGAATATTTTCATCTTTTACATAACATTCAGCAATGAAATAGGGAAATAAAAAAAAATAGTTTTTTTTGTATTAACCTTTTGTCCATTTATTGTTACTTTGCTATCCACTTAGACATATGTTACTGATTTCACTGTCTCTTAGTGTAGTCAGAACCCCTCCAATATCAGTGGTATCTTCCACATCACACAGGCCATCTCGTCCCAATTGGCTGATTGTTAGGATTAGTTGTGTATTATATTATGTATTTTGTGTTGTATTTTATGTCTGTGGTTACCAGTAAGGTATGGTTGGCAGGAGTGGGTCCTGCCAGGAGGGGGATTTCCTGTCCAGAAACAGAGGAGAAGGAGCACACTGCTTGAGCTCCTGCTCCTGGCACGGATTCTCCAGAGTAATCATTTATTCTCCATTCCACAAGTGAAGTCTTTAGAAGTTTGACAGCAGAGTGAACAGATAAAACCAGAATCTCCAGACACTGCTGCAAAGTGAGGGACTACAGTAAAGACACCCATCACCCAGAATGTTGCTAGGCCAGTACGACCCAAGTGCTTAGCAGCAGCCAACCAACCTGCCTCCATCATCTTTACTGGTTGCTAGAAAATTGCTGAATGTATCTGAAGTTCTACGTTGCACCAGGGAGCAACCGCCTGAGGGAGTACACCGCGACACAACATTGCATCAGGGCCACTACCACTCCCGTCCTCAACACTGTCTTCTCTGGGGCTCACTGCACATGCATGTGTAAGGAAGGGGAGGGGGGGAATTGCAGGAGGGATCTAAAATCTATGGTCAGCTTCACAATGGCTGAGTAGATATTAGGAGCAGGACATTGATTGTTTACCGCACACAAATCTAAACATGCGAGGCCAAGAGATGAACAAGATGGGGAAGCCACTGTAGAAAGGGAGTCTTGTCTCATATACAGAGTGTAGCATGCTAGCCGCTGTAAGTTCCCAAGTGAATTCTAGATAACTTTATGGCTTATTGGCATATTTTCCATTATTAATAAATCCTCAACACATTTGTGTAAAAACTATTTCAAGAAACGGGTGTCGGAGTTGCCCATAGCTCCAGTGAGTATGAAAATAAACAGTAGAATTCAGTTTCATTGTTTAAGAGAAGTCTTCCACACATTGATGAATCCCCCTTGGTGAGTTGTAATGAAGGATACCTACGTCTAACCACTTGTCGATGAGGGTGTTGGCTTCTGACTGGAATGGCACATCTTCAAATCTTTTTATCTTACTGATCTGAAACTGTAGGTTTTTGCAGATGGTGTTCATCTCGTCTACATTTTCGGAGTGTTCCTCAATCTCCTGCTTGAGCTCTTGGACCTGCAATAAAAACAAATTAAAAGTTGTAAAAACTGTACAAATCAGTTTAAGGTTGAGAAAAACTGAAAAAAAGATCAATATAGTAAATCGAATCCAGTTAAGGATGGCTGTCTGCACTTAGAAGTGAGAATTGTGGTCGCTCATGTTTGTTTTTTAAGGAGATGGAGCCACCTACTGTCAAATTGTGGATTTGGTTTCTAGAAAGAGTAGAGATGATGGAATCATCAACACACAAAATACAGGAGGAGATTTATTAATAATGCTGCAACATGCCGTATATTTCCCCCATGCAGTGTGCACCATATTACACTTTCATTGTGTTTATGACACCCCCATGTACTCTCTCAATGACCACATCGAAAAAAAATGCCCACACCAAGGGTGTGCATTCACTAGTCTGGCCTAGACTTATCCTTTTTTAGAGCTTTGCTTTCTGTGCACCCTGATTCTACAGATAAAGAGGTTGTCCCATCCCAACATTTAGGGCATAGCAAAAGGATATGCCACAATGTCCGATAAGTGTGGATCCCACCTCTGGGACCCATTGATATCTCAAGAATGGGGTCGCGAAGGGAACAGGAGCACACCTCGCATGGGACTTTTTGAAAATAGCTGAGCCAGCACTTGGCTATTTTCA
The DNA here is from genome assembly GCF_014858855.1 of Bufo gargarizans. NCBI lineage: Eukaryota > Metazoa > Chordata > Amphibia > Anura > Bufonidae > Bufo > Bufo gargarizans. The sequence continues at coordinate 32,131,429 of NC_058090.1, forward strand.
GAAGTCCCATAGGGTGGGTGCACATGCGTGGCTTGCTCTTCATTCACTTTTGGGCCCAATCGATAAGCCATATATGTCCTGGGTGGGAATACTGCTTTAAGCTGCACATACATATTAATGAAATGTCAGCAGAATGTAGATGGGCTTCAGAACTGTTCCCCAATCTCATATCAGATGCCGGACGAAACGAGGATCGGGCATGTTAGATTTCAACAACTACCTGGCAGTAGCTTGCTCTACTGACTTAAAATGCCAAGCGTGCACATGAGAAAGTAGGGGGAGATGGCTCTTGGCCAAGCAAGTGTCTAACTCTAGCTTTGCTAATCTTGTCTGTGTCATTCCAGTTTTAATATACATGTTACTGAAGCAAGCACCAGCTTTAGCCGAACCCTCCACAGACAACTGAACAGGAACTAGGTTGGTTTAAGTTTTTTTTTGTCATTGTACATGGATGGCTTTTTACTTAAGACCCTACTACTAGTGAACTAGCCATAATATGTTATTGAAATCCCCAATAAAATAATTATGTAAAAAATTTGGTTCAAAGAGCTAACTTCAGGGAGGAGGAAGCAGTGTTATGCATCAGGTATATATGGAAGAGAACACACCCTGCAGAAGTCTTTAGGCTAGACCTGGGTTGGGCATTGCAAGCATCACTATTGACTTATCCCAAGGATAAGTCATCAATATTAAAGTCCCAAAAATCCATTTAATACATACAAGTCTTATTTCAGTCTCTCCATATACCACAATCTGACAATGTGGCCCTAGAACCCAAAAAGTGACAACCCTAATGATGAGTTTTTGCTTGTCAACAGTGCCCGATAACACTACCTTCATCATCCTTTTATGAAGGTTGTCTTTTCCAATGTAGGATGACTGATGAGAAATTGTAGTCTCTGTTTTCTGAATCAAAGAAGTCAGTGTTGTCCTGTAATGCTGGTACTTGCGAAGGAGTTCGATTATCACTTCACACTCCTCTTTGCTGGAAAAGAAGCAAATGTTCTCTAAATACATGATGTAAAAAAAAAATGCAAAGTCAAAAAACTCTTGCATTGTAACAATAGCAACTCCCTAACATTAAAGGGGTATCCCCATGTTAGAAATGTATGGCACATACAGAAGGCATATAATAAAGGTCTGATAGATATGGTTCCCACCTCTGTGTCTCACAATTATCTCCAGAATGGTAGTCTTTCAATCTCAGTGTCACTTTGCCGCATCCAGGCAGTGAATGGTCAGTGATGTGGCCCACATCTGCATGACTCTCTCCATTCACTTCTATGGGAGTTAGTGGAGCAAGCATACTCAAATGTTTCCGTATCAACCACAGACGTGAATGATGGGAGCCGCGCATATGCGTGACCAGTGCCACCTCTCCATTTATTCTCTGCCTGGATGCGGTGGTCATCAGCCACCTCACCAGGGGGAGCCTGCTGACCCCTGTTTTGGAGATAAGTGTGGACATGTCATAAAAGCCTAAAATGGGAAAGCCTTATAATGTTAAATGTCTCACAAAGATCATCACGGTTCAATAAGATGCATACAGCCATAGACAGCCCATACCTGTGGGCAAGGTGCTGCTTTGTGTCCTCCCACAATTCCTCACACTCCTGACACCCAGTCAAGTCTTTTCTTTGTGAACTCTGAAAAACCTCTTGAAAGGCATCAGAGATGGATTTCTTTACTTTGCCAAAGGTCTCCAACTTTTTCTCCAGCGTTATCAAACATTTCATGCTAAAATAAAAATAGAGATACAAAACTTTTATAACACAAAATTATATAACAAACTGAATAATAACAAAATACAAAACAATAGTACATTAAAGAGATCCTTCAGTCCTAAAAGTGGTCCAACAAACTTGACTGGTGGACCATGTTAATGCTAGTGATTGCAACACTAAGGCCACCTCTAGACATAGCAGATTTTCAGGAGGTATTTTTGGGTGCACATTGTTCTTTTGCTGTTCAGGCAAGTTGTGGCCTCGAGACATTTTTAAGTTTTGAGGTTCTTCATGGAGCTAATCTAATTGTAACATGGTTTTTCAGTCAAAACATTTATGACTGTAGGATCTCTTTGACCAATGTTCTGACAAGAACCACCACACTACCCTGTGCCTTACTAAATGCCACCACTGTAATTTCTTTCTTTTTACTCGACATCTTATCCAAAAATCACACAATCACATACCAAGATAAACTATAAAAAATATAAAAGACTCAAGTCTATAGCAGAAAGAAAAAGTAATCTATTTTTACAGACTGTCCAGGAAGTTATTGACAGATGGCAACCTTATCTTTCCAAAGTACTAAAACCTTGTCCAGACTGGCTAGATTTTCCGACAATCGTAAATGGATTTATATGGGAATAATATGGGAATAATATAATTAAAGGGATTTTCCTATATTAGGCATCCATCTCGTGCTGCTCATTCTGGAACTCCCATAGAATTCAATGAAGAATGCAGCATTCAAGTGCGCCCACATCTCCATTTAAGTTGCAGCAGCATTATGCATAAAGCCATCTTTGGTTTCTTCACTTACCACTGTTTTCCTTGAGTTTTCCCCTTAGTTACGGCTGTTTTGAATCCTACATTATGAGGATCTTCTCAAGATGGCTCCTCTGCCAGTTCTCTGAGGCCAAAACTACATTCCCTCAGGTCACATACAAACTTGCTGTAGCCAGCGGCTTCCTGCCAGCCAATCAAATTGGATTACTGAGAGAACCGCCTCCTCACTCTGAAGCCTAATGGAGGCATGCAGTGTGAAGGACCGCCCCTCTGTCATCCTAGTCGGAGACAGATGAGCCATAGCAATGCTCTTTTAAGGGAGCAGTGGAAAGGGACAGAGGAACATGACTGTAATCTGTTATTATAAGGTAATTACTGATCTTCTGACAATCATTGACAGACTAAGTCAGGTATACATGCCTAGCTCTAATAAACTAGCAATAAAATAAAAACTTACAGTTATACTTTAGGGTATATCATCTGGTTATGCCAAAAATGCCTAAGATGGTGATTAGGGTTAAGCGAATCGGGTTCGGATTGCTGTATCTGAACCAGATTTGTTTAAAAACGTTGTTAAGAATATGGGCTGTGTCCTACTTTAAAATGTATTTCCTCCGCGGAGGTCGTTCTGAGGTTTCTGCAAATATCGTAAGGCTTACTTCGTCTTGCCTCTATCACATGTAACTTCGTTTATTCACGAAAATTACTGTTTCAAAATACTAAGCCGAACTTGGCTTTGTGCCTCATTAACGAAGCCAAGTTCAGCTTCGCATTTTGATACAGTAATTTATGCGAATAAACAAACTGACACGTGACAGAGGCGAGACGAAGTAAGTCTTACGATATTTGCAGAAACTCCGGAAAGACCTCCATGGAGGACATCCATTTTACAGTCGGATGGATGCCAATATTATTAACATAGTTTTTAAAAGAATCAGCTTCGGATACAGCAATTTGAACTCGATTCGTTCAATCGTCATGGTGATACCAATATAGCTAATAAACCTTTTGGAAATGTTTTACCATGTTCGTCTTGACATGATCCAGTTCCATTCTTGGCGAGCCATGTTATGGCCGTCTGGATATGGCCTAGCTCAGATATTCTACCATATCACAAGCATTGTATACATACAAGCTAGTATCGTTACATACCGATGTTGCACACCATGAATAGTTGGATCTCGAAGCCCAATTTCATCAGCTTGATCCTGAATATCTTCAATATTTCTGCTCAAGTCTTTCAGACGCTTGTTTAGTTGCTCGAAGGTCTCTGTCTCCTGAAGCTTCTGATGTTCTCTCTGGACAGCTTGCTGGGCACTTTCTAACTTCTCAAAGAAACCGCTTATCATTTTCTTGCATGAAGTTTCCCCTCCATTTTCTGGATCTTCTAGGAGAATTCCAGCAGCTTGCATAGAGTCATCAAGCGTCTCAGCTTCTTGACCCAGAAGATAGACATCCTTTTCTAAAGACTCAAGCCTCAGCTGTTTCTCTTGCAAGGTTGTCCTGTCCATGCCCGGTACTGGGAATCCAGCTTCAATGGACATTTTTGTTGCTTTAAGAGAAGACAGAAATGCTTCCAGGGATTTAAGAGTTGTCTCTCGTTCTTTCATTGCTTCACATGTCTCTTGAAGCTCGGTCTTGTATTTCGTGATGGATTCAGTGGATTCAGTGTCCAAACAATCCAGATGTTGCATCTCAAAGTCAAAGGTGCTCTGGACTTCCTGGAAAGAGAAAGCAAAATCGTTTTATTTTGTTCGGTCTTATGCTGAATGATAACATTGAGTGCCATCACCGTGTAATCAGATTGCATCAAGAAGCCAAACACAAGGAGGGCGGCTCGTATTAAACCTTTTGTTCTACGAATATAAGTAAGGATGGACATTATATGGTATCTGAGTAATAAGCATGCAACAATATCTTATCTAGTCCCCTTTAGTAAGCATGAAGAAATGACTTTCAGGGCCCCACTGTGGTCTTCGCTCAATAGGGGGGGAGTTATCAACAGCTGTGTGCCACAAGAACGGCATCAAGAAGTGGCAAATTTATGCCAAAGCAGCATTGGTACAAAGATTATAGGCCTGAAACTGAGGTGAGAGGTCAATGCAGCCCAACAAGCTTATTTCTCCCAGAAATCTGGTCTAAATTTCACCAGAAAATTTTGCTAGCTCCTAGCTGGTCTAGATGTCCATCTCTGGTGCAAGAATTAACAAGAGAGAATTATTAAGTGGCATGTGTCTCTTAATAAATATTGTGCATTTTACACCAGCATATTGTTTATAAACACTGGTGCATGAAACACTAGTCTTACTAAGTTCCCCTCTACTGGGCACCACTTGGTATACATAAGGTGCTTGGGAATGACAAACCAAGGTCCCTAAACCCAAACATATGTGCCCTACATATGAAAGATTCACCATGTGGTTTATATGGGTGAATATGCCATTATAAAATCAGTTATTTGGTATTATTATTGTTTAGCTCTATTATTGGGCCCTGCCGAATTCTCAAATGGGGCGTACACTGCAGCTAGGGCTACATGGTCCAAAAAGTCACATGACTAAAAACGCTTGTACGACTTGTCTGCAACTTGCAGTCATGCGACTATTTTAGAACTTGGACCAGGTTCATCACAGGGGCTCAGGCTGGATAATTGTGGTCCAGGGAGAGACACTTTGGTCTAACTTCAAACCACCCATTGGTTTGCTTAATTTGCAACAGAAATTTGTGCCATGATTTCACAGAAATTCTAGAGCAACATGTTAAATCATAGGCCACCTTCCTGTTCAGGTTAATTCATGCACCCTTGGGGAGCAAGGAGTAGTGGAAACAATAACTAGTTGCACCAAATTGTGGCACATTTCACGACAAGGTCTAGGTGCAATCACATTAGTCAAAGTAGGCCATCACACACAATAACAGTACCTTAATCTCTTGCAAAACTGTGTCTATCTTTGATACTGTGAACTGCTCCATCTCACTTTGTGTGGAATGATCTAATGCTCCATTTAATGGTTGTACCCCAGAAGCCGCTCTGATTTCCAAATTTCTTAACTCCACCAAAATAGATTGTTCTACCATTTCTATATTTTCAAAGAACCCATCAAGCATTTTCTGGCATGATGTTGGTCCTCCTCGTTCCGGGTTTTCCAGGAAGATCTCTGCTGCTTCTAGATGTCTGTCCAGCCTTTCAGCATCTTGTCTCAGTCTGTGAACCTCCTCACGTAGTTGGTCAAGGTTCTTCTGCTTTTGCAGTAGAGCAGTTTTGTCATGTCCAAGTGCTCTAGCTTCAGACTGGATGGCCAGCTTTGTTGCAGCCAGAGAAGATATAAATGCCTCCAGAGCTTTCAGAAGAACCTCTCGTTCTTTCATTATCTCATTTGTGGCCTCTAATTTAGTTTTATATTGATGCACGACAGATTGGACAGCCAACGCATCTACTGAACTCGATGGATCGACGACCTCGGTAGTGGATTCCAGGTTGTGACACTGTTGAATATGATCTTTCACTGAACTCTGCACATCCTACGTAAGAAAAGAAAAAATTGTAGTAACTATCTACAAACATTTGTATTCTTCAAGAGATAACAATTCTAGAGCATCACATTTAAGTCATACATTTCTGGGAGGAATAACAGAAGAACAGCACATTACACAGTTTTAAGAAAGTATGCTTCTGAATTGTTATTTTTTATGGAGAATGCCAGTAGTTACTAAAACAGACCTATCAGATGGGGTGAGAGATACTCTTGGAATTTTTCTTGACCCCTTCTAAAACATAACGTAATATTCGACAGGGCCGATATGGTTTAGAGAGCCATGGAGAGTACTTTCTATATATTATTGTGATTTTGTAATTAGCAAGCTGCTTTTATTCACATTATCCAAAAAGGTTAAGTTGTAGAAGGAGCTTTCTCCTGTGATAAGGCTTCTCTTGTAAGGACCATTTTACGTGGGCCGATACTCAGGCTCAGGGAAATTATCGCAAAGGCACCATTCATTTCTGATCATTGCCAGCTCATTCCACTGCATCTATCGCCTCTGTATGCTGTTCTGCTGCCCAAAAACAATTTTAGATGAAAAAAGCCATAACCCAGATGTGCTTTCATTTGTTGGGCGATTGGTGGCGTCTTTACACGGGGGAGAATTATTGGGAATGGGTGTATGCGAATGCTCTATAAACGGCTATCGGTACAAGGAATAGGTGTTATCAGTGACTGACAGCCATCTCTGTATGCTCACTTGTACACACAGTGCTATCACTGATAACACCTCCCTCCTGTACCAATAGCTGTTCATGGGAAGTGAAAAAAGCAAACATACACTGCCTGTCCAAAAAAAAAAGTCGCCACCTGGATTTAACTAAGCAAATAGTTATAAGCCTCCTATTGGATAATTACTGCATGGGCGATTATCTTTCAGCTGGCAACAAGTTATTTAACCCCAACTGGTGCAATGAGTTGCTTCTCATTTCTTAAACAACCAGGTCGAAAAGACACATCTCGTGGTCGTGGAAAAGAGGTTCGTCTGTTTGAGAAGGGTCAAATCTTTGGCATGTATCAAGCAGAGGAAACAAGGAGATTGCAGAAACTACTAAAATTGGGTTAAGAACTGTCCAACGCATTATGGAAGGATAGTGGGGACACATCGTATTTGAGGAAGAAATGTGGCGGGAAAAAAATCCTGAATGATCGAGATCGGCGATAACTTAAACGTTTCGTGAAATCAAATCGAAGAAAAACAACAGTAGAACTCAGGGCTATGTTTAATAGTGAAAGTAAGAGCATTTCCACACGCACAATGTGAAGGGAACTCAAGGGATTGGCACTGAACAGCTGTGTAGCCGTAAGAAAACCACTAATCAATGAGGCAAACCAGAAAAAAGGCTTTAACCACCTCCCGACCGCTGTACGCAGATATGCGTCCGGGAGGTGGTTGCTTTACTCCTCCTGGACGCATATACGCGTCATCTCGCGAGACGCGAGATTTCCTGTGAACGCGCGCACACAGGCGCGCGCGCTCACAGGAACGGAAGGTAAGCGAGTGGATCTCCAGCCTGCCAGCGGCGATCGCTCGCTGGCAGGCTGGAGATCCGAATTTTTTAACCCCTAACAGGTATATTAGACGCTGTTTTGATAACAGCGTCTAATATACCTCCTACCTGGTCCTCTGGTGGTCCCTTTTGTTAGGATCGACCACCAGAGGACACAGGTAGGTCAGTAAAGTCGCACCAAACACTACACTACACTACACCCCCCCCCCCGTCACTTATTAACCCTTTATGAACCCCTGATCACCCATGATCACCCCATATAAACTCCCTGATCACCCCCCTGTCATTGATCACCCCCCTGTCATTGATCACCCCCCTGTCATGCTCCGTTCAGACGTCCGTATAATTTTACGGATCCACGGATACATGGATCGGATCCGCAAAACACATGCGGACGTCTGAATGGAGCCTTACAGGGGGGTGATCAATGACAGGCGGGTGATCACCCATATACACTCCCTGATCACCCCCTGTCATTGATCACCCCCCTGTAAGGCTCCATTCAGACGTCCGCATGATTTTTACAGATCCATGGATACATGGATCGGATCCGCAAAACACATGCGGACGTCTGAATGGAGCCTTACAGGGGGGTGATCAATGACAGGCGGGTGATCACCCATATACACTCCCTGATCACCCCCTGTCATTGATCACCCCCCTGTAAGGCTCCATTCAGACGTCCGTATGTGTTTTGTGGATCCGATCCATGTATCCATGGATCCGTAAAAATCATGCGGACATCTGAAAGGAGCCTTACAGGGGGGGTGATCAGTGACAGGAGGGTGATCACCCTGATCACCCCCTGTCATTGATCACCCCCCTGTAAGGCTCCATTCAGACGTCCGCATGTGTTTTGTGGATCCGATCCATGTATCCATGGATCCGTAAAAATCATGCGGACGTCTGAATGGAGCCTTACAGGGGGGGTGATCAGTGACAGGGGGGTGATCACCCTGATCACCCCCTGTCATTGATAACCCCCCTGTAAGGCTCCATTCAGACGTCCGCATGTGTTTTGTGGATCCGATCCATGTATCCATGGATCCGTAAAAATCATGCGGACGTCTGAATGGAGCCTTACAGGGGGGGTGATCAGTGACAGGGGGGTGATCACCCTGATCACCCCCTGTCATTGATAACCCCCCTGTAAGGCTCCATTCAGACGTCGGCATGTGTTTTGCGGATCCGATCCATGGATCCGTAAAAATTATACGGACGTCTGAATGGAGCCTTACCAGGGGGGTGATCAATGACAGGGGGGTGATCAGGGACTCTATATGGGTGATCACCCCCCTGTCATTGATCACCCCCCTGTCATTGATCACCCCCCCCCTGTAAGGCTCCATTCAGACATTTTTTTGGCCCAAGTTAGCGGAAATTTTTTGTTTGTTTTTGTTTTTTCTTACTAAGTCTCATATTCCACTAACTTGTGTCAAAAAATAAAATCTCACATGGACGCACCATACCCCTCACGGAATCCAAATGCGTAAACATTTTTAGACATTTATATTCCAGACTTCTTCTCACGCTTTAGGGCCCCTAAAAAGCCAGGGCAGTATAAATACCCCATATGTGACCCCATTTCGGAAAGAAGACACCCCAAGGTATTCCGTGAGGGGCATATTGAGTCCATGAAAGATTGAAATTTTTGTCCTAAGTTAGCGGAAAGTGAGACTTTGTGAGAAAAAAACAAAAAAAATCAATATCCGCTAACTTATGCAAAAAAAAAATAATTTCTAGGAACTCGCCAGGCCCCTCATTGAATACCTTGGGGTGTCTTCTTTCCAAAGTGGGGTCACATGTGGGGTATTTATACTGCCCTGGCTTTTTAGGGGCCCGAAAGTGTGAGAAGAAGTCTGGGATCCAAATGTCTAAAAATGCCCTCCTAAAAGGAATTTGGGCCCCTTTGCGCATCTAGGCTGCAAAAAAGTGTCACACATCTGGTATCGCCGTACTCAAGAGAAGTTGGGGAATGTGTTTTGGGGTGTCATTTTACATATACCCATGCTGGGTGAGAGAAATATCTTGGTCAAATGCCAACTTTGTATAAAAAAATGGGAAAAGATATCTTTTGCCAAGATATTTCTCTCACCCAGCATGGTTATATGTAAAATGGCACCCCAAAACACATTCCCCAACTTCTCCTGAGTACGGCGATAGCAGATGTGTGACACTTTTTTGCTGCCAAGGTGGGCAAAGGGGCACATATTCCAAAGTGCACCTTTCGGATTTCACAGGCCATTTTTTACAGATTTTGATTGCAAGGTACTTCTCACACATTTGGGCCCCTAAATTGCCAGGGCAGTATAAGTACGCCACAAGTGACCCCATTTTGGAAAGAAGACACCCCAAGGTATTCCGTGAGGGGCATGGCGAGTTCCTAGAATTTTTTATTTTTTGTTACAAGTTAGCGGAAAATGATGATTTTTCTTTTTTTTTCTTTTTTCCTTACAAAGTCTCATATTCCACTAACTTGCGACAAAAAATAAAAAATTCTAGGAACTCGCCATGCCCCTCACGGAATACCTTGGGGTGTCTTCTTTCCAAAATGGGGTCACTTGTGGGGTAGTTATACTGCCCTGGCAATTTAGGGGCCCAAATGTGTAAGAAGTACCTTGCAATCAAAATGTGTAAAAAATGGCCTGCGAAATCCGAAAGGTGCACTTTGGAATATATGCCCCTTTGCCCACCTTGGCTGCAAAAAAGTGTCACACATGTGGTATCGCCGTACTCAGGAGAAGTTGGGGAATGTGTTTTGGGGTGTCATTTTACATATACCCATGCTGGGTGAGAAAAATATCTTGGTCAAATGCCAACTTTGTATAAAAAAATTGGAAAAGTTGTCTTTTGCCAAGATATTTCTCTCACCCAGCATGGGTATATGTAAAATGACACCCCAAAACACATTCCCCAACTTCTCCTGAGTACGGCGATACCAGATGTGTGACACTTTTTTGCAGCCAAGGTGGGCAAAGGGGCACATATTCCAAAGTGCACCTTTCGGATTTCACCGGTCATTTTTTACACATTTCGATTGCAAAGTTCGGACTGACTGATGGCACGGGCATATTCCAAGATGAGAATGCCAGGATTCATGGGGCTCAAATTTTGAAAGAGTGGTTCAGGGAGCATGAGACATCATTTCCACACATGGATTGGCCACCACAGAGTCCAGACCCTAACCCCATTCAGAATCTTTGGGATGTGCTGGAGAAGGCTTTGCGCAGCGGTCAGACTCTACCATCATCAATGCAAGATCTTGGTGAAAAATTAATGCAACACTGGATGGAAATAAATCTTGTGACATTGCAGAAGCTTATCGAAACAATGCAACAGGGAATGCGTGCCGTAATCAAAGCTAAAGGTGGGCCAACAAAATATTAGAGTGTGTGCCCTTTTTTTTTTGGACAGTGTATAATAGTATAAATTGCAGGTTTTACTGAATCTTTTCCTACAAAACTATATATCAATCCACTCAGCTTCTCCTGCTCTATAGCATGGTGCTTTCAGATTTCATTGCATTTTTTGGTGACAGGTCCTCTTTAACAATACATTTTATCTAATAAAGAAAAAGACTTAATGGGGTTGTCTCATCTTAGATAGGTGTGGGTCCCACCTCCGGGACAAGCACCTATCTCCAGAACTGGGCCCCCAAAGTGAAGGACAGCACACTGCATGTGTGGCATGCTCTCCGTTTACTTCTACGAGAGGTCCTGTAGAAATGAATGGACACTGCACCGTGCAAACGTGGCCACGGGTCCATTCACTTCTATATGATTGTCAGAAATAGCACTGGCTCAGTTATTCTCGGAAGTCCCATAGCAGTGGATGGAGAGGACACTGAGCTCACAGCAGAGCTCCGTTCTGGAGATAGGAGCATGTATCAGAGGTGGGACCTGCACCATCTGACATTTATAACATATCCTAGCGATATGCCCTAAATGTTAAGAGGTGGTAACCTATTTAAAGGGTTTTCTAACCCCATGATTTTATTTATTTTTTAAAGCAGGTGACAAAGGTATAAAATAACAAAAGGAGTACTACTCCCCTTACCCACCTCCTGGTGCACCTGAGCCGATACTTTTCTGCGCCATGCAAGTCTTGGCTTACCCAGCTCCACCAATGACATGGCGTGTCGACATGTGACTGCTGCGGCCATTAATTGGCTTTGGTGATGATGTGTTGACATTGCTGAAGCCCATAACACAGAGTGCAACGGGGGCCAAGGAAATGTCACCACGGGAGCACCAGGGGGTCTGTAGGGGAAGCTTTACTGCTTTTGTATTTTAAACCTTTGTCAGTTTGGGTTGAAAAATATCTAAAAATAAGTACCCGACTCAGGACCATACATAAAGGAGAGAGGAACATAGCAAAGACTACAATGTGGTCACTGACACAACCACTCTGCTGAAGACAGGATCCCGACACCTTTATTTGCTAATGTTGTAAGGACTGTGGAAAGAGGTCCCTGCACCCATTCTTACTATCCATTAACAGGGGATGAAGTTGACTTTGCTGGACCTGTCTCCCTAAGGCCCCTTAGTAGCCCCGTTGGCTGCCTCTGTGGCAAGTCTGCCTCAACACAAACATGTACTTACCTGCAGATCCTGATATACAGAAGCAATTTTGGAAATCGTGAATTGTTCAACCTCACGGTCTGGAGTCTGTCCACTTGATTCACATAATAAAGACACTTCTTCCTCGATGGGCAGGAGGACATTTATTGTGGTGCTCAGAGATTGGATTCTAAAACAACAAGCACATTATGAGGATTCAGTTCATGTGGATGGAAGGCACGAGCTGCAGAAAACAACCCCATGGAGATGTTTCTGCAATCAATCTGCAGCGTGTGAACATGCAGCAACAGCGACTTCTGCTGCCGATGTCAAAAGTCTTCGTTTTTAATTAGTTAAATTCATTCATAAATTTTGTTGCATTTGTACCTGGGTTTTAAAATAAGCCTTGTAGACTATGTTAATCGTGTTGACAAAAAAAAACCTAAGAAAGGCAAAAATACAACTGTGAACAGATATCAGATTTAAAAGGGGTATTCCTATTTCACACATTGATTGCATATCGTTAGGATAAGTGCAGGTCCCACCCCTGGAACTTGATCCTATCTCCAGAACAGGGCCCCTGAGGTGAAAGAGAGCAGCTGCGCATGCGCACCGTGCTCTCTACTCACTACTATGGGAGTTCAGAAAATAGACGGTTATTTCCAGTAGTACCATAGCGGTGAATGGAGAGCGCACCGCACATGCATGGCCACCTCTCCATTCACTGCCAGAAATAGCCAAACCAGCTCCCAGCTATTATGGCGGTGAACGGAGGGTGGGCGCGCATGCTCAGCTGCCCTCTCTTCATTTCAGTGGGTCAGTTCTGGAGATAGGAGCGGGTCCCAGAGGCGAGATCAGCATCTATTTGATATTGATGGCATATTCTAGAGATGTACCATCAATGTCTAAGATCAGAATACCACTTGTTCACGTTGTTGTCATGGCTTCTGTTTTTACAGGATCTGTGATAAAAATAACGGATCCGCCATGATCTATTTAATAGATCCTTCATCACCTTTTAGGATCCACCATTCTCAACTGAATTGGTGACATGAAAGTCACAATGATATGTGACTCTGGGTGCCAAGACAGAGGTTAAGGCCAGCACTGCTATTGTGTTTGGGCCTAAAGGTCTAAAGCTGGTCGAAGACCCTCAATTTCCCAGAATTGAATGGCTTTAAAGGCTATGTACACCTTTGGGGGCAACATTTTTTGTTATTACATTGTACTGCAATTGCCATTTTTTTTAATTGGTCTTAATAAAAAAATATGGAACCCAATATCTGTATAGGGCTGAGATGCTCTAGTAGCAAGATCTGAATTTTGGGGGTCATTTACTAAGCTGAAATACACCTAAATTAGGGGTATTTCAGATGCATATGCGCCACTATCTGCGACTTCGCCCCGCTCACGCCAGGTCTAAAATTGTGGGTGTGTCGTGGGCGCGGAAGGGGGGTGGGGTGGGCCAGCAGGCCCTTCTCTTTCATCATTTTCTACTTCTGTTTTAGGCGTACAAAATGGTCTAAATGTAAGACAGCTTGGAAGCTGTCTTACATTCAGAACTGGCACTGAATGCGGCGGTTATGGAGAGGCCTGCGTCTCTTCCAGGGGCGTTGCTAGGCAAAAACATTCGGGCCCCTGATGTTTTGTCTCAGGCCCCGAATGTACTGCCTAACAGGCTGATACAACTGTATTGCCGTCCTCAGGACGGCAATACAATTGAATTTAATGCGCTGCAAGATCTGAAGGACCTGAGTATTTTTCATATACTAACCCACATCCAACCGTTGTTATGGTTACACTGTTTATCCCATCAGTGTTTTGACTTACACTTTATGATTGTCATCATTCAAGAATAATATCTAAAAATTGCTTCTATGATTACTGTCTATACGCTTATGTTGGGCGTTTTGTGATACAATGATATGTACAATCTGCTCTTTCTGACAAAACAATAAAATTGTTAATTATAAAAAAAAATAAAAAAAAAGATCTGAAGGACCTGTGATGACATCACAGGTCATGTGATCAGTGCAGACGGCAGGGGTTGAGAAGGACCTGTGATGATGTCGCCATGATGTGACCAGTGCAGGAGAGGACGGCAGTGAAGAGGAGAAGAAGCTGTGACGATGTCTGTATATGAGGAGGGGTAAGTGAAGGGAGAGGCAGAACACTGCTGGGAGTTGTGGTTATTTAACTGGGACTGTATGTTAGGGCTGAAGGGAGGGATGTTATCATGGGACTAAATGTTCAGGAGTGATGTTATTTACATGGGGCTGTATGTTGATTGCGGCTGCGGGAGGGGGTGATGTTATTTACATGGGACTGTATATTGGAGATGGCTGGGGGAGGGAGTGATGTTATTTACATGGGACTGAATGTTGATCGTGGTTGTGGGAGGGAGTGATGTTATTTACATGGGACTGTATATTGATGGTGGCTGAGGGAGTGATGTTATTTACATGGGACTGTATGTTGATGGCAGCTGTGGGAGGGAGTGATGTTTACATGGGACTGTATGTTGATGGTGGTTGTGGGAGGGAGTGATGTTATTTACATGGGACTGTATATTGATGGTGGCTGGGGGAGGGAGTGATGTTATTTACATGGGACTGTATGTTGGAGGAGGCTGAGGAGGGGGGCGATGTTATTTACACAAGGTTGTATGTTGAAGGCAGCTGTGGGAGGGAGAGATGTTATTTACATGGGACTGTATGTTGAAAGCAGCTGTGGGAGGGGGTGATGTTATTTACATGGGACTGTATGTTGAAAGTGGCTGTGGGAGGGGGTGATGTTATTTATATGGGACTGTATATTGATGGTGACTTGGGGAGGGAGTGATGTTATTTACATGGGACTGTATTTCGAAGGTTGCTGTGGGAGGGGGTGATGTGTTTTACATGAGACTGTACATTGATGGTGGCTGGGGAGGGAGTGATGTTATTTACATGGGGATTGTATGCTGATGGTGGCTGTGGGAGGGAGTGATGTTTACATGGGACTGTATGTTGAAGGTGGCTGTGGGAGGGAGTGATGTTATTTACATGGGATTGTAGATTGATGGTGGCTGGGGGAGGGAGTGATGTTATTTACATTGGACTGTATGTTGATGGCGGCTGTGGGGGGGAGTTATGTTATTTACATGGGACTGTATGTTGATGGCGGCTGTGGGAGGGAGTGATGTTATTTACATGGGACTGTATGTTGATGGCGGCTCTGTGAGGGAGTGATGTTATTTACCTGGGACTGTATGTTGGAGGAGACTGCGGAGGGGGTGATGTAATTTACATTAGACTGTATGTTGGAGGGGGCTGTAGACAGAGAGAGATGTTATTTACATGGGACTGTATTTTGTAGGGGGCTGGAGAGATGTTATTTACATGGGACTCTATGGCAGAGGGAAGGAAATAGTGTTATTTACATGGGACTGTATGGTGGAGGGGCTGAGGAATTATAATTTGTGAGGACACTAAGAGGAGGAATATAACTACAGGGGGCACTTCAGGGGAGAGCATTATAACAGGAGGGGGCAATATAAATACTGGGGACACTGTAGGGGCATTTTAAATCCAGGCGTTCCTATTACTACTGGGGGGCCTATAGGATGGTCTTATAGATCCGCCCTATTTCTACAAAGAGCACTATGGGGGCCTTATTAGTACCGAGTGGTCTGTGAGGGCATTATTATTACTGAAGGGCTCTTCTACTCTTCTACTAATGGAGGGGAGAATTATTACTGTTGGGGGCAGTATTAGTAAGGAGGGCATTCTATAAGAAAATTACTATTGGTGGGACTACGAGGAGCAGTATTACTATGGGGGGGGGCTATCTGTACAGCACTCATTTTTCTTCAGGATAGTATTTGGGAGTATTGGGGAGGACAGCGAGCAGCAGGAGAACACTGTGGGGACTCCAGGTTGGGGGATGATGATAGAAAAGATCTACACCAGAGGAGACGTCAACTGGGAGGCCCTGGATGTCAGAGGTATGTGCTGCTGTATAGCAAGTACAGTAAAATGCGGTGTGCGTGGGGAGGGTCGACTTCCCAGGGAGTACGGCAAACATGCCGAGAGGTGGGCTGAAAAAAACGACCGCATGCTGCAGTTTTATTCCAGCCGCCTCTCAGCGTGTTTGCTGTGCTGCGGCCGTCCGCCCCATTATAGTAAATGGGGCCGAAGCGGACTTCCGGCGGCACGGTGCACTAGTGGTAGCACGCATCTGGCAGGCTGTTTCCCTGCCTGAACAGCCTGCAGGAGAAAGCTACTGCAAGTGTGAAAGTAGCCTTAGAGAATTGGGCCATATTCATTGGGGCTTGGGCCCTGGATCCTTTGAGACCCTAGCAACGCCCCTGGTCTCTTCATAACTTCGGTGGAACCACCGTCAGCTATGGGCTTTTATTAATACTGGCAGCCAGCTCACCCGAGGGCTTTTTATCTCTGCCTTCTGACATTATGAACACTAATTATAGCTCAATCCTTATCTTACTGATAAGAATGTGGCATAAATAAGTGTTTATGACCTCTTAGTAAATTATAGGTAATGGTTATTAGGCTACTTTCGCACTTGTGGTAGCCTTTTCTGGCAGGCTGTTCTGGCAGGGGATCTGTGCTACCACTAGTTCACAGTGCCGCCGGAAGCTGGCTCCAGGCCTATTCACTATAATGGGGGCGGGCTGCAGTTTTATTCCGGCCGCCTCTCGGCATGTTTACCGTGCTGCGGCCGGACCAGATTATAGTGAATGTGGCCGGAGCAGATTTCCGGCGGCAAGGTGGACTAGTGGTAGAACGGATCTGGCAGGCTGTTCCCCTGCCAGAACAGCCTGCCGGAAAAGGCTGCCGCTTGTGTAAAAGTAGCCTTAGATGACCTGTACAAAGTGAAAGCACAATTCACACATCTAAACAAACATTTAATCCTTTGTGACAGAATTGCTCAATATTTTTAATAAAGACTAATTGAAAAAATGATTAAATTGCAATCATGGAGCATTTGTATGACGGTAGCAATCTAAATAAATAAAAAGATCAGCCATTTAGTGGTGGGAATGGTCATGACTACATTCTTCATAGTGCTCATTAGCAAGATATTTCACTAACCTGCTTTTAATTTCCTCAGAAACAATTAACAAGGAATACTGCAGGGCGTGTCTGGTCTCAGAAACCTTCTTCTTCTCAGTCCCGGGCAGAAGCCTCTCTACTTCCTGTGATGTGGCTTCAAACTCCATCCAGCTTCTGTTTACTTGATCCAGTAAAATCTACAATGCATGTTCCAATTAACAACCATTACTAATTATCTGCACTTTAAGCATTTAAAGACTAGTGACAGACCCTGGCCATTTAACCCCTTAGATGCCACCAACATATTCCTCAGCGTTTTACAATTCCAGACCGGGTTTCCTCTGTGTCTTGGATTCCTAACGGTATAATTTCCATTGCTCAGATAGTTCCTGCCGGAGAAATTCTAAAAATGATATTTTCATAAATATCACAATTATGATCTGTGGCCTGTACCCAACATCGGGGCAACATGGGGGACATGACTGAACTCCTCTCCAGAGATGCTCCAGCAGCACTGACCCCTGCAAAGATGTCAAGGCGATAAGACACCGTTCTTTGCTTGGGTTGTCCACTTGGCTAGATTGTTAGGGTTGTACATACAGATGTAGCAAATATTAACTTGACACTAAACATGGTTAATCATGGTTGCAACAAACTTTAATTTGATTTCTTATATAGTTTCTGTTGTGAGTCAGTTTAACGTTTGCTGCAACTGAGTATTTAATGTTACACAATCAGTTAACCTTTGCTATGTTTGTATCTCCTAGTGACATCTATTTCAGCCAGTGGCAAAAAGTTGCACTAATATATGATACGTGCACAGTGCATCAGACACCATATCCCAGATATTGCCATATACAAAGTCACCAGTGTGTCCGCATTTTGAATTAATCATCATCAATATAGAGAGCACCTATGCCGAAGACTGGGAGGTAATTTCATTAAAGGGGTTGTCTCATCTGAGACATTGGTGGCATATCATTAGGATATACCACCAATGTCAGATAGGTACAGGTCCTAGAGGTGGGACCTATCTCCAGAATGGGATCCCCAAAGTAAATGCACATGCAGAACCACCCTCCATTCATTTCTATAGTGGTGGTAAAAATATCCGAGCGCTGGCTAAGTTATCTCCAGCAGTACCGTAGAAGAGAATGGAGCAGTGGCCAGAGGAGAGACCCACACGTATTTGACATCGGTGGCATATCCTAGCGATATGCCACCCATGTCTCAGATGAGACAATCCCTTCAAGTACCAGATTGTACTTCATATTTTTTTACCTGCAGTTCATGAAGTTTACACTGAAGCTCCTTCACTTCCTGGACTTCCTTCGGGCTTTCGGTGACCAGTTTTTCTCTTGAGCTTTGTAATAGCAATTCTAGATCACTTTTGTTTGCATCATATCTAAAGGGGAAAAAGTAAGACAAAGACTTATAAGAACTTATAATGATGGTAGCGAAACGTGATGAGATGGGAACCAATGGACTAGTTATCACGTCCACATCAGGTTGCATAAAAGGCTTTACTGGTTTTCACAAAAAAAAAATATCCCCCTCATCAGCGTTACTGCATTAGGTATTTCTTTCGTACGGCAAATCAAGGTCAAGGCAAGGTCAAATTGGCCATTTTTTTTGTTGCTTTACCTCACGCAAAAATTGAATAAAAAATGATCAAAAAGTTACATACATCCCAAACGGTATCAATAAAAAGTACAAATCGTCTCGCAAAAAAATTAGCCCTCACATATCTCCGTAGAGGTAACTATAATATACAGTACTTACGGGGGTTAAATTATGGTGATAAAATAGTTGTTATTTTTTTTTTCTGCATTAAAACTCAAGAAAAAGAAAAACTATACAAAGGTGGCATGGCTGTAATTATATTGACCCATAGAATTAAGGTGACAGGTCAGTTTTACTGCCCAAGGAACGCCATAAAAACAAAACCCATAAAACTGACACAATTGCATTTGTTTCCAATTCCACCGCTTTTGGATTTTTTTTTACAGCTTTCCAATTCATTGTGTGCAATAGTAAATGGTGCCATAAAAAAATACAACTTCTTTTGCAAAAAATAAATAAATGGAAAAATAAAAAAATATAGCTCTGGGAAGGCAGGAAGTAAAAAATGAAAATGGAAAAATCGCAGGGTGCTGAAGGTGTTAAGGATCTATGATTTTGCTGTTCACTTGGTTGAGGTGCTTTAGTCTAGATATAACACCTCTATGATGTCACTGGACATAATTTTCCTTCTGCATATAGACTATATAAGCGTCCTGGATGTGGATATAACCTTGAACCAGGGACAGTATAGCCATATTGCAGATTTACCTCTGTAGCAGCATTTCGAGGGTTGACCCATTTTCTTTGGCCAGGTTGAATTCTTGCAGCATATAGTCTGTTTCACATACCTATAGCAATGAGGAAAGTGACATATAAACGACATATTGGTGCTATGCTATGTATTATATCCACTATCCTTATTCATTACCTCCTCGGTTTTATTGAGGGGTGACTTCACTCCATTTTCAGTTGATGCAAGGCTGCAAAAAATGAGTAATAATATAATTTTGTTATTGTCCATAAATATGATATTACATTAATATACATCAGTACAAGGAAAAAACAAAACGCAATGACTATAAACACGTCAGTCAACTATGAAGAATGGTCACTCAACATACCAAGCTCCTACTTCTGTGTCATCAATCTACCGTGACCTCCCCCAATCACATTCCTCAGACTCCTACTTGTCACACAAGTCTCTAGAAAAAGTTAGTAGTATATTTAGACTTATAGTTAATCAGGGCCTCTCACCTCTTTTGAGATGTATGTTTTAGTAACATTCCCCAATACCAATTCTGGAGCATCCTTTCTTATAAATGTATTTTGTGTTGTCCCTCTGTTATTCCTATTAGCAGTTTATAAACAAACTGCCAACTGGGTGGATTAGGAGAGGAACAGAACAATTCAGTGTCATGTGGAATTGTGTGGCAAGGTTTATTCTCAGTGGTTCTTTCCCTTTAATTATTCCCTTTTAATTTAGTGATATTCCTTATAATGTAGTTAGTGAGCATATACAGGCCTCTCTTGTTCTACATTTATGAAGACTGGTACCAGGTCATATTACTAAGACCTGAGGTAACGGTACATGTGTACAGCACACTAAAGACCTTTAGGAGAGGACAGGAACCTAGAAAGTATAAACTTCTATTCATATAACAAAGAACTCATCTTCACTGATTACATACACTGGGTAAGATGATGTCTTGCATCTATCTTTATCTTTGTATGACCATAGGGCATCGTCTATGTATCCTGTTGTGAGTTGGTTGACAGTAGCTACCCCATTGTTTTGCAGACTAGATGACTGGTTACTTTACACTGCTCTGTATGTGATCTCTGTATATATATATATATATATACAGTCATGTGAAAAAATTAGGACACCCTTTGAAAGCATGTGGTTTTTTGTAACATTTTTAATAAAAGGTTATTTCATCTCCGTTTCAACAATACAGAGAGATTAAAGTAATCCAACTAAACAAAGAAAACTGAAGAAAAGTCTTTTCAAGATCTTCTGTAAATGTCATTCTACAAAAATGCCTATTCTAACTGAGGAAAAAGATAGGACACCCTCACATGTATTCCCTCTTAAATTGGCTCAGATCTCACACAGGTATATCACACCAGGTGCACATAATTAGTAGATCGTTACTCTGCATGTTGAATGAGGCTTGCCCTATTTAAACCTCAGACATTTAGTTTGGTGTGCTCCTGACTGTTGAAGTGAGAGTGAGCACCATGGTGAGAGCAAAAGAGCTGTCAGAGGACTTCAGAAAAAAGATTGTAGCAGCCTATGAGTCTGGGAAGGGATTTAAAAAGATCTCAAAAGATTTTGAAATCAGCCATTCCACTGTCCGGAAGATAGTCTACAAGTGGAGGGCTTTCAAAACAACTGCCAACATGCCCAGGACTGGTCGCCCCAGCAAGTTCACCCCAAGAGCAGACCGCAAGATGCTAAAAGAGGTCTCCAAAAACCCTAAAGTGTCATCTCGAGAACTACAGAAGGCTCTGGCTACTGTTGATGTAGAAGTACATGCCTCTACAATCAGAAAGAGACTGTACAAGTTTAACTTGCATGGGAGGTGTGCAAGGAGGAAACCTTTGCTTTCCAAGAGAAACATCGAGGCCAGACTGACATTTGCCAGAGATAAAGTTGACAAAGACCAGGACTTCTGGAATAATGTTCTTTGGACAGATGAGTCCAAAATTGAATTATTTGGACACAACAGCAGAGGACATGTTTGGCGTAAACCAAACACAGCATTCCAAGAAAAGAACCTCATACCAACTGTGAAGCATGGAGGTGGAAGTGTCATGGTTTGGGGCTGCTTTGCTGCAGCAGGACCTGGTCAGCTCACCATCATAGAATCCACGATGAATTCTACTGTGTATCAGAAGGTGCTTGAAGAACATGTGAGACCATCAGTTAGAAAATTAAAGCTGAAGCGGAACTGGACCATGCAACATGACAATGACCCAAAACATACTAGTAAATCAACCAAAGATTGGCTGAAAAACAAGAAATGGAGAGTCCTGGAATGGCCAAGTCAAAGTCCAGATTTGAATCCCATTGAGATGCTGTGGGGTGACTTGAAAAGGGCTGTACGTGCAAGAAACCCCTCAAACATCTCACAGCTGAAAAAGTTCTGCATTGAGGAGTGGGGTAAAATTTCCTCAGACCGATGTCGAAGACTGGTAGATGGCTACAAGAACCGTCTCACTGCAGTTATTTCAGCCAAAGGAGGTAACACTCGCTATTAGGGGCAAGGGTGTCCTATCTTTTTCCTCAGTTAGAATAGGCATTTTTGTAGAATGACATTTACAGAAGATCTTGAAAAGACTTTTCTTCAGTTTTCTTTGTTTAGTTGGATTACTTTAATCTCTCTGTATTGTTGAAACGGAGATGAAATAACCTTTTATTAAAAATGTTACAAAAAACCACATGCTTTCAAAGGGTGTCCTAATTTTTTCACATGACTGTATATATATACATATTTTATTACCACTATATTTTCACTTGTGCCTTTTTTAGCCTATTTTATTCCCGTATCTAAGAATTCACAGGAATATATATACACACACAAAGTTGTGTAATAAGCATACAAAGGGATGATGTGTGACTGACATCTATCAGGCTACTGCTGAAAATACCATAGACTTGCTAGGTTTGATTTTATCTGTCTGGTTCTGTATTTTTCTCATTGAGATGGGCCCCTGAGCTAAAGTACTAGTGATGTCATTGCATGGACTGGGCAAAAGTGGTAAGTGAAGAATAAGTCATCTGCTCCAGAGGAACTTTCATATGAGGGCTAATTCCTGAGCCCTGTCAGTTCTGTTAGATGTGTGGGTCTGGTAGGGCAGACCAAGATCTCACCATCATTTTACATCATTTACTATAGCTACGTCCTGAATAGAGGCCTGTGAAACATGGTACTTACTTTTTTTTATCAATTTTATTTTTCCCCACAATAGACTGCAGATGAAGGTAGATTTCATCAGCATTTTTAATAAGTTCCTCCTTCTTTTTTGTGCATTCTGTAATCAATGCAGTGAAAGTTGTAGGAGCAGAGCTTGTCCTGAGTCTGTCATCCAGAGTTTGCATTGTCTGTAAGCACTGATTGAGTTCTCCTAAACAGCCACGATCAGAGAAGGAAACCTGGGGAAGTGGATCACAGGGTCAATACTTGAAGATTGGATGTGCTAGACATTTCAACATTCCTTGATGTCTATACATTGGACATCATAAAAGTTATACAAGTCCAAAGAAAACATTTAGTCATAGCCTGTCCTAGGAGACTAGGATGAAACTGAAGTATTCAATGGAAATGCGGAAGATTATGAAAGGGCGTGATGGGATTTGAACCCCTGGCCCAAGTATGCCACCAAGCTGCCAACATTATCTGTCCCCCAATCCCCACATTTCTGTGCTCCTTTTCCCAACACCTCCTCTTAGTAAAAAAAATAAAAAAGGCATACTAAACAGAAAAACAGGATTATACCAAAAGCTAATTGTGCTAGCTATAGTGAATGACTGTCTATTGAAAACCACTGACAGTAAATGTCTTCAGGTTTAACTAGGCTACACACAATCCCATCATAAGGACTCATTCAGATGAGCGACCCACTCCTATCCCCAGTAAAGGACCCCTGAAGTGAACGAAGAACAGCCTTGCATGCATAGCCACCCTCCATTCACTTCTATGGGAGTTCTGAGTTATTCAACTCCCAGTGGTTCTACTTCAGGCTCCAGATGACCCCGAAAACACACCTTAATAACGCTTAACGCTCCTGTAGGAGAATTGTGTAATATACTTACTGGTAAAGGTCATGATGTCGATGGAAGCTGAATTTTCAGAGAGGCTGATCCGTGCAAATTCGGGATGGTAAATATATTACAAACTTTCTCCTACAGGTGAGTTATCAGTAATTACAGTGGGTTTGCAGAACCCCTTTAAGGTGGACCTACACATTAGATGTTTGTCTGTTGAACCCACCAATTTCTACAAGACTGGCTAACCATCTGTCGGAGAAATGTCTACTTCCCAATCTTCTATTCTGGGGGGACATAAGAGACTGCTTCTCTTCCTACTGAGAACACATGCATGTGTATGAGGGGGATCGGTAGTGACAGCTGATGGCAGAACAAGCGTTTGGCCAACAGCTATCTTAAATGTATAGCCAGCTGTACAGTGCCACAAGGAGAGATCTTTATTTTCAGGTTTCTCTTGACGGCTGAGGTGGGGGTCCCAGAGGTGGAATCCACACCTATCTGACATTGGTGGCATATCCTAGCAATATGCCACCAATATCTGATGTGAGACAACCCCTTTAAGAAGTCCAACATCTATGGGCAGGTTTAGTATACCAGATGCAGACAAGAAAGAGGAAGATTATGGGTTCAGAAAATTTTCTTTTCTTGAAAATGATAACTTACCTCATGCTCTCCGATGAGCTCCTCTACATCCACAACACCAGCACTCTTTTTCTCCTTTAAAATTTGCTTGTCAAGTCTACAAATCAGTTCATCAAATTTCTTCTTCTCTGTATGCACTTTTAATTCACTGACATAAGCCTCCAAGTCATCATGGACAACCTGGAGTGGTAAACGTAGAAAACTCAATTTCAGTGACTATTTTCTTATCACAGTAATACAAGATGAAAGCTCGAGAAGACCATAGAGGAGGAGGAACTTTTCCTATTACCTTCCATCTATCCCTGACATCAGTGCTCACTTTTTCCACCATTGACTTCTCTGTCGTAGAGGATGAAATATTTTTCATGTGCTCAGTGGCTTTTAGGAAACGTTCCAAGTCTTGACTTGAAAATTTGCTGAGGGAGGTCTAGCAAAGAGTAGAAACAAGGTAAGAGGTTTAGCACAAGTGTTAAGGCCGATTCATTGGCCTGTATTTGTGGGAGGGGCACAGTTGCCTATATCATGGCACCTCTGCCCCTCCTTCAATGAATGACGTGTCAAACTCTCCCACCCTACCCACCCTTAATCTCAGCTTCACACCAAGGGGATGGCCTCCTTCAGCTATCCCTTCAACGTCGCGGTTTCGGCATAACTCTAACCGCTTTAGCTAGCCAGCAGGTAGGAGTCCTTCTTTCGTGAGTGCCCGACCACAAATATATTGTATATATGGTAAAGAACACGTCGGTGGAGGACCATAATCAATCACTGATAAAATAGTCTTTTTTGTAGTGGATGTACTTGCTGTAACAAATGCAATGCTGTGATCTGTTCATACATTTTGGATTATCTAGATGGTTGGTTTGGTGGTCACAGGCACAGCGGACGGAAGTCCTGCTTTGGCCTAACAACTGTGACTAATGGTGGATTTACACTGCCAGCTTGTTGGGCAGATTATTGGGAATGAATGTCACTATGAGCACTCGTGTGCTGCCGATCACCTGATGAATGAGCAAGATGTTCATTCATTGGGTGAAATCATCTTTCATGCAGCACATTAAAGGGTTTGGCCCATCTCGCTCTTTGGCGTTATATCGCTAGGATATGCCACCAATGTCAGAATAGGGGCAGGTTCTACCTTTGGGACACACATCTATCTCTAAAACGGGGCCCCCAAAGCAAAGGAGAACACACCATGCAGGCGCGGCATGCTCTCCATTCACTTCTAACTTCTAAAGTTTGGAAATAGTAGAAATTTCGTCACTCCCAAGTGAATGGGGGACGCACATGCTTGGTGCCCCCTTGTTCACTTTGGTGGCCTTGTTCTGCAGATAAATGCAGAGGTGTGGCCTACACCTATCAGACACTGGTGGCATATCCTAGCAACATGCCACCAATGTGCGAGAGAGGGCAAAGCCCTTTAAATCATCATTCCTGGTCAGCAGATTGTGCTGTGTGAACAGGGGTCTGGTTGCCTATAAACAATGAATCTGTATGAGGACCAGCGATTGCAGTATAGAGGGGATCACAGCACGTGAATGCTGCTATTACCTCCGCTGATGAGCAGGCAGCTCCTTCCTGATAATAGCCTGCTCACTCGGCAAGTGTCAATGCGCCATAAGACCGCATTCCGCGCCGAATACCACAAGGAATTCCCCCCATTGTTGTTATGAGGAAATGTCATTTATTTGGCTATGGAGGATTTCCACGTAGATTTCCAAACCAAGTCAAGAAGGGACATTTGGACATTTTTGGTACACTCTTTGGTAGCCCCATTAAATGGGCAGCCAGATCCCCAAAATGCATCATAAAACTGTGTATCTGCCACGTGAACCTACCCTAAAGTTGTTATTCTCCATTCTTTCTACTGAAGCTCTGCTTGTTCAGGCTGGCTGCTGTATAGCAGCGCTAGCCCACCACTAACTCACTAAAACCCTCTTTACACTCAGATTTAGCAGTCGATTGTCGGAAAGGAAGCATTCCTTCCCGGAAAACGCTTGCTCACTAGTGAAGGAGACCCCACATTTACATGCAATGATCTCCTCTACAGTACGGGGAGGAGCGATCGCAGAATCATTGTTTGCTGGCAGCAGAGTGATGTTCAGACGGCACGATCTGCTGCCGGCAAACGATTTTGGTGACCGCACAAACGATCATATTACCTGATGAATTAGTGTTTCACTCGTTCATTGGGTAATTGGCAGCACCTTTACACTGGCAGATTACCGCTAACAAGTGTTCGTACGAAGGCTTGATAGCGATTACCTGGCCGATGCTCGTCCAATGTAAAGGGGCCTTGAGTCAGTGCAAGGAAAGCTTTCCATTAGAGCAAGGAGAGAATGATTAGAAACTCCAAGCAACTAAACCACCAGTGAGAAAAATGATAGATATGTCACTTATCCCAGACCATGACTGATAGCAGGCTCGGATTTAATGTGATTTAAGAGAAAATGTTCAATTTTAATTAAGTTCTTTTATAACAGGGAAGAGGGTTCATCCTGTTGGGCAGACCTAGCACTAGGCAACGAGTAGGAGATTGACGCCACTAACATTGTTACTGGATCACATTAGAAAAGTAACGTTCAGACGTAAATCGTAGTAACATGATCACAATGGAGGCCACAAAGAAGAGGAGCACTAACCTCATACTGTGCGATGAACTCCTCCGGGGTTACCCTCTGTCCCAGCAGGCTCAGTGCTTTTGTTATATAGGTTTCCAGGGTGGTCTTTGATCTCTCAAAGTTCTTCTTTATGTCTTCTTTGGATAAACTTTGTTCTGGGGGGTGCAGGACCAAACTCATTCTAGAGACGAGGTCCTACAATAGTGGGATTAGTGATGCGATGGTCACAATTTATTGACATTGAGTTTGCAAAAAAACATCACATTCACCTGTAGGTATTACAAACTAAATGACACCCACCAAGTTGCTGCATAGGATAGGTCATCAATATCAACCACTGACACCCACGCTGATCAGCTGTTTGAAGAGGCTGCTGTGGTCCGCTGAGTACTGCAGCCTCATCCTAGGCCAGTGATGTCTCGCTCATCAGCCACAGGGCCTAGGCGAAGCTCAGTCCCATTCATGTGAATGGACTGCAATACCATATACGGGGCCGTCCATTGTATAGCAGCAGTGCTTGGTATTGCAGTCCATTCACTTGAATGGGACTGATCCTTGCCTAGGCCACACTCACCGGCTGCCACATCTCCCTCAAATAGCTGATTTGCAGGGTTGCTGGGTGTTGGACACCCTACCGATCTGATATCGATGACCTATCCGGAGGAAAGGTCATCGATAGGAAACACTTGAGTTGTCTCATCATGAAGTCCCATGAACCTAGCCTGGCGATCACCTCACCACTGAAGGTCTGATTCTGAAACCCCAGGGAACAGATGATTTTTGCCAGGCGAAGTTACAATTAGTTATACATTTGACTTGCACTATCCAGAATAGGGAAAATGTACTTGTGGAAATATATAACTATAGTATTATTGCATTCCAGCCATTCATATGGTTGAGGTGGATGGGCCGAGTACACCAGAACAAGACCGAGCTGTTCAAAGCTGATAAAGGGGGTCTTGGGGGGGGGGTATGGGTGACCAACTGCTGTTGTATCTATATGACCTCATAGGTTATATAGAAAGACATTGGGGGAGATTTTCTAAGACTGGCGTTTGTAATGGAAGTATTGATATAGTTGGCAACAACATGAGGTGCAGCAAAATTATTAAGTGGTTTACGCTTCTCAATAATTTTGGTGCATATTGGCAGGTCTGTGCACCAGCTCCTTTTAGGCATTAGTTAAGCCAGAAAACTAGTGGAAGGAATAGTAAATGTGTCAGGCTGCCCCTTCTCGCCCAGGCTTTGACCACTTTTAACAAAGGTGGCAAGTGTGGCAGAGGAGCAAAAAGTTGCAAAAATTTGAGCAAAGCGGTACATGCATTAAAAAAAATTGCAACTATTTGACACCACATTTCAGGTGCAAGGGGCTTGATAAATCTTCCCCACTGTTTATTGAGACAACCCCTAATGCTTTCATTAGGAAAAAAAAAAAAGAGTCTTTTTTTCCTGAAAGCAGCTCCCCTCTTGTCTATGGGCTGTGTGTAGTACTGCTACTCTTAGTCTCTGCCCCATAGACTGATTCAGTCTCCAAAATTGTTGGCTTGGATATGTCTGATAGATGCGGGTTCAACCTGTAGGACCTGCTCTTATCTCCAGAACGCGACTCTGAATTGAAGGGAGAGCAAGTTGCGCATGCGTGGCCACCCTTCATTCACCACTCCACCCTTCATTCACCACTACGGTGAAGTGGTGGAGGGGTGACAGTGCATGCGCTGCATGCTCTCCATTCACTGCTATGGTATTTCCAAAAATAGCCAAGTGCACTCACTTAGCTATTTTCGTAAGTTCAATAGCAGTGACTGTAAGGACACTGCGCACGTGTGGTGTGCTCTCCGTTCACTTTGCATCCCCGTTCTCAGCAAAGGAGTGGGTGCCACAAGCGAGATCCGCACCTATCTGACATTTATGGCATATTCTAGCGATATGACGTAAATTTCCTAGATGGAAATATCCCTTTCACAAATATGGATGAAAGGTGGGCAACAAAATATGGAACAAAAACAGAACAAATTAAAAGAGTTGTGTTACTAAACTCTTTTACCCCGCTACAATCTCCTAAGAGCATTAACCTTGTCATCTGATGTAATTTTACATTATATCCTCACAACTGTGCATTATAAACCATGATAAATGTATATTGCTGTAATTTCCATGTTCACCAGCAGGTGGAAGCAATGTTCTGGTAAGGACTTAGGTTCAGTTTAGTACATCTAGGCTGAAATGGTTCATTCCAACTTAGCTCCCCCTCTATGAGCAGAGTGGGCTGTGCCCATATCCTGCAGCATGGGGAGAGAAGGAAGTTAGTGTCAGTGTGCCAGCCACCCCTGTTGGCGAAGGCTGTGTGTTAGTCTTCAGGAGTCCCCCTGCATAGGGAACCAAGCCAGGATCTTGTCTCGGCTGAGACATTGATCCCATCCCCAGCCTGAGCCCTGCATCCTCGACTGGATGAAGCAAGCAGACAACTCCAGTTCAAGGAAGAAAGCATACCCTGAGAAGACAACTGTGAGTGAAGTCCAGAGACCCAGGAGAAGCCATATTCCTCCTCAGCTAGTCAGTCCCCATACAGCAGAAGATAGAAAGTGCAGAAGCCAAATTCCTGCCACAGTATAGAGCTACAAAGCAGATGTCCTTTCCTGCCAGAAAAGAACGTCAGAGCAGAAGATAAATTCCTGCCAACCATTGCCAATACCTGCTGGGACCAAAGACTAAAGCTGTATTTTGCTTGGATGAAAGTTACCCTCAGTAAAGAAAAGGTTAAAATTTTACCAAAGGTCTGGACATCAATTTCTGCTGCAAATTCCTCTATTACTCCTACTATCACTACACTCAATTTAGTGCAAGTGAGCCATTACCACTACCGTACAGAGACATTACACCACTGCTATTCCTAACCTAGGACGTGAGTTACAACACCTTAAAGGGCACTGTGACAGTACCCTGCGCACGCTGCAATTGGCACACAAACAAAACTACAGACTATCACCTACACCTGACCCAGCCATCGCATTAAAGTGGCGTCAGTATACCTGTGTCCAGCTCATTGCACATATTTTATACATAGGTGTGAATGGGCCCCATGGACGGACTGGGGCTGAATGACATATCTACCTGAACTCGCTCACGGCTTCTGACAACATTGTGCCTCCATCTGTCTAAGTCAAAGCGCTGTAAATCCTTCTGACCGTAGAGAAGTTGTGTCAGTGCTTGCACCATCACTTCCGCCTTCTCTAGCTGCTCCTGGCAAGAAACCCCATCTTGACAGAAATCCTGAGGAGACAATACCAGCATTGTGTAAGAAGAACATGGAAAAATATTTTCTGGATGATTAATCACACGCTAATCATGGCTGACACCACAAGTAATGCATGTAACAGCTGAGAGCCTTAAAGGGGCATCATCTACTCAACATGTATAAAGTAAGGGAAGCACTAGGAACCCTCTACTATCCATACTAGCTCCTGTGCACCAGTGATAGATGAAGAAGATGCCGATTTTGCATTGCTTGACTAGTGACTGGCACTTTTTATTGACTGCATTGATGTTCTGGGTTCAAATCCTGATGGTGGCAACTACATATAAAGTATATTTCTGTTGGTTTGTATATAGAGATGCTTGGAGGTGTATAAATTTAAATGTGCCTGTTTTCCATCCACAGGCTACATTTAGGTGCACCTCCAAGTCCTGGGCCATATCAACCAGTCTTGAGTGGGACTCGCAGACTCCTCTCTCCTCCCATTGCTAGAATGGCTACATGCTGGAGGTAACTGGTGAGTTGGCTATGAGTCGGACCTTACGCTCCTGTAATTCGCCCACTGGCCCCTGGTATTGCCCATACTGGTAAGGTAGGTGAGTGTTAGGTCCCGAGCTACTTGAGAAACCTTGGCGCGGTGCTCGGGCTCAGACATGTCCTCCAAGCAGGATATATTGGCTAATCTCTCAATTTTAACATCAGTATGAGGGTTAGTAAGACCGCAGAGTGCACCTGTCTTTGCAAATGTTATTATATTGTTATATTGGTTATCACATCCACATAATCTTATGTAGGATGTCTATTGTGGTACTTGTGGTCCGCTGCGGGCATCCTCCACTGTATGCATTTTTGCTGGGGATAGCCATTAGCAACGCGCCACAATTGCAGGATTTGCTCCCCTGTATACACATGCACAACTATGGGTTTGAGCACCTCCTGCCCATTTAACACCACGCCATTTTTTCTGTTGGTTTGTACATATAAAGTATCGTCACAGGTAACGTCTAATCAGGTGCATTAAAAAAAACACAGCTTCCTCCACGGGCACCTAAATCTATAGTCATTCCATGGTTTAAGGTCAGCAAAGTAAGGAGGGCACAATCCAGCAATGCTAATTGACATAGAAGAGAGGGGATCCCACAGCACAGGTTAGACAAGGCCCAGCATTGCGGTACCAGGTTTTGCCAACCGGGAAAAAAAAGAGCCCAGTATATGTTCCCTCATTCAATGCCCTTTCCATGACTCTTGGGCCATTGCTCCACTCTCTTGTTTCCCCCTTTAACAAAGAGCTAACCTGGGCAGGATTCCTTATCTCTAAGGGCCCCATTGGAACCACACGCTCTGCCTCTGTATGATAGGGAAACTACCGTAATTCTGCTCTATAGTAGCAAAGTGAATGCATTAGAGGGGGTTTTCCAGGAGCAGAATATCAATGGACCATCCTCTGGATACGAGACTGGTAGAGGGTGGACTCTCAGCACCGCCGCCTATCAGTCGTTGTGTGTGCACTGCGGCCCATTCATGTTTTGCATCAACAAGTTCATAAATTCAATGCCAATGGGACCAAGCTGCACTGCTGCTACTAAGAAGGCGGCCTGGACGTAGAAGGACCCATGTCAACATTGAGGAGGCTGCAGAGTTCACATGAGCGCTTTGTCTCCTTTAAATCGCTGAGCGCCAGGGGTCCGAGATTCAGTCTTCCACCGATTCAGATTTTGATGCCCTGTCCTAAGAATAAGCCATCAAATTTCTAAACTCAGAAAAGCCTGTTACTATGAGAACCCTGTTGTCTACCTACCTGGACCTTCTAAAACTTGCATCATTTGCCAGCATTATATTACCTGAATCTCTACTCTTGAAGGCTCCTGTGTGTTCTCCTTTTCATCAAGGTCACTCAAAAACTGCTCGGCCTTCCCAGACCAGTTGTCTGCAGCCTCGATAACTTTCTCCCCTGCTTCAAGGTGGCCGAGGACTTCGGAGTACATTTCTGCTGTTCTGGCATCTTCCCCGCTCTTCTGTGAGATGACAATATTGGAAGAGTAATATTAGTTTATTATTTTCTCAGCTGTATTTCTATTCAATAAGCCATTTTTAAATCAAGGATGCCTCTTCTACTATTATTATATCAACCAATATGACTGCCATCATCCATAATTGACAGCCACCACTAGAGGGAGCTCACAGTTCAATGCACAAACAGTAGGATAAGCTCCCCCTAGTGCCAGCCATCATGCCAGCATGTAATTTTTTTAAATTTTTGCATGAGTCGCTCCACTTTAAATACAGGAGGAAGTGAGTTCTCACTCTTAGATTATCTCCTATATATACACATCCATAATTGACTATAATAAATTATAAGAGAGGATAGATTTTTTTAACCTGTAAACTCTGAATATACAGACTGGGGGAACGAGCAGAAATATCTGATTGAGCCTTGGAAACATTTTCTGTAGAGTCATCGCCCAGATTCTCTTTAGCAGTGGTGCCATTCCTGACCTCCTTCTTTTCCTTATACTGCCTAACCTGAAGGGAAAAAATAGACGGAGAAAAAGGATATTACAAATCATTCATTTATAGTACCGTATACCTAACGCCTATACCGCAGTACCTCTGATATAGAGATATACGAAACATGTATATAACAGGCTAGTTCTACTATCTACTCACTTGGATGAATCAACCTTCACAGCCATACTAAATTTGATTTAGGGCCTATTTTTTTTTGTGGCCCGTATGCGGAACCATTCACTTTAATGGGTCCACAAAAAAAACTGAAATAATTCAGTGTGCATTCCATTTCCGTATGTCTGCATGGCAGTTTCGAAAAAGTGATAGAACGTGTCCTATTGTTGTCCGTTTTGCAAACAAGGATAGGCATTGTTAAAAAAACAATGTAATACGGATGTCACACGGACTTTTGTCACACATCCATATTCTTTGTGGATCGGTGTTTTGCGGACATTAGTGTACATAAGCCCTTAATGTGAATGGGAGCAGTGCTAAAGACTGGCTCCATCTACTGCACAGCGGATGCAGCTATACAATTCTGGTGCCGAAGCTACCTGGAAACAGCTGATGGGCAGGGGTGCAAGGTGTTGGACCCCGCCAAACAGATATTGATTGCTTATACTTAGGATAAGCATGTCTCTAGCATGCCCTTATGCAGATGGGCACCACTGGACATTATGACATTATGTAGTACAAGAACTCATCTTATGAGGCCAGAGGAGTCCAGGAGATGAGTCAGGCACATTTGGGGGCATGTGCAGTTAAACAATGTCTACTGCCCTTAGCTTCATTGTGCAATGTGCATGAACATTAAGGCAAAATATCTGGTTGTGAAATGGGGCATCTTTAGAAGGAAAAGCCCAGCTATATAAGGAGAGGATGATGGTTTAGTGGCCCCAAACCTAGCGACAGCTTCCATTTAAAGGGGTTCTCTGATTTCATAATGATTTTTTTATGTGCTCAGAGTATCTCAAAAACACTGCATAACGTTGTTGTATATACCCGTTTCATGTCAGCACTTTCCTTCCCCTGTTCTCAGCATCACCGCATTCTGGCAGGATGTTTACATGGAGAACTTCCTGTTTGTATCTGTTTCCTGCTGGGTTTTCTAACCAAACCCAGAATGTTTTGCTCTGTAATGTTTTTGGCCTAGCCAACGTGGAGAGGAGAGGTGAAGGGGGTGTGATTACTGCAGAGAAAACAGTGCAGCAGGCATAGTAAGCCCTGAGAAACATCACAAAGCAAAGCATGCTGGGATTGATTCGAAAACCCAGCAGGAAGCTGATAGAAACAGGAAGTCCTGCATGTAAACATCCTGCCAGGATGCAATGATGCTGACACCAGAGGACGGAAAGTTACGGTATGTTGAAGAGCTCTTATGAGCAATAAACAGTACAGCTGGCAAGTAAGGCTGCTGCTATGTCAGATTTATTTGTTGGCTGGTGAGAGGGATCTCAGTTAAAAGAAATATTGATGCCCAGTCAATCAGATCATCTCTTAAAACACCTAAATTGGTTTGAACAAGGACAGGTTCATCAGAAGAATATCCATTTATTACATTAATACCTATTAGTAAACTAAAATAACACTAATTATAATAGTATAAGTAACAATAATAGCAGCACCATCCCGCTCTCAGGTTTTCATGCTTATTCAGCTTTTTATAAACCTACATATCTGGTCCATCGACTGTTCAATGTCTTCAGCCTGTGATCTATCTTGGAGGCGGTTTTCTCATATGTCCTCTCCACCAGGAAGTCACTGTCCCTGTTTAAAGACTTGTGCACAGATTTCCATTTGGAAAGAATCTCCATAGGAACCTGGATTTGTATGGGGAAAACATTACATCAGTAAGTATCAGTGTTTGCACAGCAGATATCACGCTTATTACATACTGTAACTGGAGGAGAATGGTGGGAAGTAGACGTCTGACCTCACCCATGATATAAGCGTATAACTATAGAACCCGACAGAGCAGTCTTCCTACTGTACATTCTTGTGGCCGAGTTCACATTGTGTGTCAATACCTTGGTACAGACAACTGGCTATGATCCATGTGAGGGGTCATAAATACATTTCTGAGCTTAAAGGGAATGTATCAACTACATATTTTTGACTAATTAAAACCAAATGGATATTTTTTATTTCTAGTTTGCTAATATTTCCTTCTTTTAAATTCTATGATTATGGGGGGGAATCTTGCTTGAGCTGTGGTTAACAGCATTCAGAGTTATGCTCTACAGGAACCACCATAGGAACCTGCAGTCTGGGGATAACTCATTTGCTTCTATGGGAAAATGTTGTGGGCATGCTCTGTTACCTGGGCAGAGGCCATTGTACACGGAGGGAGTAGATAAGCTGTGAGCTGTGACCATCAGCTATCGTGAATGGTGGATGCTGTATTAACTATATAGAGGTGTTATCTGCCATTGTGATCCTGTCTGTGATGATGATGAAATGAATGCTGAAAAGTGTTGCTTCGTTATAGGGTTCAGGGTGAAAACCAAGATTTCTGGATATTTTTTTTAATACAGATCAGACACGAAATTAAAAGAACTTGTCAAGAAAAATTCTGAAAAACTTGATTTAAGCAACAGATAATTTCCTAATGAAACATTCCCTTTCAGCCAGGTGTATTATTAGGCCAGAACTGTGCCATATGATTAATATCATCCAAAGACAGAACATAATGACATCAGTACAGCTGATCCTAGAGCACCATGTTATGTTTACACAGAATTTAGGAAAAATTATGAGAACTGCTACTGTTCAGGACTAAAATAAATTTAAAAAAATACATGGATACAAATACTCCATTGGTAAAAATTGCCTACTAAGTATGAGACAACTATCCCAGAAGACAGACTCATACAGGAAAAGCTGCTGATCACTCTATGTGAGCGGAGTAATCAGGACTCTCAGGCTTTCTCTATGAGTGGGCGGGGAATGCAGGACTCTCAGGCTCTCTATGAGTGGGCGGGGAATGCAGGACTCTCAGGCTCTCTATGAGTGGGCGGGGAATGCAGGACTCTCAGGCTCTCTATGAGTGGGCGAGGAATGCAGGACTCTCAGGCTCTCTATGAGTGGGCGAGGAATGCAGGACTCTCAGGCTTTCTCTATGGGTGGGCGGGGAATGCAGGACTCTCAGGCTCTCTATGAGTGGGCGGGAATGCAGGACTCTCAGGCTTTCTCTATGGGTGGGCGGGGAATGCATGACTCTCAGGCTTTCTCTATGGGTGGGCGGGGAATGCATGACTCTCAGGCTTTCTCTATGAGTGGGCGGGGAATGCAGGACTCTCAGGCTCTCTATGAGTGGGCGGGGAATGCAGGACTCTCAGGCTCTCTCTATGGGTGGGCGGGGAATGCATGACTCTCAGGCTTTCTCTACGAGTGAATGGAGGAATCAGGACTCTCAGGCTTTTTCTATGATGGGCGGGGAATGCAGGACTCTCAGGCTTTTTTATATGATGGGCGGGGAATGCAGGACTCTCAGGCTTTCTCTATGAGTGGGCGGGGAATGCAGGACTCTCAGGCTTTCTCTATGAGTGGGTGGGGAATGCAGGACTCTCAGGCTTTTTCTATGATAGGCGGGGAATGCAGGACTCTCAGGCTTTCTCTATGGGTAGGCGGGGAATGCATGACTCTCAGTCTTTCTCTACGAGTGAATGGAGGAATCAGGACTGTCAGGCTTTCTCTATGAGTGGGCGGAGGAATCAGGACTCTCAGGCTTTCTCTATGACTGTATGGAGGAATCAGGACTCTCAGGCTTTCTCTGAGTGGGTGGAGGAATCAGGACTCTCAGGCTTTTTCTATGATGGGTGGGGAATGCAGGACTCTCAGGCTTTCTCTATGAGTGGGCGGGGAATGCAGGACTCTCAGGCTTTCTCTATGAGTGGGTGGGGAATGCAGGACTCTCAGGCTTTCTCTATGGGTAGGCAGGGCATGCAGGACTCTCAGTCTTTCTCTATGGAGTGGGCGGAGGAATCAGGACTCTTAGGCTTTCTCTATGGAGTGGACGGAGGAATCAGGACTCTTAGGCTTTCCTCTATGACAGGGCAGAGGAAGCAAGACTCACACTTTTCTATATGAGTGGACAGGATAACAGGACTTTTAGGTTTTCTTTGTGATTGGGAGGGGAAAATCAGACTTTCCATCAGGGCAACAGGACTCTCATGCTTTCTCTGTGCATGGTCTGGGGATGCAAGACTCACCGGCTTTCTCTATGAATGGTTGGGGAACATGACTCTCAGTCTGTCTCTAGGAGTCCTGGCAGCACTTAAACCTGTTTTTAACCCAAAAATGTCAAATCAAACCATATAATCTCTGAAAACCATATCTACCAAGCTAAGCATTTTCTTCTCTGTCCTACGCTGCCCTCAGATAGGAGACCCTACAGAGCCCTCTTACCATGATATGTTCAGATGACTGAATCATACTTACATTGGATGGTGTGATCCTCTGCTGTTCATCCAGCCAAGCTGTGATCAAGTTCATGTTATTCTCAAAGTGAGTCCAGCTGGTTAGTACTTGCTCCAGGGTAGATTCTGCGTCGTGGGCCGATGACACAAATCTCTTATACTTTAGTTCTATGACTTCATATTGTTTTGATATTTCAGGGTCACCCGCTAGGAGCAGAAGGAACAGGACATGATCTACTGTGACCACTACTCCTCCACACCAAGATGATGTTGTATGCTGCTAGGATAACCCCATGTGTCCTTGTAATACGTCTATTATTCACTGAGACAAGGCGGGTCGCTCAGACGACACCTTTAAGGATGCACTAAGCGGTCAGAAAGGCTACTTTCACACCAGCACTTTTGCTGGAACCATCATGGATCAGGAAAAACGCGTCCATCCCGATAATACAACCGTTTACATCCATTATGAACGGATCCGGTTGTATTATCTTTAACATTGCAATGACGGATCCATCATGAACACCCCTTAAAGTCAATGGCGGACGGATCCGTTTTCTATTGTGTCAGAGAAAACACATCCATCCCCATTGACTTACATTGAGAGTCAGGCCGGATTTGTCTTGCTCCGCACCACATCACTGACAGAAAAACGCAACTTGCAACGTTATTCTGTCTGCGATGGGGATGCAACCGAACGGAATGCATTCTGGCGCACTCCGTTCAGTTTTGTCCCCATTGACAATGAATGGGGACAAAACGGAATCGTTTTCCCCCGCTATTGAGATCCTATGACAGATCTCAATAGCGGAAAGGGAAAGCGCAGATGTGAAAGTTGTTTAACCTACAATTGAGTGAGCCTACAGCCACCACTAGGGGGAGCTTACCGCATAGACATATAAAAGCTCTTATGGGCATATTTACCAAAGAATGGTGTTTCAGGCCTCATAAATTTTGCCTAACTTATGCCAACAGACTTATTACTAAACAAGTCTGTTGGCATAAGTTGAGCCAAATTTATTAACAGGATCATGTCTTTTAAAAAATGTGTCCCATCTTGGGCTGCCTGTGTGCTAGAAAACTGAAATCTATGGCCGCTATGGACTGAAGTAGATTTCAGCTATAAAATGTGCCCATATTCAGAGGTAAATTGCGATAAATGTGTCGTGTCCCACACCCTACTGCTAGGTGTGCCCAAATTTACAAAAACGCGCTGTGAGTGGTGGAAAATCTCAAAAATATCTATTCATGGAGTTCCCCTAGTACAAATCTGTAAGAATATATCATTTACTTACAATAGTCGTCTGTGGTCAGCAGCAGAGTATGAAGTTCTCTGAATTTCTCAAACGCTGTCTCCAGACGGACCATGGACTGTTTGCCCTCAACAAATTCCTAGCAGGAGAGAAATAGAGGCGTCAAGGACATCATACGGCGGATGGAGAGGCTCCAGGGAACATGGAATTCACCCGTTATCAAAACCCGTCATTTACATTCACATGGTATCCTCGGCAGGCTTCTGCAGGACAGAACTGTTGTGAAACTACAGCTCTCATCATGCACTGACAGCCATAGGTCAGTGCACTGTAGTTTTGCAGCAGATGGAAAGCCACAGGTTTGGGAATGTTGGGGTCATTTACGCCAGTCTTTTATTCCCTTTTTGCATTGGCTTTGCTGGCCAGAGGTGAGCCTAGTTTATGAAGAGGAGTGTGCCTCGTCATATATTAGGCCCACCTTCAGCAGTCCGTGGGCCTGGCGGAATAACTAGATTAGCCCCTACATGGTGTACTTTGTTTTTCAACATTTATGGCTGTTTTCCTGGCGTAAATGTTGGTAAATTTGTCGGGTTGAAGTCCGAGCCCTGGCCCTAGCACGCCCCTGCCGCATCCTCAACACTCATATGTGTCGAACACAGTGCAATAATGCCCAAGTGACAAAATATAGTTAGACAGGTAATCAAAAAGTTGCAAAAAGGAGGTTGTGTAAAAATGTTCGTAAATGACCCCCATTGATTAAGATTAAACCCGTTCTCCTACATCATGGAGACTGAATATGGTCTAAACAACAGTCACCATAAATATGATATAATGTTCTACAGCTGCTGAGGAGGGTGTCACAATGTTCTACGGCAGGTGAGGAATGCATTATGATGTTCTGCAGCAGCTGGGGCACTGTACTGTATAAGCTGCTGAATGCAGCTGCTAAGGAACCTTTTTTTTTTAAAGAGAGACAGAGGGAGCACTTACAGTCAGGTCCAAAAATATTGGGACATCGACACAATTCTAACATTGTTGGCTCTATACACCACCACAGTGGATTTGAAATGAAACTAACAAGATGTGCTTTAACTGCAGACTGACAGCTTTAATTTGAGGGAATTTAAATCCAAATCAGGTGAACGGTGTAGGAATTACAACACTTTGCATATGTGCCTCCCGCTTGTTATGGGACCAAAAGTAATGGGACATAATAATCATCATAAATCAAACTTTCACTTTTTGATACTTGGTTGCAAATCCTTTGCAGTCAATTACAGCCTGAAGTCTGGAACGCATAGACATCACCAGACGCTGGGTTTCATCCCTGGTGATGCTCTGCCCGGCCTCTACTGCAACTGTCTTCAGTTCCTGCTTGTTCTTGGGGCATTTTCCCTTCAGTTTTGTCTTCAGCAAGTGAAATCCATGCTCAATCGGATTCAGGTCAGGTGATTGACTTGGCCATTGCATAACATTCCACTTCTTTCCCTTTAAAAACTCTTTGGTTGCTTTTGCAGTATGCTTTGGGTCATTGTCCATCTGCACTGTGAAGCGCCGTCCAATGAGTTCTGAAGCATTTGGCTGAATATGAGCAGATAATATTGCCCGAAACACTTCAGAATTCATCCTTCTGCTTTTGTCAGCAGTCACATCATTAATAAATACAAGAGAACCAGTGCCATTGGCAGCCATACATGCCCACGCCATGACATTACCACCACCATGCTTCACTGATGAGGTGGTATGCTTAGGATCATGAGCAGTTCCTTTCCTTCGCCATACTCTTCTCTTCCCATCACTCTGGTACAAGTAGATCTTGGTCTCATCTGTCCATAGGATGTTGTTCCAGAACTGTGAAGGCTTTCTTAGATGTCGTTTGGCAAACTCTAATCTGGCCTTCCTGTTTTTGAGGCTCACCAATGGTTTACATCTTGTGGTGAACCCTCTGTATTCACTCTGGTGAAGTCTTCTCTTGATTGTTGACTTTGACACACATACACCTACCTCCTGGAGAGTGTTCTTGATCTGGCCAACTGTTGTGAAGGGTTTCTTCACCAGGGAAAGAATTCTTCGGTCATCCACCACAGTTGTTTTCCGTGGTCTTCTGGGTCTTTTGGTGTTGCCGAGCTCAACGGTGCGTTTCTTCTTTTTAAGAATGTTCCAAACAGTTGTTTTGGCCATGTCTAATGTTTTTGCTATCTCTCTGATGGGTTTGTTGTGTTTTTTCAGCCGAATGATGGCTTGCTTCACTGATAGTGACAGCTCTTTGGATCTCATCTTGAGAGTTGACAGCAACAGATTCCAAATGCAAATAGCAGACTGGAAATTACCTCTGGACCTTTTATCTGCTCATTGTAATTGGGATAATGAGGTAATAGCACACACCTGGCCATGGAACAGCTGAGAAGCCAATTGTCCCAATACTTTTGGTCCCTTAACAAGTGGGAGGCACATATACAAACTGTTGTAATTCCTACACCGTTCACCGGATTTGGATGTAAATACCCTCAAATTAAAGCTGACAGTCTGCAGGTAAAGCACATCTTGTTTGTTTCATTTTAAATCCATTGTGGTCGTGTATAGAGCCAAAAATGTTAGAATTGTGTCCATGTCCCAATATTTATGGACCTGGCTGTACATGTCAGTCTAATAGTACTTTACCCATAGGAAGGAAATAACTGCAGAAGTGACATGTGACAGACCGCCTCTGCAAGAAGAGATAAGCAGCTGCAGTGTAGCGCTGCTGATCGCCGTAAGACCGCCAGGTTCTGACATCAAAATGTTTATACCATGGAAATGTGCATTTTAAGATATTATCTGTAAGCTATATTTTCTCACTCTACTATTGCATTAAGATGAAATCAAGGTTAAATTTCACGATCTACAGAGTGGGGTTGTATTGGTCATAGGTATTGGCATACTCCCTTCACCTAGTCTTCAGGTGGATAAATATATATTTATTACTCTTATCGGACATTATGGAAGGGAATGTCCTTGCAGTCTGGTGGCCGGGTGTGCAGAACATATATCCTGCAGGCGCAGACTATATCACCTACAGTCAATATTTGAACATCACTTCCGGAATGTAATTCTATTGCCATGTATAGTATGTGCTGTAGTAAAATAAAGGCGCTCCACAATATGATCCTATCAGCTAACTGAGAACTCCCATCATATAGATATATGGCACTTCCGCAGGATATTCCATAAATTCCTGACAGGTGAGTGTCCTACTCCTGGGGCTCCCATCTAACATTTTTTTCAGCCCATTTTTCAACTCCCATAGAGATTCCATGGGAAACGTGCCTGAAGGGAACCTAGAGTATGCAGCGTTTTGACAAGTGCTCCCAAATGCCTAAAAACGCACAAACGTAATGCAAGAAACGGCAATCTCTGTCTGTAGAGATTTCTGTAATTCACTATAGACTTTAAAGTAACACCTGGATGCATAAAAAAAACTGTGAAAAATACATAGGGAATATTTATCAACCCTCTACATGCCAGAAAGCTGGCATCAAAAAGTTGCAAGACTTGGTGCAAAATGTTGGGGTTTACAAAACAGGGCGTTGTGGGGAGGAGTGCAATGTGGGGGTGGCCATCATAATCTATGACAGGAAACTGGTTTCGATTATATGAGAATTCCACACCAGCATCCATTACTGGTGTAGATCTCCATCTTGGCGCACGGAACCGCACAGATGCAGCACAATTATTAGGACGCATGCACCTCGGCATCATTGTAGCACCATCTAGTGCCAGGGGGAAGAGATTAAGATGTAATAAATGTCCCGTCCCGTCCCCCCCCATGTGTAAAACCAGCCTAACTGTGACTCAGCCACAACATTTGTGAAACCCTTTAGCGGACAATACCCATTAGATAGCTGTCACTTGGCTGAGCCATCTCACCTAACCTGCCCATACCAAACACAATAATAGAAGCCATAGGTTTCAATGGGGTTCTGTCCATTTAATCCAATTAATCAAGTATTCTGGTGAAAACATTAACTTTGTATTAATGGACTTTCGGAAGTGACAGATTGAAATGATCGATATCACGGATGACCCGGGTTTTTTCCCATTCTTCACCCTAGTGATGTCATGGTTATAATTCCAAAGACATCAGTGATAGAAACACCTGCTTCCATTGAAACATATGTGTTGACAACGGAAAAAACTAAGATATTGGGCCAAATCCAGTTAATGGGTACATAGAAAAAAATTAAGGGGATGCAACTCTAAATCAGCACTGCTACCCCCCTTTATTCGCCTCAAACTGACCATAAAATGATGGAATAGCCCAGCAATATGTCATCACTTTATACAATGGAAAAACCATTTGCATCAATAGTTTAATAATTTGTCATTCTTTCCATGTTGAGGCAAAGATGACTAATAGGTGTAAATGTATAGGTCATCAATATAACACCCAGCACCCCACTGATCAGCTGTTTATTGGGGTGCTGGGTGTATACAGTATACGTATACACATATAGGGGGTCATTTATTAAGACCAGTGCTTTAGACAATGGTCTTAATACCCTCTAAATAGCTTAGGCACATCCACCGCCGGCCTAAATCTACGCCAGCTCCATTGCTGGTGTACATTTAGATCATTTTCTAAAACAGGCGTAGAAACTGACAGGCGTCCCCCTTTTTTTAGAACTGGCGTATGTGACGTGGATGGGGAAGAATTTGCAGATTTGACCGCAAATACCCTTTGAGACCGAATCTGTGACAGATATACACCAAAAATTGACACATATCCACCCATAAATGACCCCCATAGTTTCCTGCACTGCGGCTGACCTAAACAACTGATCGGCAGGGGTGCTGATCAGTTGTAGACCTATCCTGAGGATAGGCCATAAGTTATTTGTAGCCCAGACAACGCCTTTAATTCTGTTCCATTATTGGGGTTCCTTGGGTCACCATGAGGATCCACCCTTCATCTACACAGACATGTCCACTTTTGATTGTATTACTATCACGGTACATGCCTTACATATGATCAATAATGTGTAATAAGTGACTTGTGAATTGACCTGTGACATATACACCCTAACAGGTGGTGACTGGCTTCAGTGGGGTAGTTCACACGATATGGTGGCTGTATCTTAAGAGGATGTCTGTATTATTGGTGTCATGAATCCTCTGGACCAGGGATGGTCAACCTGCGGCCCTCCAGCTTTTGTAAAACTACAACTCCCACCATGCACTGCTGCAGGCTGATAGCTGTAGGCTGTCCAGGCATGTTGGGAGTTGTAGTTTTGCAACAGCTGGAGGGCCGCAGGTTGGGCATCCCTACTCTGGACTAGTGATGAGCGGCAGGTGCCATATTCGATTTCGACGAAATTCGCGAATATTCGATAGAATATTCGTTTTATATTCGTCGAAATCGAATATTCGTCATTATTCTTGTTATCGCGATTAATATGCGATTTAAATAATCGAATTTCGATTTTAACTTAAAGGCTACTCTCCTATTGAAATCGCAATTCGATTTTTTCAAGTTATAATAATCGAATTTCGATTTTAACTTAGCACTGCTATATGCCATATTAGGCTAACTAATATGGCATATAGCAGTGCTAAGTTAAAATCGAAATTCGATTATTATAACTTGAAAAAATCGAATTGCGATTTCAACGTAATTCTCAAATCCGACAGTACATTCTAGTATATGGAGTCGTTCCCATG
Organism: Bufo gargarizans; assembly: GCF_014858855.1. Lineage (NCBI taxonomy): Eukaryota > Metazoa > Chordata > Amphibia > Anura > Bufonidae > Bufo > Bufo gargarizans. The sequence goes on from NC_058090.1 coordinate 32,175,328, forward strand.
GTGATGGGGACGCTCCATAAGCATGGAATATGGCTTCAATGGCTTGGTAGAATTAGCGAATTGACGAATATATTCGTTATATTCCACAAAACGAATATAACGAATGTATTCGTCATATTCCACAAAACGAAGATAACGAAGTATTCTGCATCTTCATTTTAGCTACCTATTCATCAATTTCGCTAATTCTAGCAATGATATAGGAAAGTTGACTATAGAGACAGCTAAGTATAATTCGCTATGCGATTATATGACTGCTTTTTTTTATAAATAGTATAATTATAATAATTATCAGGTATTATAATTATTCTATTTATTAAAAAAAAAAAGCAGTAATATAATCGCATAGCGAATTAAACTTAGCTGTCTCTATAGTCAACTTTCCTATATCATTGCTAGAATTAGCGAAATTGATGAATAGGTAGCTAAAATGAAGATGCAGAATACTTCATTATCTTTGTTTTGTGGAATATAACGAATATATTCGTCAATTCGCTAATTCTACCAAGCCATTGAAGCCATATTCCATGCTTATGGAGCGTCCCCATCACCATGGGAACGACTCCATATACTAGAATGTACTGTCGGATTTGAGAATTACGTTGAAATCGCAATTCGATTTTTTCAAGTTATAATAATCGAATTTCGATTTTAACTTAGCACTGCTATATGCCATATTAGTTAGCCTAATATGGCATATAGCAGTGCTAAGTTAAAATCGAAATTCGATTATTATAACTTGAAAAAATCGAATTGCGATTTCAACGTAATTCTCAAATCCGACAGTACATTCTAGTATATGGAGATGTTCCCATGGTGATGGGGACGCTCCATGAGCATGGAAGTCGGCAGAAGCGGCAACGGGCACTGACTGGAGCAGCCAGGAAGCCAGGAATCCAAAGGACAGGTAAGAACAACTTTAGGGAAGTGGGAAAGAAAAAAATATAACAATAAAAAAAAACAAAAAAAAAACGAATATTCGAAATATCGAATTTATATCACTATATTCGAAATATTCGCGAATTAGCGAAGTGCCGATATTCGCGAAAAAAATTCGATATTCGAATATTCGCGCTCAACACTACTCTGGACATTCAACCAAAGCAATGATCCTTCTGAAGCCTTCAGCAAAAGCCAACCAAGAGAGCGCTACTTTATAATGAGTACTCGATGATAATGCTCCATGATAGCGTCAAAGTGTTTGTACCAAAAGTCTCTGTGCCTCCTTTAATGTACATTTGACACCAAGCAATTGTACAATCAACCTCAGGATGGTGAGATAAAGACTCCTCACGACTAACCTTGTAATCTGCCAGTAGGACCTCCACAGACTCTTGAGACTTGTACTTCCCTTTCCAAGACTTTAGCTTAGGTCTCCCTTCCTCCAAAAGAGCAAGAACATAGTGTCCGGCACAGCGGTAATCCACAAGAACACTGAAGTGTGCCGCTAATATCTTCTCCAACCTTAAATATAATGACATAGAATTTTATAAGAGGGTCTTATCCTTTGATTACAGGGGTCCTCCAGGAAGACTAGGAGGGCTTTTCAATATAATATTTGTTAAAGAACGCCCTCTCTCCATACTGTGCCCAGTGAATTGAGTTCCGCTGAATTCACTTTTTTCCATGTACCATACATGAACTTTTTGGATGTGTATATGCCCTTAGGGCCCATCATACACAGCACAACATTACTCAGCCGAAATCACGGATTCCAGCAAGATCAGCTGACTATGAGGAAGTTGAGAAGAAGAACCACCTCATGGACCTGGAGATATGTGAGATAATGTAGTAATCATAAGGGAAAATATTTTCTGGTTTTCTAGTGACTAGTTCCTTTGAGGACACTATAGTCCGTGTCTTCCCATCATGGAATGGCTTATTTTATGCACCATACAAAAGAGGAGACTGCCTACACAGGTGCCCATCCACAGTTAATGACTGCCAACCACCTATGTAACATGCACAAGGGTGTCCTACACCCTCCTCCTGATGGCAGATGGCAGGGAAAAGAAGGATCGGCTGCAAACACATGCCGAACCTGATGTGTCTGAGGGAGTCAGGAGAAACAGCTGTCGGGGATGCCCATTGTACCGGCAGCTTCTCTGCCCCTTAAAGAAATGGCCGAAAATTAATTTGAGAGAAGACTTGGAATTGCCTCTACAATTAAGCAGACTTGTCATGCTTGGACGTCTTCATACAGAACAATGAAAAATATATATTGTTGAAGGAAGAAACCTTATGATTTCTCCTTGGCTCAATCATGGATGGTCACACTGTATGTTCACTTAGAACTACGTATTTCCTACAGATGTTAAAGGGGTTATCCAGGACTAGATATTTTAACAGACCTCTTCAGAGTGGCTGGACCCGCAGTATGGTTCATATTTATCTGCTCTCTGCCTGTTGGATTTAAGCTGCATCGCTCCACAGCTGCCATGGCAGGCCGTGGGTCTCTGGGAATCAAAATCCTGTCCAATTTCTGGCCGCAGCGGTGTACTGTCACCAGTGACCTACCACATAGCTGCAGTGGTGACATGACATCCGTCAACAGGGTGTTGATTCCTAAAAGACCAGGGACCTGACGAGGTGGCTATTGAGCTATGCAGATGGAATCCAGTGGTGGAGACCAGGTAAGTATGAACCCCACTGCGAGTCCAGCTACTCTGAAGAGGTCTGCTAAAAGAGTTCAGTCTTGGATAAACCCTTAAATCTGTCCTACACGACAATAACCACAATCTATAAGCTATGCAAGACGCAGAAGACAAACAGGCGTAATAACATAAAGCATTAATCCTACCGGGTTTTCATCTCTTCCATCTTATCAGCTGGCACAATTATGACTCCGCTATCATCTACATTCTTGAAAGATCTGAGACTCTCTATGTAATTTTTCGCATCAACCATTAAAGCCTGAGGGTAAAGGAGCATTTGTAAGGGATAATAAAATTATAGGCTTTTACTATTTCAACCCCAGCCAGCTGTACCTGTGGAAAAATCCATACTCACCTGTTCCCCACCACTCGTTCCAGCTCCCTTCAATGGTCTTCCAGTCCCTGTCTGTAAACATCAGTAGAGAATCATGTTCGTGCTGCAGCCAATGGCTGGCTTCAGCGGTGACGTGTCCCCAAGCGGTAGGTGACCCATCAGTGACAGGACACATTATTGCTGAGGCCAGTCATTAGCTGCAGGGGCGATCATGACTCCGTCCATCTGGAAGCTTACAGACAGGAACCGGAAGACCAGTAAAGGGAGTCAGGGATCTGGAAGGGAGTGGTGTGGAGCGGGTAAGTATGGATTCAAGTTGAAATTTAACTATGTAAAAAAAACTGCAAAAACCCTTTATATAATAAACATATAATGCAATTTACATTTACTCAAATGGCCTAAGCCAGTATTTTCAGACAGTAACAGTGAGGGAGTTATAGCTGGAGAACATAGGTTGCTGTGATTACAGTATGTCCTACTCCAACTTGTCCCTTCTTACAGTAGGAAGTACAGCTCTGGAGCACAAACCTGTCCACAGTTTAGGGACAATTTCACTATGGTGAATTTTATAACCAATTTGGCCGATTTGACCTGTATTTCTGGTAATTGGTGGGATTCTGCACACAAGAAAGGGAATTGCATTGACTGTCCTCCATGATCACATCTTGTTTTGCTCTCAATGTTTCTAGATTTCAGTCATGTAATGTCCATTCAGGCATCTTTCCTGCACCGGCCACTGCGTTAGAGATGTGGTGTTATATGGCAATCATTCAGATGGGCTTAACAGGCTGTATCGGTGCTATACACCGGCAGTTCTGCAGGTACAGTTGGCCACTTGGGGCAGAAGGAACAATCTGCATGTCTGCATCCACTGCTTAAACGGGTATTCCACTCAGGGACATTAATAGCATATAGGTTATGCCATAAAATGTCCAATAGGAGTGGGTTCCACCTCTGGGATCTGATCCTTTCTGGAAAAATAGGGCCCTGAAGTGACTGGAGAGCAAGACGTGCATGCACCATCACCCTCAACTCACCACTATGGGACTTCTGAAATTAGCAGAGTGCTCGGTGAATGGATGGGTCGCCACGCACGCACTTGGTCTCCATTCACTGCTATGGGATTTCTGAAAACAGCTGAGAGTGCTCACTTTTAGAAGTTCCATAGTAGTGAATGGAGAGGATTCTGTGCATGCACAGTAGGAGCCCTGTTTTCAGATAGCAGCAGATCCCAGAGGTGGGACCTGCACTTATCAGACATTTATGGCTTATCCCTTCGATAGCCATACATGCCCCAGACAGAAATTAAACAATCCCTTTAATAACAGGTATGATCCTGATTTTACCACCTATCATGTATTATTATGACACTGTCAGAACATGCAGTGAAGACTGGTTTTCATACCTTGAAGGCTTCAGATAAAGCCTGGAGTAGAGACATTGTATTATAATGAGAGCCGGATTCAGGCAAAGCCTGGGACATCAAGATTTCCACCTCTGTGAGCCATGTCTCGATACTGTCCAGAGGTGGTGGCAAACTCCTATCCAACTGCTTCTTCCATTGTGCAATCTGAATACAAAGAGGAGATAGCTTCAATACACCACCTCAAATCCTACCCATACCTGGTAAAACCCTAGTTCATTATGGCTGCCAGGGAATAAAGAAAAAATGAACAATCAGCTTCTAGAACCAGATATGACTGCTCTATATAGCATCTCTATTCCCAGTTTTGGACCTCAATAATTTACTCTTGAAGGCCACATCAATAAGATAGAATTATCCTTGTCCATATGGCAAACACAAATTGCCCGTTCTATTGATGGGAGGTGGAAAAATATGCAATGCACACGGAAGGTATTTGTAGTCGTTGGATCAGTTTTTTGAGGACCGGAAAATGGAAACAGTCGTGAACATGAGGCCTAAAATGGTATTTTTCCCATAAAACCTACCTTTCCCCTTCATCAAACTGAATGGAAACTTTAAAAGCAGGTTTGCATTTCTATCTTTTACTCAGTGAAGAAGCACCGTCTCCTTGTGTGCTACCAGGGTAGTCAGGGAGGAGAGAGCAGAGAAGACAGTTCTCCACTGGAATTATGGCTGGCTACACTGTCCGTCCACATTTACAGTAAGAATAACAGCTCTGGAGCACAAACTGCTTCTCTAGTAAGTGATACAAATCACCACTCAAAAAGCAGAGGGCTTATTGTCATTCCAAGATAGACTTGTTGGATAATGATAGGTAATACCTGTACCTTAATTTGTTACTCATTTAACCCTTTGCTTGTATCTTATGGGGCATCTGTCAGCAGTTTTGTACCTATGACACTGGCTGACCTGTTACATGTGCGCTTGGCAGCGGAAGGCATCTGTGTTGGTCCCATGTTCATATGTGCCCGCATTGCTGAGAATAATGTTTTTATATATGCAAATTATCCTGTAGGAGCAACGGGGGCATTGCCATTACTCCTAGAGGCTCTGCTCTCTCTGCAACTGCTGCACCCTCTGCACTTTGATTGGCAGGACCACTGACATTTTCACTGCCTGGCCCTGTCAATTAAAGTGCTGAGAGAGCCGAGCCTCTAGGTGTAATGGCAACGCCCCCGTTGCTCCTAGAGGCTCATTTGCATATATTAAAACATCATTTTTCTCAGCAATACTGGCACTTATGAACATGGGACCAACACAGATGCCTTCAGCTGCCAAGTGCACATGTAACAGGTCAGCCAGTGTCATAGAGACTAAACTGCTGACAGATGCCCTTTAAGGCTTACAAGTGTAAGTAATATCTCAGTTTTACCAAAATCTTGGTATGAAGCAAATTTATAATTTATCCCAGTAGATAGATTCCTGATCTAACAATTGTCATGTATACAGTGGATGGGCCCCCACTAATCTAACAATTATCATCTCTCCAGTAGATGGACCCCCACTAATCTAACAATTATCATCTCTCCAGTGGATGGACCCCCACTGATCTAACAATTATCATCTCTCCAGTGGATGGACCCCCACTAATCTAACAATTATCATCTATCCGGGGAATGGGCAATGAATGTTTTTGGACAGTTTATGCCTTTAAGGGTAGAATGGGTCGCAGGAAACAATAAGGTGTGGGCTACAAGTCAAGCCCCATGGGTAATACCCATAGTAACCCGGGCAACCTAAGTGATTGCTGTGAGCGACTCTCCTCACCTGGAGTGTGATATTTTCAAGTGACTGCTTAATAAGCAGTTGCTCCTCAGCCTGAAGAGATTCCACCGCCAACCCAGACATGAAGGTTCGTTTCTGCTCATTAAATTTTCTCATGAATAACAAGATTTCCTAATAGAAAAAAATAAAATAACCGAAGATGAAATATTTTCCTGTGAACATGGAATTATCAGGTTTCAGACAGGTTCTTTACCTGGTATTTTTTGGTATAGGTCTCATCTTTCATTTCAGAAAATAACGTTTTGAGTTTCTGCTCCTGCTGATTCAACCATTCCATGGCTTTGTTAAGTTCAGCCTAAAATGAAAAAGTGTATGTAATTTTTGTAGCAAGAGGAGCAGCAAAATCTGGGAAGGTCCACCTGAATGCATAGGATGAGGCAGAAGAGGGGAGGCTCAAAGGAGTTGCTTAAAACTATGTTAGGCAAAGTGGGACCCGACTCTATGGAACACTCTTGTATTTAAAATAAGTAGTAATGGCTGTCCGATATAAAGAGGCTATATGGCCAACCCCCGATTTTAAATGCAGCCACCCCAGCAGTCAGAAGGTCCAACTGCTATGTCCCCTAGAGATCATAGTTTCCCCCATTTTAATAGATGGGTGTTACCAGTTGGGGTTGTGTCCCTACATAATCTGACACTGGCAGCACTGATTGGATAGAGTCAGACTGTGCAGGAACACCCCCTCAACTGGTAACACCCAACAGGACCTTCATTGCAAACAGCTAGCCATTCATTTATAACTTCTACTAGGAATAATAAAGGAATGACACACCAGAGTCATAAGAGCAGAACTTCCAAAATGATTATTACATTGGGAATCCAAGTAGTTAAAACAGACATGTCAGGAGTGGGGATATATCCTCTTTAAGTGAATGCAGCGAGTCCCTGGTCGAAGCAGCTGATTTTTGTGGTGGCTTCCCACTCCGGCACATAGTGGAGAAGGGTCCTGAGTGGGGGAGCCCCTCAACACCATCCCCAGGTCTGAAGGGCTGTGGCCATGAGGCCCTATATTTTGGTCCCCACTGGGAGATTTGTGAATAAATTGTATCCTTAAAGTGAATGAAAAAATAGAGAGGTACCACGTGTTTAAAGCCCCGACCTGCTTTGAGGTTTGCGTTTTGGGAGTTGCTCAAGACCGAGAAGTAGCAGCTAAACTCTTATTCTTTGCGAGAAAAACCATTGTAGCACACTGGGGAGCTAGTACAATACCAACAGGTAATGGATGGGAGAATTTCACTAGACTCTCGCTTATTAGAGAGGAATTCCACTTGGTATCAATCAAGAAAAAAAATATATTTGCTAAAAAATGGCAGAAATGGTTGAAATAGCGGGCCTGGCTGGTGGTGGACTCGGGGGGTGGTGGGGGTTTGGGATGCGGGGGGTGCAGGGGATGGGGTGGCGAGTGAGAAGGGGATGTTTATACACAATTTTTTTTTTTCTTCTTCTTCTCCCTTTTACCTCCTCCAGAATAGGACAAAGCAACAGGGAAGGTACAAGGGGTGATGCAACAATATACTGATGTTTACTATCTATATGGTTATTGAATAAGAACAAGGGAAAAAGATTGTTACTCCTTGCATACTGTATGTATTAAAACTAATAAAGATTAAAAAAATAATAATTTACTATTACGCATCCGGGTGCGTCATCCGCGCTCGCCTGGTGAAGGGGAAGGGGAGAGCTGCTGTGTGCTAAATGTGACCGTCACGTAGGCATGTATACCTGAGATAGTCTGTCAATGATTGTCAGAAGATCTGTAATTACCTTATAATAACAGCTTTTCACTAATGTCCCCTGTCCCTTTCCACTGCTCCCTTAAAAGACAGTTGGTATGGCTTGTCTGTCTCTGGCTAAGAAGACAGGAAGACAGAGGGGCGGTCCTTCACACTGCAGGCCTGCATTAGGCTTCAGAGTGAGGAGGCGTGTCTCTCGGTAATCCAATCTGATTGGCTGGCAGGGAGCTGCTGGCTACAGCAAGTGTATGGGAAGTAAGGGAAAGCAGTTTTGGCCTCAGAGAACTGGCAAAGGAGCCATCTTGAGAAGGTCCTCATATTGTAGAAATTAAAACAGCTGTAACTAAGGGAAAAACTCAAAGAAAACAGTGGTATGTGAAGAAAGTATGCTAAAAAAAATTTGGATGAAAACTTGGTGGTTACACTTTAAGTCACATCATTAAAAAATATTTTACAGAAATTACTAAAAGTGACAACAGATCTAATGGTTATAATAATTGATAATATAAATTTAAAGGGTTTGTCCAATCCTTTACAAGTGATGGCCTATACGCAGGATAGAACATCACTATCTGATTGGCAGAGGTCTGACACCCCACACTCCTGTTGATCAGTTGTTCCGCAGTAGCTCCAGCACCAGAACTACACATCTTCAGCCATTGTGCAGTGGACAGAGCTAGTTACTGCAGAACTGCTCCCATTCACTTCAATGGGAGCAGTACAACAGATGGAGCCGTGTAGATCTGGAGGCATTGCACAACAGCTGATAGACAGGGGGCTAGGCCACCACTTGTAAAGGGTTGGACAGCCCCTTTAAGTCTATGAAACTAAAACTACATTAGTTTTCATTAAAGGAAGTCTGTTCCATCAGTCGGAAAAACGTTAACATCATAGTAAGCCCATATCACCTTCATTTGGGCTCATGGCCGTATTAAGGATCTGTAGACACTTCACCTTGTTAGGAACCAAAAAAAAAGGCTCCCATAAAAGTATATAAAGCCATATTGTGCCTCCAATTTCATACAGAGGCATGCAAAAATTTTGGCATGCCCTACTGGAGATATTCTGGAAGAGAGACAATAATACCATGATATGGTGGCATACAGAGCACTATGTGGCGGCATGGAATCTCTGTCCTTATAACTCCATTAAAGAGCCACAGGTACTTTACGGACCTCTGCACTGGCTCCATACCCACCCTTTCCCATGTGTATAAGGCCAAACTATCATAGTCTAGCATCACCTGAGGAAAAAACATGTAGGGCAGTGCAGGGGTACAATAAACCCCATGATAGACTGATCTACTATCAATAATGGGAAGAAGCTTTACAGCTATGGGATAAAGATCTCATACCGACATATCACTTGTGGGCTCTTCCTTGTTTCTGGAATACTGTAAAAACTGCGCCACGTACATCATAATTGATTTTTCATCAGGATCCTGAACAGTAAGATCTAAGCAACAGAAGAAAACAAGGGTGAGAATTTGTTTCTGTACGTTCTAGAAATAAATATCTCATCTCCTATTAGATTTACAAGGCCGGTGAAGAACGTATCAGGACATCTGATACATTGTATCACTGCTGTCTTGTATAGACGGGTACAATAGTTCTTCGGATTACATACTTGTACCTTCTGGCTCGATGAGTTTGGGGATTTTTAATTCATTTTCTGCTATTCTGAACGCCTCTTGCAGTTTTTCCTCATTGGACTTCCCCTGTAACGTGTCCATGTCAATGAGGTCCGGTCTCAAGGACTGAATGATTGCCAGGAAAGCATTGCCATTTTTCCAGCTGGACGTAAAATCTTTTATATTAATAGATCCCAATCTGCAACACAATGTGAGAGAATTTATTAGACGTGACTAGAATACATCTCCTTTCTGTCTAGGAATTAGAAGGACTACGATATTTCGATGCCACCATTGCTCTCTCACTGCTAATGGAACGACCTGCTATATCAACCTATCCATGGGCTGCCTTTACTTAGGGGTTCTCAAGTTGGGGAAGAAGTTTCCAAGGAAGGGGGAACATGCTAAAATAATAAATAAAAAAATACGAAATTCTGGTAATCTGTTCTGGCACAGGAACCGAAAATCGAAATTGCCAGATCCAGCATATTTCACACACTGCGGGGGCTCAAGTAATCCCCTTGACCAAAATAGGGTTTGTCAGATTTCCAGCATGTATACCTGTATTCTGACAAAACACTGCTGAATGTACCAGTATTTTGCCCAGAATGTCCTCTGTAGATGTGAACCTCGCCTTACCTGTTTATTCCCCCATCATTTCAGCATTCCTGCTCTGATCCTCCACCCCAGTCTCGGTTTACTTGTCTGTAGCGGTAACATGGCTTTATACCCACATTACCTCTGCAGCTAATCACAGGTCTCAGTGGTCCTGTGCCGTATACCGCTGAGGCCAGTGATTGCAGTGGTCACATGAATATAAGGGCAACCATGTAACTAGAGAACTGTGGTGAGAACCGGTGTGGCAGCTCTGTAATGGTGGAGGAGGAATAAACAGTAAACTAATGCTAGTCTTATCACTTTTCAACACCTTGGGCAATTTTATGCCCAACTTGGTCATCCCCTTGAAATCCTCAAAGTGTGATGTGATGCCCTTGGGCCCCAATTCAAAATCTATAACAGGGCCACAACCTATTGTGTGCCACTTGTAATGCTGGTGTTTTATTATGTGGTATATGGGCCTTTGGGTACTCTCAGGTACTAATGTCTGGGTACAACTACTACCGCAACCCCATAGCTATGCCCCTGATCAAACCTTCCTACTGGGCCTAAGTAAATCCCCACCAAGATGATACATTTCCCCCAAAGACTAGCAGAAGACAAGACAACCATAAGACACATTTTATGTTTTGGCAACATAAAAGGGGCCAATTTTAATATTTTTTCTAATCTGTTCCCCTTTGTTCTTTGTTTGGCACTGTGGACAATATATAAAACATATTCTTCAATAATAAACCCCTGGAGTTATCATCCCGGCCTACTTACTGAGTGCACCGTTCCTGCGCCCACTGTAGAAGAGCTTTCTTTGCAGACGTCTTCCATCTAGACTTGGCACTCCTTTTTGGCGATGGGCTTGCAGTTGGGGAGACTCCATTTTTTGTCTCGCACTTCACTGGTTGCTGGTCATCTGCACCTGACAAAATGCTTGCCAGGCCTTCAATCTGCCATAAACCAAAACATGGCAGATTTATGGTTATATTATTGTTAGATCTGTAGATGCTTCCATCAGAATATTCGGCATTTCCATTGGTGTGACACAGGGCATTTTTTTTTTTCACAAGAGTTCAATAGTTTTCAAAAGAGCTTTTGTTCTCAGTTATGAAGATGATGGGGCCGTCATGGTTTAGGAGATAATTGGGCAGTCCTACAATGGGACAAACTGGGCAATCTACCAAGGGTGCAAACCTTAGAAGGCCTACAAGGCAGGACATTAAATTGAAATGCAGAATAGAATAGTAATTACCGGTTATTAAAAAGTATTATGTCAAAAATATTTTAATCACTTCTAAATACCCTTTTATGATCTGGGACCATCATGTTTTTAATAGGATGTTATACAATTTTCTAATAAACATGTATTTAAAATTTTCCTCATAAACATGTATTTAAAATTTTCCTCATAGACCTTTATTATATCCGCACAATAGTCTCTCTCTTTAAAGAAAAAAGGGAACTGCCCATTTTAGTCCTGTAAAATGTATCCATAGGAGATCTAAATAGGACTAAAGATTGTGTCCTACATGTGACCTTCAAGCCTGTCGTGTGACCTCTGACTTTAAGTTTACCGTCTATCTAACAGGTGAATAGTAGTTTATTAAGTGAAAATACACGTATACACATCATGTCTGTCATTGCCTGTGTAGAAGAACACCTAACACTGTTCTCGCTGTCTCCCATGTACGTGTTGTAATTTATTTTTATTAAAAACATGACAATATCACCTAGAGACAGGCAGCCATTTTACGCATCACCGGGAAACAGGAAGCCATATAAACACACATACAGTGAAGCTTAATATCCACAATGGTTTCCACCATTAGGGCTCGTTCACACGAACGTATTTTGCGTTCCTATAAGGAACCATTCATTTCAATGGGTCCGCAAAAGATGCGGACAGCACTCTGTGTGCTGTCCGCATCCGTTGCTCTGTCCCGTGGCCCTGCAAAAATTATGAGTCCTGTCCTATTCTTGTCCATTTTGCGGACAAGAATAGGCATTTCTATAATGGGCCTCCTGTTCCGTTCTGCAAATTGCAGAAGGCACACGGGCGGCATCCGTAATTTGCGGAATGCAAAAAACGGCAGGGTAGTCTGAACAAGGCCTTAGTCTGATTGATGGGGATCCCAGCAGGGGACACTCTCTTGAGGGACCTTTCTAACAAATTTGACAACATCTTTAAGAACCTTCAAAGAAGGCAAGATTCACATAGCATGAACCAAACCACCAGTGATTACATAGCAGCAATCTATGGTTAATATTGGTGTGTATTCCATGATACCACCCTAGTAATTTTCCGGAATAGGATTAGAAAATATCGCTCATATTAAAATTCATGAACAATTTGAAGATACTTACATGGAAATGTAAAATGATTTGCCATATCAGGCCAAGCACGATAGACGGTTTTCCGCTAATGATGTCTTCCACATGAATATTTATGAGCTTGATCTAGAGAATAAAGCAGTTCTATAGTTTAGAGAGAATTTCTTACATGTGAACTCAGCAGTAATAGCTCGGAGGCCCAACAAGCTGAATACTCACAGATCGGCTTCCTAAAAAGTTCAGGGCAGATTCTATGTTACTTCTTGCCTGGAAGATGCTTTTGCCTTTCTCACGGGGCTGTAAAACAGACAGTGTTGGTGAAGCTGATGATTTCACTGCTTGCAATTGACTATTACAACTTCATAAAATGACTAACCATACAGGACGTATTCCCTATACAGTATGCAGCACATTGCACAGAATATAGGAAATTAGTAAAAAGTAAACTAAATGTACAAAAACTTAAAACAAAATTCCTTGTAATCTTTTTCAATTACATTTTGTCTCACTACATTCAAAAGTAAAAAAAAACTATAAAGAATTCTAAGGACAGTAGCCATATCCCTGCTCCTCCTCACTGCCCTGTGTCTGGCTGTAGGACAGCTGGCTGCAGCAGAAGCCTTCCCCACTGCTAGGCCTGCAGTAGAAGACAAGGCATGCTAGCCCCACCCACTTGGCTAAGCCCTGCCCCTTAGCCGTCTGCCAGCTGAAAAAGGAAGAGCAAGATCAGAATGATTTAGAAACAAATTAAATCCTGCCTTGTGTTTTCTTCAAAATTCCTACAAGACTGTTTCTTTTAGGGGCATGCACATTTAGGAACATTTTTATATTGTAGCTTACGTACCTATATAGCTACAATGTAACTTAAAGGGATATTCCAGCTGAATAAAAATTGGTAACAGCGGGTACAGAGGGGCTTAAAAATATAAAGAGTGCATACTCATCCTCATGGATCCCCCCATCGCTTCTGGTTTGATGCTGCTCTGGTCCCCGCTGTTCTCCACTTCCTGTCTCACCTAGACACACAGGAAATGCCAGGAAAGGCAGACTCAGCCAATCATTTGCTGAAGCGGGTCCCCACTAAGGCCAATGATTGGCCCTGCATTTCTGGTGTGTAGAGTCCAGACAGTAAGTGTAGAAGAGAAGAGCAGTAAGTATCTGTTCTTTTATGTTTTTAAAGAGCCTATTAAACCAGGCATATTGCCTGGTAGGGTTCATCATGGTGAGTGAGACAATTTATTTCTCTTTTGCTTGTAGGGCTGCAGGGAGGATCTCAAGGTAAGTATTCTCCTGCCACTCACAGAGCTCGCTGCCCCCTGCAGAGGCTCCACTGCTACCGATGAGCACCGGCAATCAAATATAAAGCACAGAGCATTAGCAAAATCATGCATTCCCAGTGGAGTGCATGATTGGCTTGAACACACCGCCACCAATGATTTACAAGGAATCATATTGGTGGAACAGCGGCATGAGAAGACCGGGCTATCTTGTCTAGCTCTGTCAATCACCGAGCACCAAGGAGCAGAGCTGTAGCAGTGCTCCCACAGCTACGCTGACCCCTTGGTGCTCCAACTACCTCATTTGCATATAAATAAAAAAGGTATACATTTCCCAGCAGCCATTCAAGAAATATATTGCTTTAATTAGCATGATCAACCCTACCAGGCAGTATGCCTGGTTTAATAGGGTTGATCATGCTGACAGAGGCTCTTTAGGCCCCTCTGAGCCCACTATCCCTTTACATGAACCAGATGGCAGGTTATTTATTTCATTCAGACACATTGTGAAGCTGTGAAGTAACCAGAGGGACCGAAGCACAGCAAGAGTATTATACCTGTTCACTTGGCATCTTATTACAAATAAAATTTGGCGTGGATTTGTTGCCAAAAAGCTGCAGGCAGCCCTGGAAACAACGGGAGGCAGTTTCTGCACAGCCAGTGGTGGCTTTTTGGTGTGGACTCTGCACTAAATTTCTGGTGTCATAAGACTCAGTCTGAACGGGGCCTTAGACATTTATTTGAAACAACGTGCAAAAAGTGACGCACAGGAATGGTGCAAACAGTGGAGGAGGTGCTCTCAGTAAAAAAGGAATCACCCTTCCTTTTGGCAATATATAGTAAATAAATAAAAATACTGGGCACTCTCCAAAATATATGTACCTCACAATTTATTGAAAATTAAATGCTGACAATACTTAAAACGTACATGAACTTAAAATAGCTGCTAAAATATACAAATAAAAAACGATAAATACTTAAAAAATGTATATATATATAAATCAAGAGTCCTGGGTATTGATGTGATCCACTCTATGGGGATGATAATGGTAGAGCAAATAGTCTATTCCACCTTGGTAGTAATACTCTGTGTAGTCTTGATAGGAAAATTAGGTCCACAATGTTAGTGTCCTCCGAGTGGGAGATACAGGGGCAGCTGGTACAATAGCAGTGAATGATACGTGCGGCGTCCCGCTGTTACTCACTGTTAGGTGCTGTGCCAGATTCCGCTGCTGTGCCAAAGCCTTTAGCCTTTTAGGATCGGTATTTTCTTCGGTCCTTTCCCCACACTGTCCTTTACCGCGCCGCTATATAGTTGTAGGTTCCGGCGCTTGTTGTGATCGTCGACTCCTTTTTCAGCGCTGGACGGGCGTCATGCGTCCCTCTGGTAAATCAATGTCCGATGCGCCTTGGGTCTCCGATAGTGACAGGCTTAAATTGGGGTGTCCGTGGTCTTTAGGCTGGCAGGTTCAATGTCCATAGGGGGGTTTTTTCTTTACACCAAACGCGTTTCGGGGTCCTTTATCACCCCTTCCTCAGTGCTATTGTACCAGCTGCCCCTGTATCTCCCACTCGGAGGACACTAACATTGTGGACCTAAATTTTCCTATCAAGACTACACAGAGTATTACTACCAAGGTGGAATAGACTATTTGCTCTACCATTATCATCCCCATAGAGTGGATCACATCAATACCCAGGACTCTTGATTTATATATATATACATTTTTTAAGTATTTATCGTTTTTTATTTGTATATTTTAGCAGCTATTTTAAGTTCATGTACGTTTTAAGTATTGTCAGCATTTAATTTTCAATAAATTGTGAGGTACATATATTTTGGAGAGTGCCCAGTATTTTTATTTACTTAGACATTTATTACCTAAAAAAAAACACACTGTAACAACAAGCAAATAAGAATTACCAAGCCTTCCCCAGAGAGAACTTCAAGTAGGTCCAGGAGGATGTGGCCATCTTGAATATCGACAAATAGGTCTTTTACATCAGATGATTGCGGGTGCTGGGAAACAACAGAACATAATCATGATTGTCATCAGATCTATAGTAAAAACATCTACAATGTGATATAATCTTGTTATTTCATGTATGTGGTATTTGTTCTAAAACTAGACCTATGAATCAGATACAGTACATGCGATCAGACTCGCCATAAACATACATGTTATGCTCTGGAAATAAAATCAATAGGATGTCTAAGCCAGAGATCCCCTTTAATTGACTGCAACCAAATTTCTTAAACAGCTAAGCTAGTGGGGAGCAACCTTTCTCATTCTCTCTATATCTGTATTTCCACAGTTCCCTCTGCAGGGTGCAGTCCTTCAAACAGATGACCAGTCTGTACTTTCCATATGGTGAGGGACCTGAGGTTTCTTGCCTCAACCAAAATGCAGGGAAGCCTACAGCAAAAGTAGAAGCATTACCTTCTATGACAGATACCCAGCACTTTCCCTTTGCAGTAGATGCTCTACCTGTTGAATTGATTTTCTCTCTCGAAGGCTGTTCTTAGTTCACAGCCTGCTGTATCTCATACTGTTCCTGCTCCTCTAGGCTTGTTTATTCTCCAGCAGAAGTTCCCCAACTCTCTCCTGGCAGTTCCTACCTCTCTGCTACAGGAGTGGGGCCAGCTGACATCTAGCAACTGTTAGTAAAGGATGCCAGTTAACTGTTTCCTCCCTAAATATGGTCTTTTTGAAGGAAATAAATAAGCCAAGCACATTGACCCCTTATGCAGTGGGCAACCGGCTCACTGCACTATTTTAACCAAACCCCTACTCCTTTCACCCACAGACATGCTCACTCATCTCAGCTGAGGGTGCATGTGTCCTGAATGGGGAGTTCCTCAGAACAAAAGGATCTGCCATCAGGAGGTTCTCATGCACATTAGATGGTTGGTCAATCCCACCAAAAACCAGTGGAACCAGTGAACAATTATTAAATATGTATGGCAAGCCTTAAAGCACTATAACACAATACATATATTTTCAAATAATGCACAAACCAGTTCCATCATTTCTCACAATGTGCATTTCATTTAGACCCTGGAGATCCTAGTATCGACCCAACTGTAAAGGTCCCCTGAGTGTATGGCCTCCAGTCTGCTCTGTTAAATGAAAGCCATTAGTAAACCAGTAGTACCTTTGACAGCTGCGAGTTCACCCAGTTGGAGAACGTCCTTTTCTGTGTACCCTCTTGCTCAGCTGTAAAACAAAAAGCATAAATGTGCATAAAAACAGTGATCTGTCACATCCTAGCCCTGTTGATTTTTCCTGTTTTGAGGCTAATGAGGCCAATTCATATAAATGGTGCTGAGCTGCAATACTAGACAGAGCCCATGGGCAAAAGTGGCGCTATTGCTTGGACTCGCACAACCCCACACAAGTATGCTCGGCTGCTTCCGTAACTCGCATAGAAGTGAATGGAGAGCCGTCTCTTCATTCCTTCTCTGCTTGGATGTGGCAGCTGGGTTGAGGGACCCTTGTTTTCAACATAGTTGTGGGTCCCAGAGGTGGGGCACACATCTATCAGACAACTTGTGTATATGCCATAAATGTATGTGATGAATACCCATTTAAATGGGCATTTCGGTCAGAAAAGAGTATTTTTTTTTAATGCAGCCTAGAATAGAAAACTATTTTTGAAGAATTTCATTTTAGCAGTGCTACATCACTGAAAATGAAATACAAAATACTGTCCTTCTGTAGCAGTCGGAAAGATAAGACTCCTGTATAGAACGGTAATCCATTGTCAGTTTGCTGCTGCTGTGAGGGAAAGAGGTTATCTCAGAGTACAATTGTAGAGTAGTAGAATTGGGATGACAGTATGACAGCTCTATTCTCTTCATAGGCATAGACAGATGCTCACACTGGAGCATTGCACTTACCGGTGTAATGTGTGATGCTCTAATTAAGTCAATCGTCCCCTGGCATTGGCCAATGTAAGAGGACCCCAAGTCACAGTGATATTCTTACTCCAGATATCACACACTGCAAAATGCAGAACTCAACAGGGTTAACAGAGTGTCTCATCAGAGACAACCTCTTTCAGAAAGTGGCACAGGGCAGTCAGCTAGTCCTCCTAGATATTGCTCCTGGCACAGGTGACAAAAAGCTGATTTTGCTGGGGAAAACTGCGGCCAGCCAAGCATTTCCCCAGCAGTGGCCACTACTGGTGAAACGCAATATTACATGGCGGTCATTCAGAGGAAACGCTGTCCTTATTGTAAAAAGACCATAGGAGATATACGGTAGGGAGCAATGTAGGCCACCATGTCCTGGAAACATCCGGTTTCACATAATATCAGCATTACAGCGCTCTTCGCTTCTTCAAGGCTAGCAATGAATTTCTTGAGACAACTTATTAAATCATAATGATCGGTTTAAAACCAGGGTTAGGACGCAAAACTGTGTTTGCTCTTTATAAAGCTGTCAAAACAGCTGCTACTTCTCACATCTTAAAAATGTACAAAGACCCATTGTTATAGAGGAATCTTTGATTTGGGGCAATCCAAGATAATCCGAGGAGATCCTTTCATAGCATTCATAATACATCCAATGATTGTTCAAGTTACAAGGTGGAGACCCATAAACCATGGAACGTCTGTAATGAGTCATAGGGAGCACCTAGCTTTATAAGGTATAAACCACAGATCTTCTTTTGCCCTCAAGATCTACAACATTTGGCTATTATTGTATGATGCCTTCCCAGGACTTTGGGGCTCTTTCTTTTTTTCTTATATTTTTATTGTTGGACTCTGCCTTGGAAAGTTCTTCTTGATTTGTCCAGAAAACATATTTACTAAGTAGACTGTGGGGGAAATGCCAGTCCCTTCATACAAGACCCTATGGCTATATTACACAGAGTGCCCCTATAATAGTGGAGCCACACATAGTGCCTCATAATAGAGCCGATCACAGTGTGTATACAATAGAACTACACAGAATGCCCCCATAATAGAGCCATACACAGTGCCCATAAAATAGAAACAAACAGTGAGCCCCTATAATAGAGCCAAACACAGGGCCTATAAAATAATATCACACAGTGCCCTCATAATAGAGCCAAACACAGTGCCTATAAAATAGAACC
This sequence comes from Bufo gargarizans, assembly GCF_014858855.1. NCBI lineage: Eukaryota > Metazoa > Chordata > Amphibia > Anura > Bufonidae > Bufo > Bufo gargarizans. The sequence goes on from NC_058090.1 coordinate 32,194,213, forward strand.
ACACAGTGCCCTCATGATAAAGTCACAGTGCCCAAAAAACAGAACCACATGATGGCTCTTATATGCTATCATAAAAGAGCCAAACACAGTGTCCATAAGCCCTTATAAAAGAGCCAAAGTGCCCATAAAATAGAAACTTGCAGAAAGTCTCATAATAGAGCCAACCACAGTACCCATAAAATAGAAACACCCAGAAGGCCCCATAATAGAGCCAACTAAGGTACTTTCACATTAGCGTTATTCTTTTATGGTAGGAGGAGCTATTTTTGCTTTTAATCTTTGAAAAAAAAATCGAATCCGGTATATCACTGGATCCGTCTAACGGATCCGGAAAAAACATATTTCCGTTTGTATATGGTTTGCCAGATCCGGCAGGCAGTTCCGTTGCAGGAACTGCCTGACGGATCTGAACAACGCTAGTGTGAAAGTACCCTAATGCTTATAAAATAGAACCACACTGAGGGCCCTCATAATAAAGCGAAACACAGTGCCCATAAAATAGAACCACCCAGAGGGCCCTCGTAATAAAGCGAAACACAGTGCCCATAAAATAGAACCACACTGAGGGCCCTTATAATAGAGCTGAAGTGCCCATAAAATAGAACCACACAAAGCGCCCTCATAATAGAGACCACCACTGTGCCCAGAATGCCCTCAAAAATAGAAGCAAACACAGTGCCCATAAAATAGAGCCACACAGTGCTCTCATAATGGAGCCAACGAAAATGCCCATAAAATAGACCCAACTAGAGGGCCCTTATAATAGAGCCAAAGTGTCCATAAAATTTAACCACACAGTGCTCTCATAATAAAAGCCAACCAACGTGCCCATAAAACAGAACCACCCAGATGGCCCTCATAATAGAACCAAACACAGGGTCCATAAGATAACACTGCTCTCTTCTCGCAGACAGTTGCCACTGCAGCTGCACCGGCCTTCATACAAGGATATGCCAATCCACATAAATACAATGGGGCAGATATATTAAGCTCTTTACACCCTTTTTTTTTTTTTTAAACAATAGCTTTTATTGAAAGGAATATCGTAAATGGCTCAGTTTACAAATTATGCATATCAAGCAAGAATAATAATACATATAGAGAAATAATAAGACATACAGTATAAATAATAATAACACGGTGAATAAAAACAAAAATAATAACACAAAAAGGTACCGGCACTGTTTTCATTAGAAAGTACAGACAAAATATGCACCATGTACATTGAGGCGGAACACTGTGCACAGCTCCCCCTACGTAGTTTAGCTAGGAATCACATCCCAATTACAATTTATCCCACAGATCTAGAGCAAATAATGGGGAAGTGGAACCGCATAAGTGCTGGATAACCAAAGTAACCATGAGTTATGCGTTGCGATTCTATTTTTCATAGAGGAGGCGAAGGTGAATTCGCACTGCATATGATAATTAACCAACCCGATGACCTCACCAGTTGATAAGGACTGTAGACCCTTCCACTGGCGAGCAATTACCGTTCTTGCAGCGGAGAGAATCTTAGCTACTATGTTCCTGCTTTCATTAGGTAAATCCCCTAGACCGATGCTGAGAATTGCCGACTCTGAGGTCAATATTCCCTTGATTCCCGTGACTTCTAGTATTTTTGCCACTGAGGTCCAGAATTGAGTCAAGGCAGTACAGCTCCACCACATATGATACGGCGTACCAATCTGTCCGCACCCTCTCCAACACAGAGGTGAGTATTCTGGGTTGGAATGAGCTATTCTATTGGGGGTGAGATACCACCTTAATTGGATTTTTCTATTCTGTTCAGCGTGATTTATGCATTTCGAGGATTTGATGGACCAAAAGAGCGCATCATTCCATGTTTCCAACGTGAATTCCTTCCCCATTTCAGCCTCCCATCTAGACATGAAGTGTTTCCTACACTCTCCATCTGAGGATTGCATAAGAGAGTACCAAAAGGATAGGCTGGAATGGGGATGGGCCTCCACACCGAGAAACTTAATAAGTGGATCTCGTACGTTTACCACTGTGTCTAATGTAAGAGATGAAAGAAAGTGACGTATCTGAAGATACTGATAAAATATGGAGTTTGGTAGTTTAAAGTTATTGTGCAGAAACTCAAAGGAGCTTAGGACAGAGTTTTCAAATATACACCCTAGCGTATCTATTCCGCAGTTCAGCCAACCTGTGTTTTGGAGCGTGGGGATGTGGTACTCCACTACTGATAAGGGAAACTGCTTTTTCACAATAGGAAATCTTTACACCCTTTTTATGGCTTAATAAAGTCGCAGCTTATGGCACACAGACTGTCAGAAGATGCAATGCCCTGTGCCTCTTAATAAATTTGGTGCACTTTACGTCAACTAACCTTTCACTAAGACTGGCGCCAGTCTTAGTAAATGTGCCCCAATCTGTTGAGATCTATCAACATAATATCTACAGTAGGAATTTGGCAGGAAATAAAAGAATTGTGGGAATCAGAAAACACTATATGCCAGCAGACTAATGAGGCAAACCGTAAGGAACCTCGGACATGGGAATCTAAAAAGTGGTGACATTTTACTGAAGTGTTGGCCGTTTTTGGTCATTGTCCTCCTATATTACTAGGAACTGAGAAATTCTCTGCAATTAGCAGCTATTCGTTCCTTCCTCAAACAATGTGACAGACAGGATAAACAAAATCTCCTTAAACTTCTGATCTGCCCACTTTACAACGCTGAAAGCAGAGCGCAGGAAATAGTTAAATCGCTCAAGAAGGTCAACAAGCGTCCTCAACCTAAAATCATGATTAAAGTAATGGAAAAAGGATTATAAGATAATGAACATGGAAGCAGACAGAGGTACCTAAAATTCCCACAGACATCTAGAGATGCCGTATTACAGCTTCTGGAGGTTATAGGGAGCCCAGACGGCCAGGTGCACAAACCCCATCATGCAAGGTATGAAAATATGCTCCTTTTCCAAAAAGAAAAGGAACGTAACCCTCTGATGCCGCCAGATGTAACGTAGATATCCTATAAGTCAGCTGTTGTACAACTACAACTCCCACAATGCCCTGTTGTAGGCTGATACCTGTAGGCTGTTCGGGCATGCTGGGAGTTGTAGTTTTGCAACAGCTGGAGGGCCGCAGTTTGAGGATGCCTACTATAAGTCAATGTTCGACCTTTTAAACGGGTCTTGAGATATAATGTAGGATTATGGACAAACCAGCACCTCAGGGATCTGTACTGGGACCAATTTTGTTTAATATCTTCATAAGTGATATTGCAGAAGGCCTCGATGGTAAGGTTTGTCTTTTTGCTGATGACACAAAGATATGTAACAGGGTTGATGTTCCTGGAGGGATACACCAAATGGAAAAGGATTTAGGAAAACTAGAAGAATGGTCAGAACTCTGGCAACTGAAATTTAATGTGGATAAGTGCAAGATAATGCACCTGGGGCGTAAAAACCCAAGGGCAGAATATAGAATATTTGACACAGTCCTGACCTCAGTATCTGAGGAAAGGGATTTAGGAGTAATTATTTCAGAAGACTTAAAGGTGGGAAGACAATGTAATAAAGCAGCACGAAATGCCAGCAGAATGCTTGGATGTATAGGGAGAGGCATTGCCAGTAGAAAGAGTGAAGTGCTTATGCCGCTGTACAGAACACTGGTGAGACCTCACTTGGAGTATTGTGCGCAGTACTGGAGACCATATCTCCAGAAGGATATAGATACTCTAGAGAGAGTTCAGAGAAGAGCTACTAAACTGGTCCATGGATTGCAGGATAAAACTTACCAGGAAAGGTTAAAAGACCTTAATATGTATAGCTTGGAAGAAAGAAGAGACCGAGGGGATATGATAGAAACTTTTAAATACATAAAGGGAATCAACTCGGTAAAGGAGGAGAGCATATTTAAAAGAAGAAAAACTACCACAAGAGGACACAGTTTTAAATTAGAGAGGCAAAGGTTTAAAAGTAATATAAGGAAGTATTACTTTACTGAGAGAGTAGTGGATGCATGGAATAGCCTTCCTGCAGAAGTGGTAGCGGCAAATACAGTGAAGGAGTTTAAGCATGCATGGGATAGGCATAAGGCTATCCTTCATATAAGATAGGGCCAGGGACTATTCATAGGATTCAGATATATTGGGCAGACTAGATGGGCCAAATGGTTCTTATCTGCCGACACATTCTATGTTTCTATGTTTCTATGTTTCATCTGTAGACAGCTGTTTCAAGGCAATAGACCTCATCAGTGCAGAACACAGAGAACTTGCTTGACTGGCTGAGAGGCCTTTGTCAGGACCTGTGGGGTAATATCACTCCTAGTAGACATAGAGTCCTACAGCTCATGCAGTGCTGCCTTTCGTATGTGTAGTTGTCAGTAATCCATCCTATACTCCGGACCTGACCATAGAAACCATTCAGGGTCCGTGTTTCACATTTGTAGCGCCTTGTTTCCTCCCGGCCGGTGCCGATTTATTAGGACACGTACTTATTTCGGTTTACATCATGATGTCCAGGCTAATCTTCAGCAAAACATGTTCATGTATTCAGTGTATTGTGCCATTTGTTTGCATGGACTGTTTGATTCCCTGGGTAATTTTCGATTTCTAGCTTTTACGTCATGTTTGCTTTGAGAGATCTCCACGGGTAAGCGTAAATAAAGTTTAATGGGATGGGCAAACCAGAATTAGATGAGATTTTGGTAGTTTCAAGAAACCTTTAAGGGTCTCCATCATGTAGCTACACTACCAGAGGTACATGAGAACATAGCCGCCTATATTCTGCAAGAATTTAGCTTCCCTGCCCCTGTTCCCTGGCCCTGTTCCCTGCCCCTGCCCCTGTTTCCTGCCCCCGTCCTGCTCAATCATTGCATAGCACTAGCTTGTTCATCAAGAAGATGCACAGAGGTTCAGTGTTGGTTCCTGGGTCCAGAGCCAACCAGGGACAACATCTGGATGAAGTTTGTATGTCCCCCATGTGCTTGAGTGGGTTTCCTCTTCATCATCCACTTTCTTTCGACCATTCATAAGGATATGGATTTTTGAAGGGATATTCCAGGGGAATAAGAGAGCTTGGCCAAGGAATGTAAATGCTTTGCTGCCAATGGCCAAACTTTTTTTTAAATTTGTTGGAATACCCCTTTAATTAGTTTCCTATGACTTTATTGCTATTGTGTGTGTGTGAACAACCGAGAAAGAAAAGGAAAATTAGACTGACAGCTCCAAAGGGGACGGGGCAGAATTGGATGGTACCATATAAGCAATGGGAAGTAGATAGTGGTGTCACATACCGATGCCAGCGCCATGTCTGCCCCCACACTACTCTGGTGGAAGGGAGGCAGCTGCTGCTTTATTTTCCCTACAGTGGTTATAAGGGGGCACAGGGGAGGCTTTGTCTTCTGCCGGAGTTGTTCTTAGTCTTGTGAATCATCCCAACATTTAGACAGATTGAAAATAAGTGTATTAAATATTACATCTGGCATATTTACCAGTCATCTCAACATGCAGGAGCCTGGACAACAGCTGCTGGTAAGCCAGGGCTCCGGAGCACGCGGCGGTCCTATTCTTATATGTATGAATCATGATTACTATTATACAGAATTACGAACAGGTCACATTGCCTTATACACGTACCAAATATTCCACAGCCTGGGGACCGGGGCAGGAATCATAGGCCACCCTTCAATCACCGCCCCCCCCCCCCCCTCCAGCCCAGTCCGCCACTGGTGGTGTCATGTAAAATCATGTATAATGTCTGTATTCTGTCAATGGATGGAGGAGATGGAGTCAGCTCTCTACACTGGCATTAAGAATGTCAGTTGCCCAAACCCTCCGCTTACAAACCCTATGTGCATGGGGGTGTGCCAACAGAGGATGCCTTGGGACGGAGGGATCGGGGAAGCTGGATTACAACATGCCCGATCCTTCGTCCTTAATGGAAGATAAGCTGCCGCCAGAAGTGTCTGTCAGCGTCTTACTTTCTCTCCTCTCAGTGAAAAGACATGCACACTTAGACAAACCGAACATGCCTGCGTATGGAGGAGTTGGAAGGAATAGCTTTTAGCCGACAGTAGTGATGAGCGGCAGGGGTCATATTGGAATTCGCGATATTTCGCTAATATTTCGTAGAATATTTGCGAATTTGAATATTCGTCAGGAGTAGTGTTGATTGCGAATTTTCATAATGCAAATTTTTGCAGTGAGGATTTTCGTAAATGCTAATTTTCGGAATGAGAATCAATAAGATCGTGAAAAACTCAGATCCAATGGTATATTCTTACCCCCAGGCGTTCCCATTGTGACGGGGACGCTTTTTGGGGAGGAGTATGCCAAAGTGGATTAACTGTACAGATAAAAAAAAAAAAGATGAATATTCTAAAAAACGAATTTATTTGTTTTTTAGAATATTCATAATATTCTAAAACAAGAATATATAGCAATATAGCGAATATTCGAAAAAAAAAAACGAATGTAGAACAATTTAGATAATATAGTGCTAAAATCTTTTTTTTTAATAGTTGTAATTTTTTTCCAATCTGAACTTCGATGAGAAAAAAATTGCAACTATTAGACAAAAAAGATTTTAGCACTATATTAGCTAAATTGTTCTACATTCGTTTTTTTTCGAATATTCTCTATATTGCTATATATTCTTGTTTTAGAATATTACGAATATTCAAAAAAACTTATATATTCGTTTTTTAGAATATTCATAAATTTATTTTATTTTTTTAAATCCGTACAGTTGTTCCACTTTGGCATACTCCTCCCCGAAAAGCGTCCCCGTCACCATGGGAACGCCTGGGGATTAGAATATACCATCGGATCTAAGTTTTTACGATCTCTTTGATTCTCATTACAAAAACTCGCATTACGAAAATTCTCATTATGAAAATTCGCAATCAACACTACTCCTAAAGTCAAAGATATTGCAGCCTTCTTATTGGCCCACAAGCTAGAAGCAGGGAGGGATAATGTGTACTGATTTAAAAAAAAATCTCGAATATTCGAAAATACGAATATATATCACTATATCCTAAATATTTGCGTATTCTCGAAGTGCCGATATTCGCAATTAAAATTCGCAATTCGAATATTCGTGATCAACACTAGCAGACAGCTATTGAAAGTGAATGGACACCTTAACCCCTTCCCGACCTATGACGTACTACTACGGGAACCACTGAGTTCCCGCAATTTGACGTAATAGTACGTCATAATGATCGCGCGGGCACCGGAGGCGTACGCGCGCGATCACTGCAGGGGCCCGGCAATCCGTGGTAGCGGGGCCCCTGCTGTATCCGCCGGCATCGCTGTAAAAGCCAATGCCGGCGGATTAACCCCTTCTATGCCACGGTCCGCACTGTCCACGACATAGAAGAGGTTTGTGTCAGGTGAGCGATCTCATCCAGTCGCCACACTGCTGTGGCGGGGACCCGATGCGACACAAGGCAGCCCGATGCCGTGCAGCGGCTGCCCAATGCCTTGCACAGCATCAGGACCTGCCTTCTACGGGTGCCAAGGAGATCCAGCCTCAGGCCAGTCTCCTAGGCAACCTGTTTGTGTATGACTAAGTGTCATACACTAACAGGCAATCCATTACAATACAGTATGTATTGTAATGCATTCTAGAGGGGATCAGACCCCCAAAAGTGAATGTCATAAATAAAGTAAAGAAAAAAAAGTAAAAAAAAAGTGTTTTTGATAAAATTAATAAAGTAATAAAATTAATAAAGTAAAAAAGAAAAAAAAAAGCCCCCTTCCCCTTATTTTATAATAAAAAACAGAAAAAAAACCAAAACCCACACATATTAGGTATCACCACGTCCGTAATGACTGACTCTATAAATATATCACATGATCCACCCTGTCCAATAAACACCATCAAACAATTAAAATAAAAACGGTGTAAAAAAAAAACCATTTTTGTCACCTTACATCACAAAATGTGCAACACCAAGCGATCAAAAAGGCGTATGCCCCCCAAAATTGTATCAATAAAACAGTCACCTCATCCCGCTAAAAATGAGCCCCTACCTAAGACAATCGCCCCAAAAAAAAAAATATATATAGCTCTCAGAACATGGAGACACTAAAACATAATTTTTGTTGCTTCAAAACTGCTATTATTGTGCTAAAGTGAAAAAAATAAAAAAAGTATACATATTAGGTATCGCCACGTCCGTAACAACCAGCTCTATAAAAATATTACATGACCTAACCACTCAGGTAAACACCGTAAAAAAAAAAAAAGACGGATCCGTCTTCAAAATGCGTTCAGTGTTACTATGGCAGCCAGGACGCTATTAAAGTCCTGGTTGCCATAGTAGGAGCGGGGGAGCGGTATACTTACAGTCCGTGTGGCTCCCGGGGCGCTCCAGAATGATGTCAGAGCGCCCCATGCGCATGGATGACGTGCCATGCGATCACGTGATCCATGCGCTTGGGGCGCCCTGACGTCACTCTGAAGCGCCCCGGGAGCCGCACGGACGGTAAGTATACTGCTCCCCCGCTCCCCGCTACACTTTACCATGGCAAACAGGACTTTAGCGTCCTGGCAGCCATGGTAACCATTCAGAAAAAGCTAAACGTCGGATCCGGCAATGCGCCGAAACGACGTTTAGCTTAAGGCCGGATCCGGATCAATGCCTTTCAATGGGCATTAAAAGTGTTCAGGATTTTTGGCCGGAGCAAAAAGCGCAGCATGCTGCGGTATTTTCTCCGGCCAAAAAACGTTCCGTTCCGGAACTGAAGACATCCTGATGCATCCTGAACGGATTTCACTCCATTCAGAATGCATTAGGATAATCCTGATCAGTATTCTTCCGGCATAGAGCCCCGACGACGGAACTCTATGCCGGAAGAAAAGAACGCAAGTGTGAAAGAGCCCTAATTCTCCATTCAGACTGCATGGGGATATGCCTGATCAGTTATTTTCCGGTATTGAGCCCTTTTGATGGAACTCTATGCCGGAAAAGAATAACGCTAGTGGGAAAGTGCCCTTATTCAGTCCTCTGTCAAGTTATGCCGAGATATGAGTTGGGTATTGAATACTGAGGCACTGGGTCTCACTTCAGGAGTAAACTGGGACACAACCGCTCTAATGGCAGCCAAATGCTGCAGCTCTACTGGAAGCTAATTCACCTGTTTCCTGGGGCAATGAAATGTACACGGCAGGGCGTGTATACAGCCATTTACATTTTATTCTCCTAAAGCCCTACAAGTGATTCTGACTTTACAGCTAATCCACCTGGAAAACTGGATCTATAAGTGAAGGTGATGTCACCCGTACACTTGAGAAGAATATTACCAAACTTGTCCCCTATGGACGATCCCTTGTACTGGATCTGCTCTGTTAGAGGACACTCAGGATTGGAGGCCTACAGAAGGCCTTTACGTGGATGACTGGGGTGACCACACTGACTTCAATGGTTGACCTGTCGCATTTACTAGCACCAAGACTTAAAGGGGTTGTCTCACTTCAGCAAATAGCATTTATTATGTAGAGGAAGTTAATACAAGGCACTTACTTATGTATTGTGATTGTCCATATTGCCTCCTTTGCTGGCTTGATTCATTTTTCCATCACATTATACACTGCTGGTTTCCATGGTTACGACCACCCTGCAATCCATCAGTCTTGGCCGTGCTTGCACATTATAGGACAAAGCCTTGGCCTATGTGCAGTGCCATGGACCTGGCCACCAGGAAGGGCAACGCTTTTGCCTATAGTGTGCAAGCATGACCACCACTGATGGATTGGTGGTCGTAACCATGGAAACCAGCAGCGTAAATAATGTGATGGAAAAAATAATCCAGCCAGCAAAGGAAGCAATATGGACAATCACAATGCATTATTATTTATTATTAAAGCACCATTCATTCCATGGCGCTGTACATATGATAAGGGGTATATATACATAATACAGACGATTGCACTAAGAATGAACAAGACGAGTTACAGACTGGTACAGAAGGAGAGAGGGCCCTGCCCGTGAGGGCTTACAATCTATACATTAGTAAATGGCTTGTATTAATGGCTCTACATGAGAGACAACCCCTTTAAATCGGTGGATTACACCTTAGGTAACTATCCCAAAAAACTGTGCGAAGTCCACCTATCATGAAGTGAAGATTAGAGGAGTTATCCCATGAATTTAAAGCTCTGTTTCTACTCACTTATCTGCTTATCTGGAAGACTTTCTTCCCTTTCTGTGGGTGGGTAGAAGCTCATCAAGCTCATCAAGGATGCACTGCAATTACTTTTTGTTAAACCCCTCATCTGCTGCATAGAAAATAGTCCCTCACATGTAACCTCAGAGATACAGATGGTATGTAATGCCCCCACAATTTCCTGCTCCCCTCTCTATATACGTCTATGAATCTAGATGCAGGGATGAATAAATGAAAGGTGTCTAGGCCACATCACCTGCTCCTCTATGAGACCACCGTGCCAATACTAAGGGGAAGGGAGCAGGAAAGCTACTGAGCACCTTAGTCCACCACTGAATGCAGGAGAAGGTGGATCGTAAGGATAAACAGCAGGGGGCGCTACCAGAAAGGAAAATGTAAAGTACGCGAAAAACTGAACAATATTTTTATTGCAATAATTCTTCATTGGAAATGCCCTATTTATTGCAGTTATACTTCTAGAGGCAAAGCCCCTTTAACTTTGGAAATATACCATATATCAGGCCTTGAAACATCAGCAATTCCCTAAAAGAGCATTTACACTGCGTCGAATAACAGATAATTATGGGGAACAAAGTGTTCCTTCCCGATAACTGCCTGCTTGTCTGAACAGGTGAGAGTTGCATTTACATGCCACGATCACCTCCACTGTATGGGGACGAGTGATCGCTATTGCCATCGCTTGTCCTCATATAGATTCATTGTTTCTGGTCAGCAAATCCCTGTTCACACAGCATGATCCGCTACCCAGAGACGATGATTGAGCTGTCCGTACCTTGCATTTTGCTCGCTCATCGTGTGGTCTGCAGCACCTTTACACAGGGAAGATCATCGGGAACAAGCGACCGTACAAACGTTCATGGCCGATAATCTGCCCGACAATTGAGTAGTGTAAATGGCCACTAATTCTTTTCCATATTTAATAATTTAAGGATGAATATCTATGGAATCTATAGATTCAGAGAGCACAGGAGATGACACAACTCCTTGGATGGCAAAGGGGGCAACTGCCCAGGGGCCTTCACCACCCTGTTTACTCCAGCCCTTCCCACTCACTTCCAAGTAAAGAACATAGGCATTGGAAGCTATTTAAAGTGGACCCCAACCACTGAATATGTGGCAGAAGAGAATAGGTCATTACTAAAACTTTGAACACTATTTCCCCAGAAGCTGCTCCTCTATGATGTCCAGTGCCATGGGCCATGTTCGGTTCTCCTACTCCAGGTGCCTCAGGATGGCAATACACTTGAATTCAGGAGTCAGGAGGGCACCTCCTGGCCTGGTACAGAATTACTTGGTGCTCCTAGTCAAGTTAATTAACTATGGGATCCTTACCTAGCTGGTGCCATGAGTAGTGCTCAGGTGGCCCACTGGGCATTGGCCCAACGGGAAGTTTCCCTGTAGGGTCTATGGTCAATCGACCCCTGGGCGAGGTAACAGAAGATATTGGGGCTGCTATCAGAAACATTACATTGACATGGGGTCCTATCCACATTATCCGCTGACACTTATCCACCAGCTTTTTATTTTATTTTTTTACATGACGTACTGGGGAAGTGGCCCCCACCAAAATGTTGACTAGAGGCCTCCACCATACTTAATCCAGCCCTGGTGGACTCTATTTTCTGCTCATTGTTCTAGGAGGGAAGCTGTAGGGAAGCTGAATTTTCCGCAGCTGCCGAACAGTATTTGAATCGCTCTCACTTAAAGATCTGGAAAATGGCAATTTATATGATAGGATAAGGTACCGTAACTTCCGAAAGTCAAAGTGAAAGTTGAGCAGAGCTGAACCTATTGTAACCCCAGATAATCAGTTGGGCTGAAGTACAAGGTCTGCTCCTCTTCATGACCCGTCCCATATCTCCAGTACTGTATTACAAGCATGAACTTGATGGTGGCCACACCTTAGTCCTGTCCAGCTGTGTATTAATATGATACACGTGCAGACGCCATGGGGATAATTTGCTAGGAGATCCTCGTCAGCAATTGGCACAAGCAAAGCAGAAAGCACGGGTCATCACCTCCAGAAGCTGACAGTAAATGTCTACTCGGATGCGTGCTATGACCATCCTTTCACCAGGGATTCCTGCAGCTTTATATAAAACTTTATAATGTAATAAAATGTAATGTCATTTAATAAAATTTAATATGGAGCCTTCTTACAAAGTAACAATTATAGGGTATATTTTCCTAGGACTCTACAGGTTATGTTGTGTTTTTCCTCTGTTATTCCTCATCTAAATGCAGCTGGCCATTACCTTTCCCTTTGTCAATAAGGTGATAGGACAGTGTAGGGGAACACCTTAACCCTAAGTTCACACCTGAGCGTTTTACAGCGCGTTCCTACGCGCTGTAAAACGCTAAACAAGGAGAAACCAATGCTTCCCTATGGGAATGGTTCTCACCTGGGCGTTTTACAGCGCGTACGATCGCGCTGTAAAACGCCCGACGCTCAAACAAGTTCTTGAGCTTTTTTTTGGGCGTTTGTCGCGCGTTCCGGCACATAGATATTCGGGAACGCACGACAATGTGTGCACGCCTGTCTCTGTATGCGCGATTGTAAACGCCCGTACAATCGCGCATACAGAGCGCTCGTTTCAGAACGCTCAGGTCTGAACCCAGGGTAAAGGGGTTGTCCGGGCTTTTACTATTGATGACTTATCCTCAGGATAGGTCATCAATATCAGATCGGCGGAGTTCCGACACCCGGCACCCCTGCCGATCAGCTGCATGAGGAGACGGTGCGCGCAGTGCGCACGTGCCGTCTCCCTGCTCTCTTCCTGTCCGCTGCTGCAGTCTATGCTCTTTGCTGGGTGTCGGACCCCTGCTGATCCCATATTGATGACTAGTGTTGAGCGAACTTCTGTTTTCAAGTTCGGCGTACAAGGTTCGGGTTATCTAAGGGTACTTTCACACTTGCGGCAGAGAATTCCGTCAGGCAGTTCCGTCGCCGGAACTGCCTGCCGGATAGGGCAATCCAGACGCAAACAGATTGGCATTTGTCAGACCGATTCGGATGCGGATCCGTCTGACAAATGCATTGAAATACCGAATCCGTCTCTCCGGTGTCAATTTTTTTTGCATTTTTAAAGGTCTGCGCACGTGACGGAACTCAACACCGGAAAACAGAAACGCTAGTGTGAAAGTACCTTCAGAATTGCGTTATGGATTCCGCTACCACGGACCATAACTTAATCCATAACAGAATTCTTAGATAAACCGAACCTTGTACGCCGAACTTGAAAACAGAAGTTCGCTCATGCCAACTGATGACCTATCCTGAGGATAGACCATCAATAGTAAAAGCCGGGACAACCCCTTTAATGACAAATGGAATGGTAGAAATAAATATCAACATTTTCCTGGAGGAATAACAGAGGAACAGAACACTAGAATACATCATGTATTATGGGTAATACAAGTAATGAATGAAACAAGCATGTCAGGAGAGCTAGCAGGTCCACTTTAATCAATTTATCATGAAAAGCTAGCTTTCCAATATACTATACTGTATATACTTAAATCACTGATCACTTGCAAGCTCTGTTAGCTGTCAGTGAATGGAAACAGGAATGAAACCCCCATTCAGACCTTATAACTTGCATAGCTGACAGAAGTAGAGGGATACTTTTTGCTGTAAACCAGGGGCATAGCTGGGAGGGGGGGATCCTGGTGATAGGTACCAGGAGGGGGCGCCAATAAGACACTATGCCTTGGCCAAGCTGTTTCGATATAGAGCTAGGACAACACGCTACACCTCTGTTTTACATAAGCAAGTAACACAACTCGTAGTCCCACAAGAGGTGAGCGCTGGGGTCATACATGTGCAGCGTGCATACCTCTTTTAGCTTGGGTTCACATAATCTGTTAGAACAGGTTTTATACCCTAGAGCCAGCAAGAGAAAAATTACATCCTCAAGTTAGGTAAATGTCAGCACCGCGCAGTGATCTATACAGTATTTATGGGGCATTAACAGGGGCTGATCAGTACTGGACTATCAGATATTCTGAATGATCGGACTTGGTTTCTGCTGCTCAGTCTCCTGCTTCTGTTCTTCAGATATTCTACTGTTTTTGATTCTATGGTGGAAGAAAATTGCTTTGTAGGTTTACAATTCTTGAATTTAAATAAAGTTAGGGAATTGCCAGCCATGCAATGTCACGGCGGATCTATCATATCAAGCACCACAATATTTTTGATCAGGGCAGAACACTGGGTGGGGATCTATGATTCACACCTGAAAGCAAGACCCGGTCAAAGTGCCTTCGATTCCTGTTTTATCTACAGGTGTGTTCCCTAAATAAACAGGGAGAGGTGGAAATCCTACCGGAGAGCCAGGTCTCCATAGCTGACGTCAGGTATGGGTAAACAATGGCAGTCGCTCGACACTATTAAATCTAAAAAAAGACAACCCCCAAACTGAGGACCTCTGTGTCCAGACCCCCAGGATACAACAGATTTTGCAAAGGAAGCTTCTTTTTGCCTCTGCAGTGGCCACTACAGGGGATATAGGGTATTACATGTGGTCATTGTCCACTCTGGATTACAGAGGTGGGGTCAGCAGTGGGATGGAAGACCCTCCTCTATCACATCTGTCATATGAATGGGGTCCTGGGGACATAGCCCTTTAAGTAACCAAAACTATATAGGTGTCTCACAAGTAGAAGAAAGTGTATCTGGAAATACTGTAGCTGAACATTGATGCAGAGTTATGAATACTGTCATGGTCTTGCATGATGGAAGAATGTTGCAGAATGTTGGGCACTCACCGATCGGATATTAATGACCTATCAGCAGCCTGTAAAACCCTTTGAAGTAGGGATCAAGCAGTTCCTCAACAGTTGTTGTCTAATCAATACAAGCGGGCTGTGACCCGATTACCTGGGGCAGATTAGCACTTGTTTTCTACAGCTTCCCTGTCTATGGCTTACAACACAGTGTCTAATTCCACTTCCTTCATTAGACCTCAAAATGAAGCAAGACCCTAGACTTGATACCCAAAATATAATTCAGAGAGAAGACTTCTGACCCCAAAATGAATTCAGACTCCACAGAGAAGAACGGGGTGGACAAAGACAACAGATGGTCCGTGTGAAGGAACAGTATTTGGGACCCTTGCTCTCCACGTGCTAAGGTAATACATGGGAGAACATTGGGACACCGATCCCTTGCATGCAGTTGGAAGCACTGGAGTGATCATTTTAAGGTAGTAGTGGACCATGTTGCCTACAGGGCCCCTATGCAGTGGGATAGCTTGCACAAATGGTATGTCCACCACCGGCAAAGAACCTCTTCTTTTCATCTTCCCCTAAATATGGTGATTATAATAATTCTGATTTGGTAGTGTGCCCCACTCCAGTCCCGAGAAGCTTGCCTATTCCCCCAGGAGGTCTACACTTTTTCCAGAAGAGTAGACAGATTGTCATAAACAGCAAACAATAGAAATGCCCAATGATGCAAGCTTCTATTATTTAATCCAAAATCTCCAGGAAGACTATATAATTGGTCCGGGTAACTGGGTGTTACCATGCACTGGATTATGTCCAATTGGCAAGAGAAACATGAAGACTCTATACCTTTCCTAGATTCAGAGGTGTCACACCAACATGAACTCCAGCTGTAAAAAGGATTATGGAAAGAATGGAGTTACCTTGTAGAACATAGAACCGCTGGACTACGGCGAGCTGATCCTCCGCTGCAGACAACGAGGATCCACTGTCCGATGACATGGTCCTGTAGACCTCATAGGTGTGGACAACGGAAGAGTCTGGAATAGAGGCAGACATAATGCTAAGTTTCACATTCACCGTAAAATGCTAAATTTATAAGAAAAAAAGTGCATCGTCAGCATCAAGAACGGCAGAGATCTCCACCCTTTCTGCCCTTTGGCTGTTGTATAGAGAAATATTCTCAGGTTCATGTATAAAACTAGAGCACATCAAAGAGAGCACGCCTATGATAACAGCAACCCTTCACATTTCAAGTCTCATTTTGCCCACCAAATATCTGATGGTGATTCTACATAGTAGCCCTGTTTTGGGGGATTTCTAAGGTTCTTCTTCATCCCCTGCATGCAATGGTATAATGATGCACCCCATCTGTATCTATTGCTAGATATTAAAGGATCCAGCAGATCGTATGGTAGATACCATGGGTGCCAAACAGTCCCCTTTTACTTAAAATAAAGTCATTCAGGTTTCATCATGGTGTCTGCCCCTTTGATAACAAGAGGTGTATTTATTTCTACAGTGGACAGGGTCATAATACAGTCCCATGCATACGGTATCTGATAATCCTGAAGAAGCAGCCCAGAAGAACTGGTAAGATCTCTACCTTAGGTAAGAGGCATTTAGGTTTTTACCTAGAGTTCCACTTTAAGAGGATGGATATCACATATAAAAAAAAAAATTGCTGTGAGAATAATGCACACAAGGTGGTAGCAGAAGGTATCTGGTCAGTAAGGTGCACACCATGGAATAGCACGATCACTTTCATACATGACCCACACAGTCTATGAGGTATTCTAGACCAGGGCTCCTCAACCTTTTTTCTCCTATACGTCATACAGTAGTTAAACCATGATAATGCTTGGCCCAGTCCAGCAGTTGACATTTATGCTAAAAGAGGGGTATATAGTGGATAGTGCACTGTAGCTAATTCCTAAAAGCCATCATAACAAGAGGCTTAGACACAATGCCCCCATGATGCCCAAGAGTCAGCCATAGTACCCCCTGTGCTAGCCACAATCCCTCAATACTAACCACAGGGCTCTCATCAACAGGCACTGTGGTCCCAGTCAACACCACCAAAGGTGGCCATACACATATACCTCTGCTGGGATGGAGGCATCATATCCATGGACAATGCAACTATCTTACTACATCGGAGATGTTTGGGATAGCATTCCATGCCCTATCAAGAGCTTGAGAAGATCTGTTCAAGACCACAAAGGGTTAACAAAAGATTTCAATATTGATCGTCTTAAGCCTGATTTCTGCTGGCATTGTAGATTTAATCTCATCAGCTTAAAAGGATTTTTGAAGGTCTAAACCCAGGTTGCCGGGCTTGGAAACAGTCACAGCTACAAATCGGGAGCTCTGTTAGCTGAATCACATCCAAGCAAAGCTTTTCCACCAAGAGTTCGGTATACCAAAGCCTGATACGTGGTCACCAGCTACCATCCAACATTTCTCTGAATGGTCACTTCAATAGAGCTCTGAAAAAATTACAACAGATCAGTGTTGCTGGAAAGACCAAAAAGAAAACCGTCTGGCTTAGGAGACACAAGGGAATGTACAGACATAGAAAACATGACTGCTTTCTTTAAAAATGAGTGCCACATCTGTCCACGGGTTGTTTGTGGCATTGCATCCTTCTTATTTGCTACCCGCTGCTTGGTTCTGAATCTGAGAGTCCCCTGCTGTCTTCACTGTCTGGCTTCGGTCCACACATGAACTTCCGGCATGGACAGGATCACGTGCTCTGCTGTAGTCAATGACTGGCCTCAGCAGTGACTTGTCCACAAGTGGCATGTGACCCAGCAATAACGTGCTGCTTGGGGATACATCTGAGACCAGTCATTGGCTGCAGTGGCGCACCTGACCCCATCTGTGCCAGAAGTTTACACACGGTAAACGAAGCACAATGAAGACACCCAAGGACACATGGACCTGGAATGTGGCGGCGGGGAGTAGGTAAGTAGGTTCCCCTTCACAGGTCCAGTGGGGAGGGGGAATTATTTAAAAAATAAGTCAATCCTCATGCAGATATGGAACCAGCCAAATATCTACTCTTTAAGAGGATCTAACACTCCCATGATGGCAGATGTCAGGGGGAAGAGGGATCAGGTATGTTGCATTATGACATGTCCAGTTCTTTGTGCTGTATGAATTAGGCTGGTCATACACATGAAATAAACGTTAGCTGACCCTGCCAATTTCGTGGAGTCCCACATTAGCCAGTGATGGGCTGAGCAGGCCTTTCTTAATATTTCGAATAAATAGAAGAACAACCACGGCAGTCCAGTGATATGCACAATTAAATCAAGAACTTCTTCATTTTTCCATCCAGCTTAAGTACAGCAAAGGCCAACATTTCAGTCCTGTCCCTTGTTCACAGCCTAGTTCTATGCAGTGGGGTATCTAAGAGTGTGGCTTTCATTACGCCAGAGGAAAAAATATCCCATTGCATTGACCTTGAACAAGGTCTGGGAAAAGACCGAAACGTTGACCTTTGCTGTACCTAAGCTAGTTGGAGAAATAAAGAAGTATTTTTTATTTAATTGCATATAACACTGCAGTGCTAAGGTTGTTTTTCTATTTATTAGACTCGGGAGGACTACCCTACCACCGAGCACCAATGTTATAAGACAGAGTGCTGACCAGTCATTACACAAGTATTTTTCTATTTTTTTGGCTTGTCAAGACAGGAAGTCGAGAGCCATGGGGCTCAAAGTAGCCGTCCATCTTTGACCTTCTAAAAAGTTGGGATGTAGACCAAAACCGGTGAGCATGGTTAAGACACTGAACTGGTAATGACAATGGTCTTGATGGTCTAGTAGAAGATTTGGGGAATAATGTGCCAAAGATCCACTACAAGTTGCTTATAACTATTTATTCTTCATTGCAGTTTCTGTCAAGCCTAATGCTGGGAAGGACCAAGTGGAGCTTTGATAAAATATTACAATGGATGAGACCTTTGTCTGTGATGTTAGTATTATTACATCAGACGTCATGTATGTGTTATACACAGTAGGTTCCTCCTGTCTACAAGATCTCTGGTTATTTCTCAGCTTGGAAAAAAAAAGAGGACACTCCTGCTCCTCCAGGCTCCTGCCTCAAGTCTTTTATCCACTAAGTGTCAATGTCAGAACTTCTTTATGATGTGTACATCACTTCTAAGGATAATGACCTCATTCTCTCATTTACTGCTCCTTTTTTTTTATAGTCAAATCCACCCACCCCCTTGTAAAAGCAAGGGCACCAACCACATGTAAACAGTGCAAGGCTTCAGAAGACCGGAATCTGTGTACATCTCACATGTGCGGAGATTATAAGCACTCCATAAATGGAGTGAAGTCCTTCAGAAAGCAATCAAGGGTAGCCGTCTTTTGGGGAGATATAGAGCATGGTGGAGTTCAGAGATACAATAAATATCAAAAGATAATCATGGGTTGGTATTTCGGTCAGCTCCCGAGCAGCTGTAAATTTTGACTGAAAGACCAAAGTACAGTCTCACCCTCAGGGACTGTGCCACAAAAATATTTTCCATTTTTCAAACCAGCAACTGGACCTGAATACTTTTG
Source organism: Bufo gargarizans (assembly GCF_014858855.1). Taxonomy (NCBI): domain Eukaryota; kingdom Metazoa; phylum Chordata; class Amphibia; order Anura; family Bufonidae; genus Bufo; species Bufo gargarizans. Next base: position 32,213,687 of record NC_058090.1, read on the forward strand.
TAATTGCATGTAATCAAAAATGTTGTATCGCCACTGAGCTATTCAATACAATGTATCTGTATAGCGCCACCTGCTGTTCATTCTTCTACTTATTTCTCCATCCACCTTACTGGGGTGGTCACATGCAGTCAGTTTAAATGTTCAACGGCCACCAGCCATGCCTTCTATTACTAACTGTGGCTGTTACAGGGAAAGTGCTACAGAAGAAAGGAGACACATCCCTGATCTGCAGCAAAAAGGACATGCCCCTGATCTGCAGCAAAAAGGACATGCCCCTGATCTGCAGTAGAAGGGACACACCCCCTGAGCTGCCAGTTTGAAATAAATCTAGCAGAACATTAGGACAATGAATGGGGAGATCTCTGGATCCATGAGAGGTACAGGGCTGGTTCTAGCATTTTTGGAAATATATTTTTATGTACTAAATCATATGTGGTTTTCATTTTTCCCATCAATCAGGGCATAACCTATTAAGTAGTATTCCTGGAGTTTAGTATTGATGTCCTATCCTCAGGATAGGTCATCAATATCTCATTGGTAGGAGTCAGACTCCCACTATCCTTGCTGATCAGCTGTTTAAAGAGGGCTTGGCACTCACTCTTCCTAGGCCAGTGACACCATATTCATTGGTCACATGGCCTAGGCGCAGCTCAATCTGATTCAAATGAATCGGCTTGGGCTGCAATACCAAGTACAGCCACTATACAACGTAACGGCCCTGTGTTTGGTAAGCTGTGAGGAGGTCGCAGCACTCACCAGGGTGCCGTGGCCTCTTCAAAAAGCTGATCAGCAGGGGTGCCAGGATTTGGACCCATCAGATATTGATGATCTTTCTTGAAGACAGGTCATCAGTATGAAACCGTTTAACCCCTTAGTAACCACCCGTACACCTTTTTAGGCTGGGCCGCCATGCAGCTGGGAACGAGGGCTCGGCTCTCACATGAGAGCTGCACTCCTGCTCTAACAACCCGGCCGGCAGGAGTGCCAATCCAGGCTGTTTAACCCTTTACATGGGTTATGGCACCTGTCATATGTAAGTGGTGACAGAGGGAGAGGATTCCTTCTGTCTCCCATTGGCACCCCGCAAATGTAATCGTGGGGTGCCGATGTGTGTAAAGACAGGCTAGGACCTGGCATAGGCCCCAAGCCAGCCTTGAGTGTCAGTGACATTAAACACATTTATTAAATAAAAAAACATTTCAGTAAAAAAAAAAAATGCTTTTTTTCCATTGAAAATACACTCCCCCCATATGTTTTGTATCACCGCGTCCGTAACGACCCACACTACATACATATCATGTAAATTATTCCCTATGGTGAACGCTGTAAAAAAAAAAAAAATGTAATTACAGAATTACTAAGTTATTCTTAGTTGCCACCCAAAAATCTTAACAACAATCAAAAAGTGTAATTTACTTTAAAATGATACCTACAATGAAATGAAAAGTCAGCCTGCAAAAGTCAAGCCCTCATACAACTCCATAGAAAGAAAAATAAAAAAGTTATGGGTCTTGGGAAACTGCGAAGGAAAAATATTTTTTTCCTTTAAAAAAAGGGGTTTTATTGCACAAAAGTAGTAAAATGACATGGTTTCCATTTTGCACTGATGATGGGTAACAACCCTGAAACCTCTCACAGATTGAAAACTGCTCTAAAATATTACTTCCTAGTTTTTCACTAGAAGGTTGCTTTCCTCACATTTCACACGCCCGACTCACAAGGCCGGCTTTCCCATTAGAGTAAAGTGGTCCATGCCTAAGGTTGCCTTGCAAACAATGGCACTTGCTTGTTAAAGGGGTATCCCATGTGCAACACGCCAGACCTGCAGGGGATGACGAAGTGAGGTCACAGTTATGGGCAATCGAGGGTACTCACTATATTTGAAGAACCCTGGGCAGGCGCGTGGCAGTGAAGGAGAGGTAGACACAGTTCCTCTGGGGCACGCTCTGTAGATAGGGACCAGGCCGGATGGTAGTTGAGGTGCCCTGGATGTTACAGGTATTTTGTGTGCCTGGGGCAAGGTCCCTGTGGTATTCGTGACGCCAGTGCCTTTGGCCGGTGGCACGCCGGTTGGTGGTTGGAAAGATGAAGGTACACAAGTATGCAGTGAACCAAACGTAAACTTTACTGGACAATCCAACTTTGTACAGCAGGGAGTAATATAGTCTCTGTATTACAGTTCCACAGAGGGGCTTATTCACAAATATGGCAGGCAATAGTCATGCAAGTTACACTGAGGGTAAATTCCACAAGCACTCAGCAGCAGGTTGTACTTCTCCTAGAATCACTGTACAGTGTCCTTTATAGAACTCCTGCTCTGGCTTTATATCTCCCAAGGCCCGGATGCCTAAAAGGGTGGCTTATATCCTTGGTTACTTCCTTCCTCAGGTATTATACTGCTTGCTATGGTTCCTAAGTTCCTCTGCCCATCAGGGTCACTTTGCTTACCCTGGGTCGCCTCCTCCTATCAGGTGGGTAACTGTTGGCTTCTCCCAGGAGGTTGAATCCTGCCACTGGGGTATCTCTTCAGAGCTAACTTAGGCTCTCTTGTTCTTCAGGCAAGCTGGAGCTTCTCAACAGCCTCCTAGACATCACTAGCAGCCAGGGCTATCCAGCTGCATGTCAGGAGCAGGCTTCTTAACCTCTGTCTTCTCAGACTCCTGACTCTGCACTAACTCTCCCTGTCTGGGCCTGGACATTTATACTAGGGGCTCCCTATCTCCCTCTAGTGTCTGGGATGTCTAACTACACCCAACTAGGCCTGCTGCTGCATTAGACAGGGGTACATTGCATATAACAACACATTAAAACATACATTAAATGCAGAATTAAATATGACATCTCTGTTCCTTGTGAGTAGGAGTAACGCGCACACCAAGTGACCCTTGTGTAGTGCCCACCCATACCTAGTGGGACACTACACATGATTAATGTAAAAATGAAAATGCAATATAATATAGTATATGACAATCTTTTTCTAAAAAACTTAGGACCAGCCCTGTACCTCACATGCATCCAGAGATCTCTCCATTCATTGCTCTGCTAGATTTATTTCAAGATGGCAGCTTAAGGGGCATGCACTTTCCCAGGGGGCATGTCCTTTCTATTGGAGCTGGTGGCAGTTAAAGGATGGAACTGAGCATGTGCTTCCATCTCCGTTAGCAGGACAGAAAGATTAGAAAAACAGCAAACACCAGGTGGCGCTATACAGATAGATTTCATTGAATAATTCAGTAGCTATACGAAATTGTTAATTACATACAATTACAGAAGTATTCAGATCCAGGTGCTGGTTTGAAAAATGGAGAATATTTTTGTGGGACAACCCCTTTAGGGTCAGGGCTGGATTCAAGCACTGGGTTCATTTATGAAAGTACCGACTTTGTATGGTGCTTTTTCCATATACCGTACCTTTATTTCAGGCTAATGTGCATTTACATAAGAGGCATTGTTCTGATGTAGATTTACTGAGGAGATGGGCCTAAGGCTGAAAACGCTTTGTGCTGAAGAGATCCAAAAAGTTGAGTGAATTCAAAACCTTTGGCTGATTAGTCATTCCTTAAAGTATGTTTACATTGTCCCTGCTTAGGTTTTTGCAGCATCTCCTGCTCTAGTTCTGAGGAATCACATACATATTCCAGTAAGGAAGCTGAACTAAACCGCTTCACTGTCGCTTTTTCATTTTATTGGAATGAGTCACTTGGGTGTCTCTCGAGCGCTAAATCTAAAAAAAGTTTATTTTCATGTGTCATCCAGCTGGTTTCTACAGTAACTGTCCACAACATAAGTAATATTCTGTTTTCACTGCTGCCTTATTTCTAAAAGTTGCACGTGGGATAATTATATACTGCCGGTTATTATTTCATGCATCACAGTAACCATTATGATGGTTATCTACAATATACAACCTAGCAAACTGATGCAGAAACAAATTCTCTGATTAAAGTGAAGGCAAAGGGAGCATCTGCCCCGGGCTGAACCTATCCCTGCACTTCTGTAAAGCTTTGGAAAAAGGGGGCTGGCGACAGGAGATGTGAGCATCTCCCCTAGGTCTCCCTGTGATTAGTAATAATAAGAACGATAATTCTGCAATCATTAAAAAGGTTGCAAAACAGTTGACCTAATATTTGATTAGTATTATTTTGGGAATGTCTATTCCATTTCCAAGTTACTTTAACTCCTGATAAAGTTCACAAATGCTAAAAGATCAGTTACTGCAATGGTCAGGTCACTGTTTTCCTTATCTTTCACCCAAGTGGGATAAGGGAGCTGAATATAGATTTATAAGCAATTACTGGCCACAGGAGATGATTTGAGCATCTGTCCAAGGTGTCACTGTGATAACTAATAATAATAATAATAATAATAATTGTGCAATCATCAAAATAAGGTGCAAAAAAGAGGTTGGTCACTGGAATGGTTAGGTCACTTTTATTATGTTTTTACCCAAGTGGAATGAGGGAGCTGAGTATAAATTCCCTAGTGAATACTAGCCACAAGAGATAATGTGAGCATCTCGACTAGGTTTCACTGTGATGATGAGGATTATTATTATTATTTTAAAGGGCTTCTGTCACCCCCCTAAAGTCATTTTTCATTTTTGGGCGACTTAAAATCCTTATACTGCGATTTATCAATATATAGTGCTCATACTCTTTTTTTGTTCAGTAGTTTCTTAAAAAAACACACTTTTATAATATGTAAATTACCTGTCTACCAGCAAGTAGGGCGGTTACTTGCTGGTAGCAGCCACATCCTCCTTTCAAATAAACGCCCCCTCCTCCTGTTGATTGACAGGGCCAGCGAGCGCTCTCCTCCTCTGGCTGGCCCTGTCTGCGTTCTAAATCTCGCGCCTGCGCCATACCTGTCTTCAGTCGGTGCAGGCGCACTGAGAGGAGGACGCTCCCTCGGCCGCTCCTTCCTCAGTGCGCCTGCGCCGATGACGTCACATCTACACCCGGCGCAGGTGCACTGAGGAAAGAGCGGCCGAGCGAGCGTCGTCCTCTCAGTGCGCCTGCACCGACTGAAGACAGGTACGCGACATTTAGAAGGCAGACAGAGCTAGCCAGAGGAGGAGAGCGCTCGCTGGCCCTGTCAATCAACAGGAGGAGGGGGCATTTATTTGAAAGGAGGATGCGGCTGCTACCAGCAAGTAACCGCCCTACTTGCTGGTAGACGGGTAATTTACATATTATAAAAGTGCGGTTTTTGAAGAAACTACTGAACGAAAAAGGGTAAGAGCATTATATATTGATAAATCGCAGTATAAGGATTTTAAGTTGCCCAAAAATGACTTTTAGGGGGGGTGACAGAAGCCCTTTAATACCAGATGTGCAATTATTAAAATAGCTTACAAAACTGTTGACCTAATATTATTTAATATTTTATTAGTATTTTTGGGGTAATGTCTATTCCAAGCCACTGTAACTCCTGCTAGAGTTCACATATTCAAGAGATTTGGTCCCTGGAATGGTTAGGTCACTGTTGTTATCTTTCACCCAAGTGGGATGAGGGAGCTGAGTGTAGATTCCCAAGCAAACACTGGCTACAGGAGATGATGTGAATCTCTCTACCACGTCCCACTGTGATTAATAATAATTGTACAATCATCAAAATAGGTTGTAAAACAAGTAATATTATTTAATATTTTATAAGTATTCTTTTGGGAATGTCTATTCCAACCCACTGTAACTCCTGCTAAAGTTCACATATGCACAGATTTGGTCACTGGAATGGTTAGATCACTGTAGTTATCTTTCACCCTAGTGGGATGAGGGAGCTGAGTGTAGATTCCCAAGTGAATATGCTTTAATTCAAAGTCATTATCCAGCAATATAAAGTAATATTCTATATGTAAATATGAGCTTATCCGTCAACAAATATACAAACATATGACTGCAACAGTATCTGATAAGTAGTCACTATAACAGCCAGTAAGTATTAGTATAGCCTTGTGGTAGATATTTATAACCAAACTATAAAAAGCTGCTTCTGAAACCTTCTGGTGTGTTTTACAGTGATGCTTCCTGTTAGGACATGCCTTCCTTCCAAGTTTCATTGTGAAGATTTTCCAAATGAATTTGTATCATTGACTAATGAAAAGACAGGATTAGACAGCGGCTATTCCAAATGCTTGTGTCAGGGTCGGCAAAGATGGTGGAGGAAGCTTATAATATATTAATGTAATTTTACTTTACCCAGCACACCTTCCGAAATCAACATGTTATATTATTTCTACTGCGACAATGACAAACTGCAGTGGCAGCGCCCCTCAGCAGAATCCAAACTGGCAACGGGGGGCAATTCAGTGCCATGTGCCCTTACATTTGGTGTGGAATTCCCATACGGCAGACGGGTGGAGACTTTTTTATGAGATTTTAAAATTAACCAATAAAATGGCAGACAACTTGGTTACAGCTGAGACCAACTAAATAGCTGTAGAGATAGGGAGGCTTGTGCCCCAGGGGGTTCAGTGGCACAAGTAGTAGCTACACAGCAACTTTGGTAATGCTGCATGAGGATTTTAATGTCACATTGTGTTGCAAAATACAAACCTTTCCAGCTTAGAATACAGGCCATTGGCAACATCAAGGATTTTATATTTTGTGCTTAATAAGTGACGCGAATGGTAAATTGCATGCAGTTTGCAGAGTTGTATGTGACTTGTATGCAACCAGAGTCGCTGTAGCCTTAATAATAACCAGGATTCATACTACTCTACAGCTACTCGGCACGATGGTGGAGAGCAGGGCCACGATCCTGCCAAAGCACGTTATTGGGCCATATATACACGTAAATAGATAGGGATTTGTACGTATTTGTCCCCATGCACACGGCCGCATGTATTTTGTGGTTCAAAATACGGATACTAGCCGTGTGCATCCCACACTTTCCTCAGTCCCTATTATGAAATGCCTATTCTTGTCCGCAAAAGTATCAAGAATTGAACATATTCTATAATTTGCGGAACGTCGGCACAGCTTGCAGACAGCACACGGATAACATCCATGTGCTGTCCACATTATTTGCGGCCCCCTAGAAATGAATGGGTCCGCATCCCAAACAAAGGTGGATCAGGCACAGACCATAAATTTGGTGGTGTGCATGCGGCCTTACCTTGTGGTAGACGTCTAGCTTTGTTCCTGTGACTATATATTAACTCTATACAGTCCATGATTCCTAATAGGGGCTAGGAATATTGTAGCCTATTTGTTTTCACTAAATGTCCACAGGTCTAATAACCGTGGCAGAGATGTGCCGCTTCTGTACGTTCATCCCGAAAGACAATGGCAGACAGTATGAGCTTGTAGAGGACATGGGTGCCTGGTATGTGGGACAGCTGGCCTGGCCTGAATGGAAAGGTTTGTTCTTGCTGTTGGCGCGCTAATGATTTAAATAGTCTTCGACTGCCAGGCTGCAGCTAACTACTAGACCCAAACCAGTCACACCCAAAATAATAAAAAATACACAACATGAAAGTAATTCCCCCAGGAGAAATAAGATATGAAAGCTACAAAGAGAGACGCAGAATAAGTACATAATAAACCAGATGCTCCTCATCAGCTATTGCATGTGTCTTTAATTGTATGTACAGTATGGGTATATGAATCTTCCAAGCCTCGAAATGTATATTGTGATGTATGTTGCACTACGTGCATTTTTAGGCCGGCCTATGATAATGCAAGATTTCTTAATCACAGTACCACTTGCAGGTTTGCCCTGCAATCTTATATAAGATCACATTGCTAACACCATGTAGCCCTGGCCTATATAGAGACTACTGCACAGAAACCAAACAGCCATAACATTAAATCCTAGCATTGTGCCAAAACTGCTCTGATCCATGGAAGTTTGCTTTCTACAAGAACTCTGAAGGTGTCCTATGTAGGGATGAGCGAACTTGTGTTTCAAGTTCGGCGTGCAAGGTTCGGGTTTGGTCTATCTAAGAATTCCGTGGTAGCGGAAACTCTTAGATAAGCCGAACCTTGCATGCCGAACTTGAAACACAAGTTCGCTCATCCCTAGTCTTATGGTATATGGCAGATCCTTTAGGTCACATGCACACGGTGCGTATTTCGTGTGGATTTGTGTAATACAGTGACAGGTCAGTAGATGTGATTTTTTTGCGCATAAATTGACCTAAAATCTGGGGCAATCCACAAATAAATCTGCATGTGTTTTTTTTCCCCGCATGATTCTGTACTGACAGACTGATGCTGAGGAGTGGTTGATTCACCCTTCCTCCTCCTGCAGAGTACGCTGTGGGTGCTGAAACAGAGCAAATCCGCGTGAAAAATCCACATCAAATACATAAGGAATGTTCACACGGTGGAAATACACACGGGAAAAGTCAAACATGTATTTGCCATGGAATCCGCAGCAGAAATCCAAGACTGACCCTTTCGGATTTCTTCCACGGATTTGTAGTTTGAACGTCAGTGATCTGACCGCAGATTAGCTCCAGGTTTTTCAGTTTTGCACCCTGCCCGGCCATATAAACAGGAGATCCCTGCCTTAGGGAACATCTTAAAGGTTCACGGTGCTTTTAGAAAACTTTTGATATGTTTTAGAGACACATCAAAAGTTTTGATCGTTGGGGGTTCTGAGCGCTGAGATCTTCACCGATCTCTAGAACGAGGAGAGAGAAGCGCAGGAAAGGAAGATAGACGAACTCAACATAAAATCTATGGGCCCGTCTTGCTCCACTCTCATGCAGCAAGGAAAGACACAGCGCCAAGCGGGAGCTTCTCTCCCCTCGTTCTAGAGATCGTGGAGGTCTTAGCGCTCAGACCTCCACCGATCAAAACTTTTGATCCCTGTAACAACATATCAAAAGTTTTCTGAAATCCCAGTGACCCTATAAATTCATTCCGCAATCTCTGGGATCAGAGCAGAGTGCTAACCTTTGCTCTAAATGTGCATTTAATGAGATCTAGACCCCCATGACCAAGTTGTCAGTTCACCAGTTGTCCTTCCTTGGACCATTTTTGGTACACGGCCATAATGGAGATGCAATGACCCAGTCATCTAGCGATTACTATCTGGTTCTTGTCCAGCGATTACTATCTGGTTCTTGTCCAGCGATTACTATCTGGTTCTTGTCCAGCGATTACTCTCTGGTTCTTGTCCAGCGATTACTCTCTGGCTCTTGTCCAGCGATTACTCTCTGGCTCTTGTCCAGCGATTACTCTCTGGCTCTTGTCCAGCGATTACTCTCTGGCTCTTGTCCAGCGATTACTCTCTGGCTCTTGTCCAGCGATTACTCTCTGGTTCTTGTCCAGCGATTACTCTCTGGTTCTTGTCCAGCGATTACTCTCTGGCTCTTGTCCAGCGATTACTCTCTGGCTCTTGTCCAGCGATTACTCTCTGGCTCTTGTCCAGCGATTACTCTCTGGTTCTTGTCCAGCGATTACTCTCTGGTTCTTGTCCAGCGATTACTCTCTGGTTCTTGTCCAGCGATTACTCTCTGGTTCTTGTCCAGCGATTACTCTCTGGTTCTTGTCCAGCGATTACTCTCTGGTTCTTGTCCAGCGATTACTCTCTGGTTCTTGTCCAGCGATTACTCTCTGGTTCTTGTCCAGCGATTACTCTCTGGTTCTTGTCCAGCGATTACTCTCTGGTTCTTGTCCGCAGAAAAGAAAGATAGACAAACTCAACATAAAATCTATGGGCCAGTCTTGCTCTAGTCTCATGCAGCAAGGAAAGACACAGCGCCAAGCGGGCGCTTCTCTCCCCTCGTTCTAGAGATCGTGGATGTCTTAGTGCTCAGACCTCCACCGATCAAAACTTTTGATATGTCCCTGTAACAACATATCAATACATTTCTGAAATCCCAGTGACCCTATAAATTCTTTCAGCAATTTGTGGGATCAGAGCCGAGTGCTAACCTTTGGTCTCAATGTGCATTTAATGAGATCTAGACCCCCATGACCAGGTTGTCGGTTCACCAGTTGTCCTTACTTGGACCATTTTTGGTACACAGCCATAATGGAGATGCAATGACCCAGTCATCTAGCGATTACTATCTGGTTCTTGTCCAGCTCGTGCAGATCCTTCTGTTTATTTCTACTGCTTCCAACACGTCACCTTCCAGAACTGACTGTTGCTTATAACGCTCCATACTGCTGTGAGGCTCCATCCCATATCCACTGCCACACACATTATTCTGCCTGCAATGGACTTGGCACACAAACAGGAACGTATGCCAAAGCACATAACTTAAGCTATATCGTTTAGCTCTATTTCACATTGTGTGAGTGATTAATTACATTTTTATTCCCTTATTATTACAAATGTCACTGCACTGCCAAACGATTGGCTGGTCACCATATCTGTATGTACACCGTCTATACAATCCATCTTTATAAGCGGGAGTCTTTGCGTTTGGGAACTGGTTCTAGTGGAACACTGTGTTTTGTCATGTTTCAGTAGTACATTAGTACGAGCTTGTGCCAGGGGATCACTGGGCAGCTGCAACAGTTTTCGGATGCCAAGCTGACCCTATTAGTCAGAACTGGGCAGAAAAACACAGCACACACCATGCCATTTTCCTCCCTGGCACTGCAAGACGAGTTTTATACATGAATTTGGTATATAACGGCACAGTTGGTGACACATGTTCCTGCATAAATTCGGACAGAGCTTAGCTATCATCATATGTTAGCAACTAGCGATTACCTTGAGTTGCACTCATTTTTAGTCAGAAATATTCATTCCTTTATTCACTTTCAGACCCGCTCATATTTATTTTGCAACCTGCTCCTGGTTTCAGACTTTTCTCATGGGGACGTGTTCCTCACAGTATGTTGGATGTGAGGTCTGTGTGTCCAGGATGATGATGCCTTCACTAACTCTCATGTATCAGCTGAGCTTCATCCATGTACTGGCCTTTCCTTCTACAACTCATGAGGGAGCTCCTATCCTGAGGAGTGTGTAATCCCCCCTTCCTCCTCCAGCAGAGTTTGCTGTTGGTGCTCTGCTTTCTCTCTACACATCTTGTTCACAGGTTACTCGATTCCCTCTCCTTCTACTAACTGCCTTGTGTGCCGTTACAGTATCTACAGCCTTCTCAGGGGAAGCCATGGTTTAGTTTTGATACCTGTGCGGCTCATAGGATCCAATTCAGTTATAAATTCTAGTAGGAATAGTAAAGTAAGAATAAGAATAGATGCAGAATTGTTATTACATGGGGAATGCAAGTTCATCTTGGGTCAGCCTTTTAGAGTTGACCCACCTTGATTTTTTGAACATTTCTATTGTTAATATATTACTGTCTTCTACTTCTGCTTCACGTGATTGATCTTTTTTTTTTATATACTTTATGGGACACATTAACACTGAGCGGTGTGATTGTTTCCCCTTGAGCTGCCGGAGGATTCATCTAATTTATGACGAGGTGTGCGTCTCATCATACATTGGGATAATCCTTCAGCAGCCATGCACCTGGAAAAGGGCGTACATTACATGCCCCCCGCTCCGCAAACGAAACACTTTGACACCGGCCATGCGACTTAAAATAGGGACTTGCAAACTTTTTTTACATCTAAAATAACTGCAAGTCCCTTGATAAATAAGCCCCTATCTCTATTTGCACACCAAACAAGATGAGATTGCACCAAAATACCCATGCTATACATGAACTATGCTACCAATATACACTAAAATCTTGATTTAATCTTGGACTTTATGCATTTTCTGACGTATTGATTTCTACCAGCAGAATATAAATACTGCCCTCTGACATACAGGCTAGTTACTCAATCACACTAGGTTACAGTTCATTGCAGCAGACCGGGCCTCAGACATTTGTCTTGTGAAACATTCAGTTATTTCCTAGTGTTGCCAACGCCATCTCTAGATCAACGGCACAAAAGCTTCATATAATGGCATTCCCTCACACAACTGCTTCGCCAATAAAACGCCCCCCTTGGCATCATGTACTTGATACACAGTACTTCAATAGAGCTCTATGAAACGGATACTTCATGAGCCGCTGTATACAGTACTCTATCAGAGAGATTATGTCTCCTACAAGCAGCGCTACTAGGGCGGAATACGTATGTAACTCTGTATACCATGGATCAGGCCACAATGTTCTCTGTCAGGTTTGGTATGCCTCTGAATGAAATTGCATATGGAGGTACAGTATGATCCCATTCCCATAGACCTCAATGGTTGCCACATTATGGTTCTGTACAATTTGTACGGTACTGCTACATAGTCATGTGCAGGACGCCTAAATGGGGTTGTGTGGTCCAAAGATATTGATGACCTCAGGATAGGTCACTGTGTTGTAAGGGTATTTTACTTAATTAAGTACTGATTGGTTCAGTCCCTTTAATTATTATATCACCTTCTATATTCAGTGAAATTATATTTCTTGAAATTTAGCGAGCTAGGTATATTTACTTAACATATACAATCCCCTTCATTGTGCTGAGAAGGCTGCATTACTGAGTGACACTGGAAATCTTTAGGAAGGGGGGAGGAAAGGTATAAACTTTTCTACACAAAGCCAAATAATTGGAACTGCATTGAGAACATCATCCAGATAGGGATAGTGAGCTTACAGCATCCTATCTATTGCATCACCATGGGGTGTTGGCCATGTGCTACAATATGGAGTCCCCCCATATTGTATTGTGCAGACCATGTGATTATTATTTATTCTCTATGTGATTTGTTTGTTTTACCTTATATTTTTTTTGTAAATCTCTTTTTATTGTTTCAAGTATAACACATAGAAGTCCATAATACGACTCATGTCAAGAGACTTACAGTGAAAGTACAATATTGTAGAAGTTTTACCTTATATTTAACCACACTTAATAAATATTTTTATCACTTAGCCTGTTAAGCCTATTTATTCTCAAATCGTCTAATTCACGTTAAAACAGTCACCGGTATAAGATTGCAGGCAGTCTGACTCCCAGCACCCCTGCCAATCAGATATTGTAAGAGGTAGGTGCTTGTGCTGAGCACTGCTTCCGTCGTCAAATTACCTGTGCATCGTCCTATATGTAGAGGCGACTCAGTGTAATTACAACTGCTAGTCTCAGTCAAGCAAATGGAACACTGTGCCGCCGCCGCCGCAAATGAGATGGCACACGGGTAAGTCAGAAGTGGAAGCAGCAGTCGCAGAAAGGGCCATTACCCATTCGAACAGCTGATCCAGCCAGAAGTCGGTCCCTCTCCTATTTGATATTGGCCGATCCATCCCTTTAAAAGGGTTGTGCAGTGCAAATATATTGATCATCAGGATAGGTCATCAATATTTTTGCACTGCACGACCCCTTTAAAAGGATGGATAGAAAATAACTGTTCAGTAGGAGTAGGACTGCAAGGACCCCCAATCATCACGAAAATGAGAGTCCTGTCTTCCCCGTTTCAATTCAGTGGTGATTGAGCATGCGCCTTGCCTCTCCATTCATACTCTATGAGACTGCCAGAGATAGCCGAGTGCTGTAGCTTCCTCCACGAGTTGCATAAAATCAAAAGGTGGTAGTGTGCCTACTCAACCGCCTATCCATTCATTGGTAGGGGTGGAGGTCATAGTACCCCCATTCTCATGATTAAGGGGGTTCCAGTAGTCAGACCCCTACCAATCAAACAGCTATCCCTTATCTTGTGGATAGGGGAAAACATTTGTTACTGGAATAACCCCTGAAGGACAATAAATCCCACACTAGCTTATGTATGAATTACATACGAGCGCTTACAGTAGGTAAGTACCTAACACCCTACAGCTCTCAGCTGATCAAATAAACAAGTGTGCTACAGCTACTGGAGCGATGAAGGAGCAAGGACCTGCACAGCTCTGCGTAGGCACTGCCTTCTCTTCCTGCCAAGTGTTGCCCATACCATGTCAGTGATGGCACACCTGCTAAATATTACTCCCTGTGTAAAACAAGCTGCAGTCTAAAAGGAGACATGCCTTCTAGACAGCAACCAACCTACGCCACATGCTTGGTCTTCACAAAATTACAAATTATTGTCTTCTCCAAATGGGGTTCGTGGAGGTCCTTCCCTGGTGCTACTACTTTCATCTCAGTATAATACTGCCCCAAAGCAGGGTGCTGGTATCTGGGAAGGATGATAAAGTATTTTGGGTGTCCCAACTTTACCTTGATGATAGATGTCAGGAGAAATAAGGATCGGGCTATTCGATTTTAACATGGCAGTTCCCTTTTTTTTTTTCCTTAGGAGAGATGAGCTGCCATCAGCAGAACACATGCATGCCCAGCCAAACCCAAAAACCGAGAATGGAACATAAATGTGGTATGATGCCTCCTCCATATTTTGGATCTGCTCCTGGATTTGGCTTACAAACACTGATACAAAATACTCACCACAAACATTCAGAAATGTAGCCACAGCTGTCGATGCAAACTAACCTCAGCTCACTCATAATACTAGATTGTTATAGTCTGCAATCTTCTTATAGTGTGGCGACCATTTGTTTCTCTCCTAACCCCGGGGAACAGAGTTTATAGGGGGGGGTGCAGGGAACAACTCAACAAATAGGGATGAGCATCTGCAAAATAGCATGCAGCTTGATTTTACATGTGTGCACCCCTTTTGGAGGGACATTCCCTCATTTGGACCCAAGTCCCTCAAGTCCCTTTTGCTTCTTAAAGGGATTATCCCATGACTAATGTAAAACATGCAAATCAGACATCATATAGTGCATAGCAATCTATTTCTAACAAAGCTAGAACCAGCCCTGTACCTCACATGGATCCAGAGATCTCCCCATTCATTGCTCTGCTAGATTTATATCAAGCTGAAAGCTCAAGGGGAGTGTCTTTTCTGCTGCAGCTAAGGGGCGTGTCTCAGCTCTGCCTATCACAGCTCAGGGGGGTGTCTCAGCTCTCCCTATTACAGCTAAGGGGCGTGTCCATGCTCTTCCTATCACAGCTAAGAGGGCGTGTCTCAGCTCTGCCTATCACAGCTCAGGAAGCAGTTGAAGGATGAAACTGAGCATGTGCGGCCATCTCAGTGAGCAGGTCAAAGAAATAAGAAAAAAAACAAGCAGCACGTGGTGCTCTACAAATACATTTTATTGAATAACTCAGTGGCTATGCAAATTTTTTTATTCCATACAATTACAAGAGAATTCAGATCTAGGTGCTGGTTTAAAAACTGTAGAATATTTTTTGTGGGACAACCCCTTTAAATGTCCCTCTTTTTGACCTAGAAAATACATTTCCAATAATAAACCTATTAAACTGCTCCAGGAACTGTCTGGTTCGTAACTGTACATTGGACTTCTCCTTATATATATATATATATATATATATATATATATATATATATATATATATATTTTTTTTTTTTCATTATTTGGGGCAATTTTGACTTTAAAATGTCTATATTCAGATGATTTTTGCGCTAAGGTTTAAAGTGGTCTTTGAAGGCAAGAAAAAAAAAAAAAAGCTGTCTCAGGAGCTGTGCATGCAAAAAAAAAATAAAAATCTACCTTACAGATCTCCCACTTCTGCAGTTCTGATGTTGCGGGGTTCCCGCTGCACCCCACTTCCTGCAGCCATAACCCACCTCAGCCAGTGATTGGATCTTTCACATAATAAGTGTCCCTCTTTGACCAAAAAGTTGAGTGGTATGCATGCGTCTCTGCACTATGCCACTTTGAATGCCCATGATGATGCAGCTTCTGCTGTCCATAGGCATGATATAGCTGAAAGTTGCCATCAGTTCTCTCCACTTAAAGGGGTTTTATGGTCAAATACTCTACTAGGGAATACTATCTATAATCCAGAGCAAAGAGTAGCTATAAGGAGCATCTCTCATTTTGGAGGACCTGTGTGGACCATGCATTACGGGGACATGTAATACTTCATTTCTCCTGTTGTGGCACTGCTGAGGAATGAAATACTTGTTGCATACTTTCCCTGCAGTTTGCAGCTGTATGCTAGGCGTCCCAGCAGTGAGACAAGCATGTGTTTTCACGGAGTGGAGGGGAAGAAGCAGCTGCCAGAATCTTTTAGCAGCAGCTTCCAGGACAAAGGATGTTGAAAAACGGTTTTCTTTGCACCAACATCTGCCGATGGGGAGTTTAGGGCCACCCCCATACATATGACAATATTATCAGCTTTAGCTGACTTACATCTGATATAAAAGGGCCTCTTTAGAGAAAAGTCACGTGAAACTGCTCGCAGACCCCCAGACAAATGGCGTTAGAGGAAAGAAAGATCAGGCATGTTGAATTTCAACGTCTGATCCTTTTGTTCTCAAGTTGCGGCCAGAGGTGTTAGGCAGCAGTTTTTCTCTCATTTGCCGAGCATGCATGTGTATGGTGGAGATGGAAGGAACAGCTGTCGGCTGACAATGATTGAAGGACTAGGGCCTCCTTTAGATCCTTGGAGGTTCCTGCTGACGTTCCATTGAAAGGAATACGATAATAATGGGTGGATTTAATTTGCACGTAAAACAATTGCTTTGGTTCATGAAAGACTTGTCCAACACAATGCAGATGCTTAAAAGAACACAAAAAAGGTCTCTATAATTAGAGTATTTTCTAGTCACGGGCCTGTGGGTCTGGCGATTACAATTAGTAACCTTAGTAAAAACTCTGCACAATTTACAGGAAAGTTCTATTAAATCACTTCTTTAATGATATGTTTGAGGAGCACAAGCGTATCCCATAGAAAGAAACAACACTGCCGACGAACCCCCGCCACACAATACCAGGATCAAGGCTTCTCTTGTCAGAGGCCATCAATAAACCTTATGTTTTTTGATCATGGGTTCTCCTTGTTCCTTAGCTGGGAAAAAAAAAGGTTGTCAAACAGCTTTTCTGGCATCCAGGTGATAAAAATTGCCTTGCATCTGGAGGGATACTAAGGATAGACACCGGCGGTATACATTGGTGTGACTGAATGAAGTGGCAGCGACCAGGGGTGCACCACCAATGAGGCCAGGTCAGGCAGCACCAGGAAGGGGGCAGCAGAAGGCCCATGGGCAATGAGCGCTTTCATTGTGGCAAAGGGGTTAGGTTAATAAATTGGCATTGGGGGGAAGGGAAGACGCCGTTCCAGTTTTTGCCCCTGGCAGCGACACTACCAAATGTATACTCCACTTTGTCCTGTGGGATCTGCATGACTTTCTGTAGAGGTCAACCCTTTAAGGCCCCATTCACAGTTCTGTTTTAATTCCGTTAGCCTGATCCGGCTGACAATCGGGCTACCGGAGCTCACCGTATCTGGTGTTGTCAGATATGACCGTGTACCACCGGCTCCCTACTGACTATAATAGGATTCAGGCGGTGATCAGGATGCTTTTCTGGCATAAATGCCAGGTTTCGGCTGGACAAATACCGCTGCATGCAACAGTCTGTGTCCGTCTGACAGCCAGCATTTATGCCGAAACATCGCTATCAGACTACCGGATTCACAACACTACTGTGAGCATAGCCTAAATCAATGGCCGACCATGCATAGGACTGGAAAAAGCAGAGAGTGGACCTAGCGCCACTTCCTTCTAGTGATGTGTGGGTCGGACCCCTGCCAATTGGAGCTTGGTAGCATATCCTTCCAACAATATCTTTCTCAAGACAACCCCTTTAAATAGATTTTCAATCTAATATTAATGAATAGAGCAGTGCATCCATGTCCTAACGAGGGTTTATATAGTATCTGCTTCTGGGAAATCTGGATCACAGCCAATACAACTATTACAGCATCCAAAGGGGATAGCAGACAGCCTCCCCGGAGTCCAGTGCAGAAAATCTGCCTGGTTATGTGTGGATACTAGAGAAGGGGGATCGATCACGCCATAAATATGCAGACATGTAGAAATCTGCATTACTAGCTTCAGTACCCAGCTTTCCTGAAGGCAGAGCAGCAAATATGCATTATTACAAAGTGAAATAAACGCAAGGGGAGTATCGTTTTATAACGAGGTTGCCATATAAACCAGGAATCTAGAAAAGATGTGTGACAGCTAGTGCTGAGCGAAAAATTACATTCGTCTCAAAGCCGAATTTCCTCGTGCTTCGTGGTAATGAATCGATTTTTTCTGAATGGCAGTAAAAAAAGGTAAAAAAAAAAAAAATCTTATCTCATCCATTTGAGTGCAAAGAGCCAGCTGACGCCATCTTGATTGAAGATCCCACGCAAAAGCCAACGTGATGACGTCATCACGGACAGCGCGAGATTTTGTGATGGATCTACAATCAAGATGTCAGCGGCTCTTTGCAATCAAATGGATGAGTGTGTGTATAATTTTTAAAAAAATAAATAAATAATTGACACTATAATATTGATGTCAGATGCCGCAATCAGCTACGAATGATGCGGCATCTGAGGGGCACTAGGATGGGGAGTGGCGCAATCGCTGCTCCCTGTCATTGTACCCGCTACTTACAAAGAAATGCGCTTCGTGATAAAGTAATTTGTACGAAGCGAAATATGTATGTCAAATTTGGCGAAGCAGCCGAATCAAATTTTTCGATACTTCGCTCATCACTAGTGACAACCTTTCCAAGACACTGAAGGGCAGAGGAGAACAATCCACAGCGTGTATAAACCCCTATTAGCTGCTGTGAACCCCAAAATGCGAGGAAGGGGTGCTCATAAAAGGAGACGCACCCCATTAAACACATGTGGCCCTCCACTGATGGCCGTGACTAAAACTGGCCGGTTCTTGTGATTACTAGTTGTCAGAGCTTTGACCCCACAAAGTACACTACGAGATAAAACTGGAAACCCTGTTTAAAGGGACACTACACTTAAGAGGACCTGTTGTAGCCGTCCCCATAGCTTGAAGTGGCTGATAAGGGTCCATCCGCAAAACACGGACACCGGCAATGTGCGTTCCACATTTTGCGGACCGCACATCGCCGACACTCTCATAGAAAATGCCTTTTCTTGTCTGCAATTGCGGACAAGAATAAGACATGTTCTATTTTTTTGCGGACGTGTGAATGGACCCTAAAAGGGAACAATAGACTGCATTCAGTACATAGTATAGAGATAAGGGACTGTATGTTGTAAAGGGGACCCATCGCCTCTCCTGACATGTCTGGTTTAGTAACTACTTGCATCCCCTCTGTAGTCACAATTCTGGAGCTTCTATTCTTTTGACTCTATGTTCTGCCATTCCTCTATTATTCCCGCTAGAAGGTATGAATGACTGGGCAGCACGGTGGCTCAGTGGTTAGCACTAGTGCCTTGGGGCCCATCTGCATATAGTCTGTAGGTTCTCCCCGTATTTGAGTGGGTTTCCTCTGAATACTCCGGTTTCCTCCAACAATCCAAAGACATACTGATCGGGACCTTAGATTGTGGGCCTCATAGAGGACAGGTTGATGCTAATGTCTGTAAAGCGTTGCAGAATATAGTAGCGCTATATAAGTGCGTAAAATAAATAAATAAACTACAAGAAGTTTGCAATGAAAGTCCAGATGGGTGTTACCAGTTTGGGGTGTGTACCTGCACAGTCTAAATGTGGAAGTAATGATTTGAAAGTGTCAGATTGTGCAGGGTACACAGCCCCAACTGGTGACACCCGGCTGGACCTTCATTGCAAACTGCTAGTACTATATTCATAACTTCTAGAAGGAATAATAGAGGAATGGAACAACATAGAATCCTAAAAATAGATGCTCCAGAATTATTACATGGGGAATACAAGTAGTTACTAAAACAGACATGTCTGGGGAGGAGACAGCTGTGTTGCTGGATGCAGCCATTTCAGGGCAGGGAGGTGCAGTTTCCATGTTTGATTGAATTGTTGACAAGAAGACCAGACCCCAGCCGCCATGATGACTACTGCAACTGAAATGTTTTGCTGTACAAATCCCGACTGGCACACAGTATATGATTGCAAATCTGTAAACAGATTAATAAGAGACCCGTCCTCGGGCACCACGACCGGAGAAGAACAAATATCGTAAGCGGTAATACAAAGACGTGCACACTAATAACATCTGGCCACAAGCCCTGCCAAGATGTACGTGACATAGGGGCCCCGAAATACTTTCTGGTAAGCAAGGCAAAGCAGGAGACTCCTTCACTGCTGAGGAATCTGCTGCTGTTTAGACTAGAAATATGGGAGGGCCGAGCCGCGTCTCCATTATATGATATCATTCAGGAGTATGTCAATATTGGCAACGTAATAGAGCACCACAGTGGCCACAGGAGACCACAGGGGCAGGGAGGCACTGCTCATTTATTTACGCACTTATATAGCGCTACTATACTTCCGCGGCACTTTACAGACATTAGCAATCCAACTGTCCCCAATGGGGCTCACAATCTAAGGTCCCTATCAGTATGTCTTTGGAGTGTGGGAGGAAGTCGGAGAATCCGGAGGAAACCAACGCATACAAACTCCATGCAGATGTTGTCCTTGGTCGGATTCGAACCTACGATCCCAGCGCTAACCACTAAGCCACCGTGCTTGTTCATATAGCATGCGGGGCTGTCCCTGCAGGGGGGCTCCCTGTGATCAGCATCCACCCGTCACGGACGTTCCAGCGACAGGTGGCAGGAGATCAGTGAGACTGGCAACACGTGGTTTGACCTGACATGTTTTCTGTTTGGATCAAATGACGTCTGCGTTGTTTCTGGTGCTCGCCGCACCTTCTTTCCCCAGGTGTGGCTATTAGGGTCATTTAACCTTCTCTAATTGTTGTTTCTCCCACTATGCTGAGTGGTTTATGGCTTCAGTTTCTGTTGTGGATAGCTGGTGTGTGGATCTCGGCTGAGGTCCTGGTGCTGCCATAGCCACTTGAAGTTAAGTGTTTTCTTTCCCTTTTGTATTTTGTGTGTTGCATTTCCCTGTCATTTGTATTAAGGCCTGAGGGAGACTCCTGTTCGTCCTTCCTTTTGGAGGAACAGGTTGTCTCAGTCCTGACATTAGTACCAGGGTCCTATCGGGTGAGTTAGGACATTAGGTATTTCTGTGTATGAACTCACCTACCTCTGGGGTCTGTTCATACTGATAGTTAGTCAGGACTTTGATTAGGGTTTTACTAGGAGGTGTCCATCTCCTTTCCCTAGTTTCCAGACCTTATTCCCTCACCCCTTTCCCCCTATGTTCAGTGTGGTGTTTCCCTCCCACACCCTAACGTGACACCACCAGTAGTAGATCAATCAGAAGAAAAGGATTCACACCCATATTGCCAGGGGTGCACCTAGTGTCTTTCAGCTGCCTGAGGTGAAAACTGAACCTAACCCCTTCCCTCCAGCCCTACTGTTAAAGACATACTTGGAATACATTACATACAGAGCTACAAAACATACAGGGTAATACAGCGCCAAATACTGTGGCCACTTGTGCTTCCCAGTACTATACTGGAGAAACAGATAATCCCCCCTCCGCTGCCCCCTCTTGCCCCTACCTGGTGCTGCCTGAGGCAATCGCCTCACCTGGCCTCATTGGTGGTGCACCCCTGCATATTGATATGGGCCTTCCATGTCCAGTTGCTTTTGGCGTCTACCTTGATGCCATTTAAACATGATGATCATCTGCACGCTATAAAATCTGCCATTTTGAGACTGAATACTCAAATACTGGTGAAGCCCTGCATACATTGTATGCCCTTTAAAGGGCATCTGTCAACAGTTCTGTACCTATGACACCGGCTGACCTGTTACATGTGTACTTGGCAGCTGAAGGCATCTGTGTTGGTCCCATGTTCATATGTGTCCGCATTGCTGAGAAAAATGATGTGTTACTATATGCAAATGAGCCTCTAGGAGCAACGGGGGTATTGTCATTACACCTAGAGGCTCTGCTCTCTCTGCAACTGCTGTGCTCTCTACGCTTTGATTGACAGGACCGGGCAGTAAAAAAGTGTTAATCAAAGTGCAGGGGGTGCAGCAGTTGCAGAGAGAGCAGAGCCTCTAGGTGTAATGACAACGCCCCCGTTGCTCCTAGAGGCTCATTTGCATATAGTAAAGCATCATGTTTCTCAGCTATGCGGGCACATATGTACATGGGACCAACACAGATGTCTTCAGCTGCCAAGCGAACATGCAACAGGTCAGCCAGGTCGGCGCTCTGGGGTACACTGCGGCCTCTTCCTAGGCCATTTTAAGCATGTTGATCGGTCACGTGGCCTATGTGCATTTCCATTCAAGTGACTGGGCCTGGGCTCCAATACCAAGCACAGCTGCTATACCAAAAAGGTCCCCTGACAACAAGCTGATTATATGTTGTCCCACTGCTGGAATCCCTGGCGATCAAGGCTCTGGAGAACTCGATAGCAGGTGTTCAATAAATAGCGCTGGGTTCCCTTGTGTTCTGGGCCTGTGATGGATCCGATGCAGGACCGCTGCCCGACCCTGGGTAATTCCCACTTGCTGGGCAGTTATGAGAGATGGTAGAATGGTGGCCAAACGATCTGCCATGATCTTGGACAGAAGCTTTGCGTCTACATTTATCAAAGAAATGGGTCTATAGGAGCTCGGCTGTGCGGGATCTTTGCCTGGTTTTAATAACAATTTAATATAGGACATAGCTGCCGATGCTGGCTTTTGAAAATGTAAGATGGGCCTGGATGGATTTGGTCTTGGACAGGATGGGATTTACGGGCCCATTTAGGACATTACTCAAACATATGTATCATCAACCACAAACTAGGATTTATACCACCGGTTTTCTATCATCCTCTTTCCGGTTATTCAAAGGGACAAGACAGGGGTGTCCATTATCCCCCCTTTTATTTAACGTCATGATGGAATCTTTATCGCGTTATATATCAGCAGGTGTTCAATATTTCTACAGCACCTCCGCAGGAGAAATGAGGTATTACACAGTCTCAATTGAAGCTGATCACAGGTTTTCCCACTGCTGGAACCTCTAGCGATCAATGCTCTGGAGGAACTCAATAGCAGGTCTTCAATATTTCTACAGCACCTCCGCAGGAGAAATGAGGTATTACACAGTCTCAATTGAAGCTGATCACAGGATTTCCCACTGCTAGAACCTCTAGTGATCAATGCTCTGGAGGAACTTGATAGCAGGTCTTCAATATTTCTACAGCACCACCGCAGGAGAAATGAGGTATTACACAGTCCTAATTGAAGCTGATCACAGGTTTTCCCACTGCTGGAACCTCTAGTGATCAATGCTCTGGAGGAACTTGATAGCAGGTCTCCAATATTTCTACAGCACCACCGCAGGAGAAATGAGGTATTACACTGTTCCAATTGAAATCAAAGGGCTGTCCGTGTAATAGACACAAGAGCCAAGTCTTCTAGTTTGAGAGATACTCTTTGCAAATGCTCTTCTCCACGGCTAATAGATGTGGATCCTGATTGGAATCACACAGAATGTCCTAATACGGCATTTAAAAATGGGTTTCTGAACCAGGCAACCCCCTTTGAGTTCACATTTTGCAGGAATACCATCTGCTGTGCTATCCAGTTCAAAGGACGATAGACTGGTGAAGTTACCTTTACCAGTCTTATCTTCCTAGTGGCCTATTTTGTTCTTTAGCAAGTAAACTAAAAGTGAACACCACAAATACACGCTAAATTCTCCCCGGTCAGAGCCTCATTGTCAGACAATAGCCGCCGCTGCCGCCATACACAAGCTCTGCAGCATGTCACTGACACTAGTAGTCACTCACCTCTCTTATCAGTCACCGCTCTTTATTTTTAAGCCACAGTATTTATTTAACTAAGTAAATATACCTTATCACCATGTGAAGAAGGAAAGAGGAACTCCATGGAGAGCGTTTCACTGCTACATGTTCTATATCAACTCAATATCACAAAAAACAGGAATTCAATATTAGCCAAGGGAAATAGGACAAACAAGAACCATTCAGTACGAGATACCAGGTTCACCGAAACGGTCCCTACAAATTAAAGGCGTTGCCCGAGCTTTTATTATTGATGACGTATCCTCAGGATAGGTCATCAATATCAGATCGGCGGGGGTCCGACACACAGCACCCCTCCGATCTGCTGTATGCAGTGCGCAAGTGCCGTCTCCCTTCTCTCTTCCCGTTCAGAGCTGCGGTCTATGGCACAGACCAGAGACAGCAGCAGAGAGCAGGAAGAGAGACAACACGTGCACACTGCGTGCGCCGTCCCCTCATACAGCTGATCGACGGGGGTGTCGGGGGTCAGACCCCCACCGATCTGATATTGATGACCAATCCTGAGGATATGTCATCAATAGTAAAAGCCCAGACAACCCCTTTAAATTCTACTACAAATAGCCAAGACTTATCTGCATGGAAGAACTAATGTCGCCCAAACAGCAATCTCTCCCAATTTCTTCTTAGGGTACTTTCACACTAGCGTTTTTGTTTTCCGCCAATAAGTTCCATCACAGGAGCTCAATACCAGAAAAAAACTGAGCAGTTTTATCCTAATGCATTCTGAATGGAGAGCAATCCGTTCAGGATGCATCAGTTCAGTCCCTCTTACGTTTTTTGGACGGAGAAAATACCGCAGCATGCCGCAGTTTCCTCTCCGGCCAAAAATCCTGAACACTTGCCGGCATTAATTTACATTGAAGTGTATTAGTGCCGGATCCAGCATTTAGTGTTCCGGCAAAACAGGCTTTCCGGTCTGCGCATGCAAAAAAATAATAATACCGGATCCGTTTTTCTGGCATGACACCGGAGAGACTGATCCGGTATTTCAATGCAATTTGTCAGACGGATCCGCATCCTGATCAATGCTTTGACAAATGCCATCAGTTTGCGTCCGGATTGCCGGATCCGGCAGGCAGGCAGTAACGTCCGCAATACGGACAAGGATAGGACTGTTGTATCAGGGGCCAGCTGGTCCGTTCCGCAAAATACGGAATGCACACGGACCTCATCCGTATTTTTTGCAAACCGCAAAATACATACTGTCGTGTGCATGAGCCTTTAGTCCTATAAATTTTGATTCACCTATACAGGTGTCAATGTGTGCATCAAAAACGGGGAGGGCGAAGCATGACGCGGGAATTCTCTGTTTGGTGTTTAGCGCCACCCCCTCGGGCCCTGCACCGGGCATGACACAGTATGTGAGCTAAGCTGGGAGCGTACCATCAGGGTACCTCTCAATATCAGTGCTAAAACTGCAAGTCATGATTACAAGAAGCCTATCTGAGTTTGAATACATTTCGGAGAATGGCATCGGTGGAGTAGATGCCATCCATTTTAAGTCTGGGCATCACTGGTCCCACCCAATAAAACATACCTACAGCCACCTCTATGAACCAACCTTTGGGCACAGTTGAATACAGATGTAGCAGAGTTGAATTTGTCACTGTCACTTTTTTTCAATACACCTGTAATGATTCTCTAAATCAAGGTAGCAAAGCCCTATAGCAAATAGATAAAGTGCAATACTACGTGGTTTGCTCTCTATTTATTGACAAACTCAGCTCTGCTAAATCTTGACATCCACGCTGACAAACCACGTGTCACTTTGTCCCGGCTAGGGAGAACAGATCCATTAGCGCCGTCTATGCACATGAGGAGAATAGGAAGCATGTCTGGCACATGTCTGAAGGGCTGCACCTTTATATAGACTCCGATAAGAGCTCTGTAATAAGTCTCTTATTCCCCTCCATAAAACCCCCTTCACCGGCGAAAACTGAGCTTCATAAAAGTTTATGCAAAGCTTGTATGGCTGCACCCTGTGTCATAGCTACAGACAGGAGCAGCCTGACAGCTTCAACCCTTCTGCTAGAATTACCAGTGACCATTCCAGTCCCCGTCGCCCAGTCCGGCAGGCAAGAAATGATCTATCGCCCACAGCCTGCTCCAAAGGCAAAAGAGGTTCTGCAGCAGCGATGAAATATTCGGACTCAGTTTTACAAAACCGGCCCTGGAAGTAACAATGTTTCCTAATAAAGATAAAACAATATATTTGGACCCCCCCCAATAATAGTAATATGGAGCTCTACATTTGCGTCACTTTTCCGCTTCACGCATATTAGGGTTTTTTAAGTTAATAATAGAAGGGGGTCCCATAAACAGAATCTGAGGATTTGGGTCATTTGCCGTGCAAGAGACCCATAAACTGCTCCTATATTGGGGTCTCTCCTTAAAGTGGCCCCATAGGTGTCGCTTTGCTTTGAGCTATTTGCGTGCCCTATAGACTAAATGACTATATAGCTTATATACTTTATTGTCCACATGCTCGGCGTGCCACATGATAGCATGCAATCGATCGCAATCGTGCGCCAAATCTGATCAATCCGGTAGCACAGAGTCATTACGATCACGGTGGCCATTTCACCGTTCACATTACTCCTCTGCTGGTGCATCCTCCTAGACATGTCCCAAGTTTCCACAACGTCCCCTTAGCAATATAACAAGGAGTACTTACATGCTGTGTGCCCAATCCAAACCCTGTGGGGGGCGTCACTCCCAGGACTCTCCGAGTTACACTCTCTTTATCGGTTTTCGCAATGTTCTCTGCTGATTTTTTTTTACAGTTCCCTCCCAAATGTGTCTTGTTCCTTGCTGCTCCTGTCCAGTTCCTCTGCTCCCTCCCTTCCTTTGAAAGGTCCCCTCCCTCTTGTTTCTCTCTTCCTAATATTTCTCCTCCCTGACAATGTTCTCTGCTTCTATCCTCCTCACCACCCTTCCTAATATTTCCACTCCCTGTTTATTTGCAGCCCTCCCCTTGGTGTATTCATTCCCAAGCCCATCCACTACATTCCCTCCCATCCATGGGAGCCCTTCCTGAATTCCCACCCACACTGCTAGATCTGCGGTGCTACAGGTCCCCCTGGGGACAGGGCTTGGAGTCTGCAGTTAACTATTGTGTGCCTCGCTGCTCTGAGTTAAACCCGTCACCATGAAATGCAATGTAATCTGCAGGCGGCATGCTATAGAGCAGGAGGAGCTGAGCAGACTGATGTATACTGTCGGTTTGTAGAAAGAGATTCTGTTTATTCATCCAAATCTCCGCTCTTTCTGAGCTTCGTAGTCATGTAGGAGGTCTTATCAGTGACTGACAGCCGTCCTTGTGAATATGTGTGTGCATCGATAGCTGTCAGTCACGGATAAGGCCTCCCACATGGCTACTGAGCTCAGAAAGAGCTGAGATTTCAATGAATAAATTAAAAGTTTTGCAAAATCTGTTTCCATAAAACAACAGTATATAGCAGGGATGGCCAACCTGCGGCTCTCCAGCTGTTGTAAAACTACAACTCCCACCATGCCCTGCTGTAGACTGATAGCTGTAGGCAGTCTTTGCATGCTGGGAGTTGTAGTTTTGCAATAGCTGGAGAGCCATAGGTTGGCCACCCCTGGTATATATCAATCTGCTCCGCTCCTCCTGCTCTATAACAAGCTGCACTGGTTTTCTTTAACACTGGAATTCATGTAAAGAAACATGTGTCATAAATCAGTGGCAGGACACACGTCTGTAACAAGATGGTCAGCGGTTCATCCATGAAGGATCCGTGTTTGGTCTGCGCCCTCCATGTGTCATCCGTACTCCACTTGTACTGCTAGGCGGAAAAATTATTTTCAGAGCACCTGCT
This sequence comes from Bufo gargarizans, assembly GCF_014858855.1. Taxonomy (NCBI): domain Eukaryota; kingdom Metazoa; phylum Chordata; class Amphibia; order Anura; family Bufonidae; genus Bufo; species Bufo gargarizans. The sequence continues at coordinate 32,241,158 of NC_058090.1, forward strand.
AGCAATGGTCCATGAAAACCATGGATGGCACCCGTGTCGTGTACGTGGTTTTCACTGAACCATAGACTATAATGCGTGTGAGGGAAAATAGGACATGCTTCTATGGTCCATGGAAAACCGCTAACGTGTGAGCACACACATTAAAGTCAAAGGGTACGTGTGCTGTGGTTTACTGACATGTGAAAAAGGACTTAGGCCCCCTGCACACGAACGTGCCGTACGTGCCGTATTGCGGGCCGCATTTGCGGATCCGCAATACACGGGTGCCGTTCCATGGGCATTCCGCATCACGGATGCGGACCCATTCACTTGAATGGGTCCGCAAATCCGGAGATGCAGAATGGTGCGGAACGGAAGCACGGAACGGAACCCTACGGAAGCACTACGGAGTGCTTCCGTGGGGTTTCGTCCCGTACTTCCGTTCCGCAAAAAGATAGAACATGTCCTATCTTTTTGCGGAACGGCCGGATCGTGGACCCATTCAAGTGAATGGGTCCGCGATCCGCTGTGGCTGCCCCACGGACTGTGTTCGTGCATTGCGGCCCGCAGCACGACCACGGGGTGCACACGTTCATGTGCAGGGGGCCTTAGGCTAGGGCTCCGTGGGGATGTTTTGTGCGACTTCTTGTTGCTGAAAAGTCGCACAACATTTTTTGCAGTGATAGTCAATGGTATCACAATGCAACACCATTGACTATCATTACAAAACATGTTGCGCGGCTTTTCAACGAGGTGTCGCTGTGTTGCCGTACCCGAATAGACCTAAACCTGTTCTCCATAATCAAAACTACTTATTCTTATCTTGTTCTTATCCTTCCAGAAACAACCTTTTATGTTGTTTATTGCATCTTATTGTGTTTGTTGTATTTATTGTATCAGTTGTTTGGTTATTGTGGATCCAATACGTAAGATTTTGCAACAATCTCACACATAAAACTGATAGAAACAACAAGCTGTCATTGATCTCACAACTAGAGATGAGCGAACCTCTGTTTTAAGTTCGGCGTCTAAAGTTCGGGTTTGGATTAGCGGAGAATCCCGATCTGGAACCGGATATGGATTCCGACTTCCGTTGTGGTCCGTGGTAGCGGAATCAATAATGGCCGATTATTGATTCCGCTACCACGGACCACAACGGAAGTCGGAATCCATATCCGGTTCCAGATCGGGATTCTCCGCTAATCCAAACCCGAACTTTAGACGCCGAACTTAAAACAGAAGTTCGCTCATCTCTACTCACAACTTCCGATGCGCATAATGACATCTAGGGGATTTTTATATTTTTTTTAAAAGGGAAGCGGTCACCATGAAAATGCCATGTAAGCTGCATTTTAGGCTACTTTCACACTAGCGTTTCTGTTTTCCCGGTATTGAGTTCCGTCCTAGGGGCTCAATACCGGAAAAAAACGTATCAGTTTGAGGCCTCATGCACACGACCGTTGTGTGTTTTGCGGTCCGCAAATTGTGGATCCGCAAAACACGGATGGCGTCCGTGTGCGTTCTGCAATTTGCGGAACGGCACGGACAGCCATTGATAAGACAAGAATAGGACAGGTTATATTTTTTTTGTGGACCGCGGAACGGAGCAACGGATGCTACGGAGCAACGGATGCGGCCCCATTGAAGTGAATGGGTCTGTATCCAAGCCGCAAAAACTGTAACTCCCACACTACGGACTCATACACATGGCCGTTGCCCGGCCATGTCCGTACTGCAGACCCGTTCACTACGAAGTGCTTCCGTGGGGTTTCTCGCCATGCCTCCACACCACAAAAAAAATAGAACTTGTATTTTTTTTAAGGTGCAGATGGATCACGGAAACATTCAAGTTGAATGGGTCTGGATCCGTCTGTGGCAGCCGTGCCATGTGCATTTGGCCTTATGCCAAGTCAGGGTGCCTAAGGGGATATTCCTGGGGAAGCAGTCAATCAACCAGCTGCCATTCATTATGGAGAGTCACCACAGCCACCACTTTCCAGCCCAGTTCTTGGTATTGGTGGGAGTCCCAGTGGTTGGGATCCCATTTAACAGACATTTATGGTACTGTATATCCAATTGATATATCATTAAATTATATTGTCTCTTTGAACAATGGGACCACCATTAGAGGCTTCTGGATAATTATCAAATGCAGGGATGCACAACCTTTTCCGGTCTAGGGCCCACATTGTCAAATTGAACCAATACCAAGGGCCACAATAAAATGCAAAGTGGTACTACCATCTGAGCCCCCATGAATGCCATATCAAAAATATATGTATATAGGTTCAGATTTCACTTCAAAACTAATGCCTATAAGTAGAATGGGGGGGGTCCTTTCTCCCCTTAGGCCTCTTTCACACGGGCGTCTTATTTTTGGCCGGGATAAGAGGTGGGTGCGTTACGGGAACACGCGCGATTTTTCCGCGCGAGTGCAAAACATTGTAATGCGTTTTGCACTCGCGTGAGAAAGATCGCACATGTTTGGTACCCAAACCTGAACTTTTTCACAGAAGTTCGGGCTTGGGATTGATGTTCTGAAGATTGTATTATTTTCCCTTATAACCATGTTATAAGGGAAAATAATACAGTGAATAGACTGTCACCTAGAACCCATGCGTGAAAATCGCACCGCATCCGCACTTGCTTGCGATTTTCACGTAACCCCATTCATTTCTATGGGGCCTGCGTTACGTGTAAAACGCAGAATATAGAACATGCTGCGATTTTCACGCAACGCATAAGTGATGCGTGAAAATCACCGCTCATGTGCACAGCCCCATAGAAATGAATGGGTCCGGATTCAGTGCGGGTGCAATGCGTTCAACTCACGCATCACACCCGCGCGGAATACTCGCCCGTGTGAAAGGGGCCTTAGTAAGTGAGGAGCACCATGCACATGGCTCCATCTATTGAAGATGATGGGTGATGTGGCAAGAGCCAAGCTTTTCACAATCTCCATAAACTAGGATGGAGATCCCCACATGCATAAGTAGGCAACTCATATACTCTATGCCCTGCCAGGGGTCAAGGTACTGCACTGTATGGTATTTGAACGTCCCTACTCCTGAGCTGGGTGTCGCTCTCCAGAAACGAAATGTTGGGTCATAATAGATAAGATGCTCGATCACTGGTTTAGCAGTCTTGACCCACTGGGCAGCACCAAATGGTCAAGCTTGCTATGGAAGTGACACCTTACTAGTGGTAGGTGTGGTCAGTAGTCACAAGCCTCGGACCCTAGATCTTTTAGGGTGCCTTCACACGTGGCAGATTTTGTTGCAGAAAATGCCTGCAAATTAAAATTTGTTTTCTTGGCATGTCCATGGATTCTGCAAGGCCTATTCAGATGAATGGAGCTGATTTTCGGAAATTATCAGCAACAAAATCTGCGGCATGTGAACGCACTCTTAAAGGGCATCTCTCAGCGGATTTGTGGGCTGACCCGTTACATGTGCGCTCGGCAGCTGGAGATATCGGTGTTGGTCCCATGTTCATATGTGCCCGCACTGCTGAGAAAAACAAGGTTTTAATATATGCAAATGAGCCTCTAGGAGCGACGGGGGCGTTACCATTACACCTGGAGGCTCTGCTCTCTCTGCAACTGCTGTGCTCTCTGCATTTTGATTGACAGGGCCGGACAGTGTAAGGGTAAATGCACACTTCAGGATTTATGTGCGGGCAATCCTCGCTGAAATCCACTGGGAAATCTGTGCTGTCAATCTGCATCAATTGGTGCGGATTTAAATGTGGATTTTCTACATGCGGATTTTACTCTCCCCATTGAAGTGAATGGAGAAAATCCAGTCAGGAAAAATAAAATATACTGACATGCTGCGGATTTTAAAATCCGCACTGTAGGTCAAAATCCGCACTGAATAAATCCACATTGTGTGCATGAGAATTTAAAAATTTCATAAAATACAATATACATGACCTACGGTGCGGATTTTCCGCACACAAATCTGATTGTGTGCATTTAGCCTAAGGCCTCATGCACACGACCGGTTTTTTTTAAGGTCCGCAAAAACGTGGTCCGTAGGTTCGTGATCCGTGACCGTTTTTTCGTCCGTGGGTCTTCCTTGTTTTTTGCAGGATCCACGGACATGAAAAATGAAAAAAAAATCTAAGTCAAGTTTGCCATTGAAATGATAGGAAAAAACGGACACGGATCACGGACACGGATCACGGACACGGATGACAATCTTGTCTGCATCCGTGATTTTTCACGGACCCATTGACTTGAATGGGTCCGTGAACCGTTGGCCGTGAAAAAAATAGGACAGGTCATATTTTTTTCACGGCCAGGAAAAACGCGTGACGGATGCGGCTGCCAAACGGTGCATTTTCCGATTTTTCCACGGACCCATTGAAAGTCAATGGGTCCGTGAAAAAAAACAGAAAACGGCACAACGGCCACGTTTGCACACAACGGTCGTGTGCATGAGGCCTAAGTGTGATCATACCTGGCCCGGTCAATCAAAGTGCCGAAGGTACGAGAGAGCTGAGCCTCTAGGTGTAATGGTAACGCCCCCGTTGCTCCTAGAGGCTCATTTGCATATAGCAAAACATCATTTTTCACAGCAATGCGGACACATATGAACATGGGACCAACACAGATGCCTTCAGCTGCCAAGCGCACATGTAACAGGTCAGCCAGTGTCATAGGTACAAATCTGCTGACAGATGCCCTTTAAGAGCTGAAAACCCCTATCACTGGTAAGTCGAGACTCATACCCTGTAATGGCACTCAGTCTCCACAGACATCATGTGGTCCAGCATGGTACAACGTTTTGGGGAAATGTCACTAATGTCCTATTAGATCCTTGTTCTGCAATGATGCCCGACCAGTCTCATGCTGACTTTGCATGGTAAATTGAGATGTGGCCAGCAATGCGTAGTAGTCACTGGGAAAGTACAGGTAACATGAGTGGGGTCTAAGTGCTAATGAACAAGATTTTCTGGTCTGTACCTTTCACTGCTTCGGGTATTATACAACCTGTTGTGCAGCCGACATACCATAAGTACGTTAGTGTTCTAGGAGGAGTAAGTCAGGACAAGGTTACTGCAATTAACTAAATATGCACAAATAATGACGAGTATGCATATTGCCTATAGGTGATGTCTTCAGGCAGTCAACGGCCCGTACAATGGACAGTATATAAATAATGGGATCCTACAGTAGATATACTTGGGTTTGAAGGGCTGCAGAAAAACAGGCAAAGGTAGAACCCGACAAATGTCATGCTGTCACCTAAAGCAGTGTTGCCCAACTCCAGTCCTCAGCGCCCACCTGCCGCTTAGGGCCTCATGCACACAAACATATTTTCTTTCCGTGTCCGTTCTGTTTTTTGTTTGTTTTTTGCAGACCGTATGCGGAACCTTTCACTTCAATGGGTCCGTAAAAAAAAAACTGAAGTTACTCCGTATGCATTCCGTTTCCATATGTCCGTATTTCCATTCCGCAAAAAAATAGAACATGTCCTATTATTGTCCGCATTACGGACAAGGATAGTACTGTTCTATTAGGGGCCAGCTGTTCCGTTCCGTAAAATACAGAATGCACACAGACGTCATCTGTATTTTTTTTCGGATCCCTTTTTTGCGGACCGCAAAATACATACGGTCGTGTGCATGACCCCCTATGATTTGAGAATGTTACATAGAATGAATACCTGTGGTAAGTGCTGATGTATTGACACTATATCACCCGCCCAATACTAGGGAAATCCTGATAACATGTCCGGCCTGAGGACTGGAGGTGAGGAACACTGACCTAAAGGGGTCCTCCTCTCTGGACAATCCCTACTTTCCAGAAGGGTCCCTTGACAATCAGCTCAGCATACCTCCAGCAGGACTGGAGGTGAGGAACACTGACCTAAAGGGGTCCTCCTCTCTGGACAATCCCTACTTTCCAGAAGGGTCCCTTGACAATCAGCTGAGCATACCTCCAGCAGGACTGGAGGTGAGGAACGCTGACCTAAAGGGGTCCTCCTCTCTGGACAATCCCTACTTTCCAGAAGGGTCCCTTGACAATCAGCTGAGCATACAGTGTGCCCCTGCTGGGATCCTTAGCAATCAGCTGTACTCGGCTGAAAAACCAGTCGGTCTGTGTTTAATATTACTGCAGCACCACCTTGAAAAATGGGATCCGGTAATACTTGCATGTTACTGTACAGTGGGCATCAAGAGTGAATTTTACTGGTGGACCATAGGCGCCCAGTCCAACACTGTTTGTGCGTCAAGCACAAGTGCAACTTCTCAATGCAATGCAAAGGTTGAAAGCAGTGGAAGACCCAAGGGCCACCCACAAAAAGAAACCTATTTGGGTGGGTTTTGCCCAGATCAGAGTCAGATTTCCCCCTCCGTCTGGCTGTACCCTTATGTCCGTTTAGATTTTCAGAACCTTTGCTGCAATAAATAAGTCAGTGTATACACCTGTCATTAGATTACTGGTCCTGGCGTCCCTCCTTGACTATCCTCTCCAGCGGGTTCTCAAGGGAGAAGCCCTGAAGGTGGAAGGTAAAGGTAGCAATGCATTATTATAATAGTACGTGAGCGTTCCTAGGGTATGTCGCCGTAGACAAACATACACTGTAGTTATCACCGCACTAAAGAAATATCTCTTCTGTAACGCATAATGTAATAGAGCGCATCGTGTAATCCCCTGTGAAATACACAAGGCAAGAACAAAATTCCAAATGGGGTGAAATTGGAAGAAAAAACTAACTGCGCCACAGTTTTAACCTATGCGGTAAAACTGACCTGTTACCGTCATTCTCTGGGTCAGCGCGATTACATCGATACGTCATTTTGTATTGTTTTTCTTGTATTTTAATAATGAAAAAAAAATGCCTCGGAAGAAATTGTTTCTTTGCATCATCATATTATGACCCCCATAACTTTTTTAGTGTTACTTCTACAGAGCTGTGTGGGGTTCATTTGTTTTGTGGGATGATCTGCATGCAGGACTTTTGTCAGCTGTCTAAAATTAATACATATAAGTCACAGGGGCCTGATGGGATACACCCAAAGCTATTAAAAGAGCTCAGCGGTGAACTAGCAAAACCATTAACAGATTTATTTAACCAATCACTGGCGACAGGAGTCGTCCCAGAAGATTGGAAATTAGCAAATGTTGTGCCCATTCACAAGAAAGGTAGTAGGGAGGAATCGGGCAACTATAGGCCAGTAAGCCTGACATCAATAGTGGGGAAATTAATGGAAACCATACTCAAGGAGAGGATTGTGGAACATCTAAAATCCCATGGATTGAAAGATGAAAAACAGCATGGGTTTACTTCAGGGAGATCATGTCAAACTAATCTTATTGATTTCTTTGATTGGGTGACATGATAGATGGCGGAGGTGCAGTAGACATCGCTTATCTAGACTTTAGTGAGGCTTTTGATACTGTCCCACATAGAAGGCTTATAAATTAAAGGTGCAGTCTTTGGGTTTGGACTCCCATATTGTTGAATGGATTAGGCAGTGGCTGAGGGACAGGCAACAGAGGGTTGTAGTCAATGGAGTATATTCAAACCATGGTCTTGTTACCAGTGGGGTACCTCAGGGATCCAGGGGCGTACATACAGGGGTCGCAGTTGCGACCGGGCCCGGCACTCCAGGGGGCCCGGCCGCCTGTGGACCCCTGGCCCCGCCCTGCAGAAGTTCTGTGTGGGTGCTGCGCCTGCCTGTATAACCCGGGCGGCCGACCCGGGGCCCGCCGCCCAGTGTTGCGTTTCTGCGCTGCGCTTCAGTGCCAGGCCAGCCCTACCCTCCATTGAGTCTCCTCCCCCTGAGTCTCCTCCCCGGGCGGCCGCACCGAACATGAGGTTTCCCTAGGCTGCGCAGGCGCACAACGACGCCGAGACGCAGCAGGGAGAAGGCGCCGGAAAAGATTTGGAAGAGCGCTGCGCGAAGAAGCCGATGCCGGAAGTGTAAGATAAGATTTGTAAAAAAGAAAAAAGGTCTTCATAATTGCTCACCATAATTGGTGAGTAAGTTCAGAACTTTAGAGTAGACTCAGAGTAGGGTCTGATGGGGGCTGGCTCTATCTCTGCTATATTTCTGTAGCCTGGTGCCTGAAACCTCTGACTGCCCAGTTGGGCTGAAACTACTACACCCAACATGTTCTGGCAGTAATAGTAAATGGATATTGGTGCAATTCTGAGCTACTAGTCTATATAATACATATTATGAAGTCTAAGTGTAAGTCAGACGGATCCGTTTGCATTATTCTTTTTAAAAAAAATTCTAAGTCAAAACGGATCTGTCCTGACTTACATTGAAAATCAATGGGGTACGGATCAGTTTTCAATTGCACCATATCGTGTCAGTGAAAACTGACCCGTCCCCATTGACTTACATTGTAAGTCAGGACGGATCCGTTTGGTGTCCGCATCCAGAGCAGAATGGAGGTGGAACGGAGGCAAACTGATGCATTCTGAACAGATCCTTATCCATTCAGAATGCATTGGGGCTGAACTGATCCGTTTTGAACCGTTTGTGAGATCCCTGAAACGGATCTCATAAACGGAATTCAAAACGCCAGTGTGAAAGTAGCCTTAGTTATAAAGCCGTTGATAGGCCAATGAAGTATTTTACCATATGAAGGCAAAATAAATGCATGACAAAACCAGCTCTGCTACATAATGTAGCAGAGCTGGTTTTACGTGGGAAATGCATTGCTGGTACCTGATGCTGACACCTGCAGTTCTGGGTAAAAGTACATAGTTATGGTTGAGGCAATTTGTTAACTCTGCTCTGCTACATCTGCTTATAAAGGGATGAACAGACTGCGCACATTGGGGTATACCTTCTTGTTCTTGCATTAGTCTTCAGCCTGTGGCTCTCTAGACCTTGTGGAAATACAAATTTAGGCATGCTGCTGTCTGGTGATGCTGGGAGTTGTAGTCGGAGCGTACATACAGGGGTCGCAGTTGCGCGCACTTACGTAACATCACAATGTTATCAGCGCTGCAGGTCCGCAGGAAGTTGGGAACAGAGGAGCGTGGGAGCCACTGCTAGTCTGCCACTGCCCACTTGCCCAGTAGTCTGACTCTATACTAGTCACTCACCCCACCTTGTTCTCTCTCTCTCTGCCAGCCTGAGCCAGGCCCCAGAGCAGCGCTCATTCAGCCAGCCAGAGCCCACACTGAGCCCAGCCAGCATTCAGCCTTGCCAGTTGCCGCAGACTTTCAGCAGGTCCATTCAGCAGCTTTCAGCCTGAGCCAGGTCAGGTAAGAGTTACTATCTGGCCTTGGTATGTTCTGTATATTATTATATGTGAGCTGGCCTGGTATAAGTTATACATCTTCTGGTATATTAAGATGTATAACTTATACCAGCTGTACATATATACCCATATAAGGAGATACCTAGGTTATATCATCAGCGTGGTCCACTATATCGCTATATACAAGAAGATGTTATACCAAATATCATCCTCTTGTATATAGTAATATACAGTATATAATATATATATATATATATATATATATACACACACACACACACACACACACACACATACATACACTTGCATGCGGCGGGGGCGGCAGCGGGTTGGGGGGGGGGGGCGTCGACGGGGAGGGGGCCCCATGGATCAGTTTAGCACCGGGGCCCCATGGATTGTGTGTACGCCACTGCAGGGATCCGTTCTGGGACCCATATTGTTTATTATCTTTATCAGCGAAATTGCAGAAGGCTTCGACGGTAAGTTGTGTCTTTTTGCTGATGACACAAAGATTTGTAACAGGGTTGATGTTCCTGGAGGGATACACCAAATGGAAAAAGGACTTAGGAAAACTAGAGGAATGGTCAAAAATCTGGCAACTAAAATTTAATGTTGATAAGTGCAAGATAATGCACCTGGGACGTAAAAACCCAAGAGCAGAATATAAAATCAGTGATACAGTCCTAACCTCAGTATCTGAGGAAAGGGATTTAGGGGTCATTATTTCAGAAGACTTAAAGGTAGGCAGACAATGTCATAGAGCAGCAGGAAATGCTAGCAGAATGCTTGGGTGTATAGGGAGAGGCATTACTAGTAGACAGAGGGAGGCGCTCATGCCGCTCTACAGAACACTACTGAGACCTCATTTAGAGTATTGTGCGCAGTACTGGAGACCATATCTCCAGAAAGATATTAATACTTTGGAGAGAGTTCAGAGAAGAGCTACTAAACTGGTACATGGATTGCAGGATAAAACTTACCAGGAAAGATTAAGGCCCCTTTCACACGGGCGAGTTTTCCGTGCGGGTGCGATCCGTGCGGCGAACGTATGGCACCCGCACTAAATCCTGACCCATTCATTTCTATGGGGCTGTGCACATGAGCGTTGTTTTTAACGCATCACTTGTGCGTTCAGTTGAAATCGCAGCATGCTCTATATTGTCCGATTTTGACGTGACGCAGGCCCCATAGAAGTGAATGGGGTGTGTGAAAATCGGATGGCATCCGCAAGCAAGTACGGATGCCGTGCGATTTGCACGCACGGTTGCTAGGAGACGATCGGGATGGAGACCCGATCATTATTATTTTCCCTTATAACATGGTTATAAGGGAAAATAATAGCATTCTGAATACAGAATGCATAGTAAACCAGCGCTAGAGGGGTTAAAAAAAATTAAAAAAATTTTACTCACCTTAGTCCACTTGATCACGAAGCCCGGCATCTCCTTGTGTCTCCTCTGCGCTGAACAGGACCTGGGGTGAGCTGCTCCATTAAATATCGGTTAAGGACCTTCGATGACGTCACTCCGGTCATCACATGGTCTTTTACCATGGTGAATCACCATGGTAAAAGATCATGTGACGTACCATGTGATGACCGGAGTGACGTCATCGAAAGTCCTTAACCTGTATTTAATGGAGCAGCTCACCCCAGGTCCTGTTCAGCCGCTCAGCGCAAAGGAGACACAAGGAGATGCCGGGCTTCGCGATCAAGTGGACTAAGGTGAGTTAAATTTTTTTTATTTTTTTTTAACCCCTCTAGCGCTGGTTTACTATTCATTCTGTATTCAGAATGCTATTATTTTCCCTTATAACCATGTTATAAGGGAAAATAATACAATCTTCAGAACATCAATCCCAAGCCCGAACTTCTGTGAAGAAGTTCGGGTTTGGGTACCAAACATGCGCGATTTTTCTCACGCGAGTGCAACGCATGACAATGTTTTGCTCTCGCGCGGGAAAATCGCGCATTTTCCCGCAACGCACCCGGCTCTTATCCGGGCAAAAAAACTGACGCCCGTGTGAAAGAGGCCTAAAGGACCTTATCATGTATAGCTTGGAAGAAAGACCAGACAGAGGGGATATGATAGAAACTGCTAAATATATAAAGGGAATCAACAAGGTAAAAGAGGAGAGAATATTTAAAAGAAGAAAAACTGCTACAAGAGGACATAGTTTTAAATTAGAGAGGCAAAGGTTTAAAAGTAATATCAGGAAGTATTACTTTACTGAGAGAGTAGTGGATGCATGGAATATCCTTCCTGCAGAAGTGGTAGCTGCAAATACAGTGAAGGAGTTTAAGCATGCATGGGATAGGCATAAGGCCATCCTTTATATAAGATAGGGCCAGGGGCTGTTCATAGTATTCAGTATATTGGGCAGACTAGATGGGCCAAATGGTTCTTATCTGCCGACACATTCTATGTTTCTATGTTTCCTCTTCTCCTCCGTTAGACCGCCATGACAAATTCTTTCAGCCGCATCTCATCTCTACAGAGTTTGTAATACAGACACGTTAGATTTCTCAGTTTTTCCATCAACCTCCCCATCCTGGTGTCCCCACAGTGTCATCCTGCTGCCACCCCCAATACTGTGCCCGTTGTGCCCCCCAATGCCCCAGGTACTATACTGCTGAAATAATTTATCAAACTGGTGTAAAGTAGAACTGGATTTCCAAAAGAGCCGTCAAAAATGAAAAGTGGAATCTGATTGGTTGCTATGGGCAACTAAGCCAGTTCTACTTTACACCAGTTTGATAAATTACCCCAAATGTCCCTATAGTGTCTACAGCAGCTATAATGTCCCCTAGAGACCCCCAGTAATAATAACACCCTATATTGTGCTCCAGGTAATAATCCCTGTATAGTGTCCCCAGAAATAATAGAATTGCCCCTACAGTGCCTTCCCAATAACAACGCCCCCACACTGCCCCCATATAGTAATTTCCCCCACACTGCTCCCCACAGTAGTTTCCCCCACACTGCCCCATACAGTAATTTCCCCCACACTGCCCCCCACAGTAGTTTCCCCCCACACTGCCCCCCCACAGTAGTTTCCCCCCACACTGCCCCCCACAGTAGTTTCCCCCACACTGCCCCATACAGTAATTTCCCCTACACAGCCCCCACAGCAGTTTCCCCCCACACTGCCACCCACAGTGGTTTCCCCCCACACTGCCCCCATACAGTAATTTCCCCCACAATGCCCCCATACAGTAATTTCCCCTACACTGCCCCACAGTAGTTTCCCCCCACAGTAGTTTCCCCACACACTGCCCCCATACAGTAATTTCCCCCACACTGCCCCCACACAGTAGTTTCCCCCACACTGCCCCCATACAGTAATTTCCCCCACAATGCCCCCCACAGTAGTTTCCCCCACACTGCCCCCATACAGTAATTTCCCCTACACTGCCCTCACAGCCGTTTCCCCCCACACTGCCCCCCCACAGTAGTTTCCCCACACACTGCCCCCATACAGTAATTTCCCCTACACTGCCCCCACACAGTAGTTTCCCCCATACTGCCCCCATACAGTAATTTCTCCCACACTGCCCCCCACAGTAGTTTCCTCCACACTGCCCCCATACAGTAATTTCCCCTACACTGCCCCACAGCAGTTTCCCCCGACACACTGCCACCCACAGTAGTTTCCCCCACACTGCCCCCATACAGTAATTTCCCCTACACTGCCCTCACAGCAGTTTCCCCCCACACTGCCCCCCCCCCACAGTAGTTTCCCCACACACTGCCCCCATACAGTAATTTCCCCTACACTGCCCCACACAGTAGTTTCCCCCATACTGCCCCCATACAGTAATTTCTCCCACACTGCCCCCACAGTAGTTTCCCCCACACTGCCCCCATACAGTAATTTCCCCTACACTGCCCCACAGCAGTTTCCCCCGACACACTGCCACCCACAGTAGTTTCCTCCACACTGCCCCCATACAGTAATTTCTCCCACACTGCCCCCATACAGTAATTTCCCCTACACTGCCCTCACAGCAGTTTCCCCCCACACTGCCCCCCCCCCACAGTAGTTTCCCCACACACTGCCCCCATACAGTAATTTCCCCTACACTGCCCCCATACAGTAATTTCCCCTACACTGCCCTCACAGCAGTTTCCCCCCACACTGCCCCCCCCACAGTAGTTTCCCCACACACTGCCCCCATACAGTAATTTCCCCTACACTGCCCCCATACAGTAATTTCCCCTACACTGCCCCCACACAGTAGTTTCCCCCATACTGCCCCCATACAGTAATTTCTCCCACACTGCTCCCCACAGTAGTTTCCCCCACACTGCCCCATACAGTAATTTCCCCTACACAGCCCCCACAGCAGTTTCCCCCGACACACTGCCACCCACAGTAGTTTCCCCCACACTGCCCCCATACAGTAATTTCCCCCACAATGCCCCCATACAGTAATTTCCCCTACACTGCCCCCACAGTAGTTTCTGTCATGGAACCATGAACCAGACGTACAACAAGAGATAAGTGGAAATAAGAAGGCTTTATTGAAAATCAAGCTGTAAGCAAAAGTCCAAACGGATGGCTAAACCGAAGCAGGGTCTTGCGTAGACAGAGGTCAGGAACCAGAAGGGTAGTCAGACGAAGCCTGGATCAGGAACCAGCAGGGTAGTCAGACGAAGCCAGGATCAGGAACCAACGGGGTAGTCAGACGAGGCCAGGATCAGGAACCAGAAGCAGCAGCAGTCTTAGAAGCATGTGAACACAGGAGGACCAAGCAAGGAACTGAAGCCACAGACCTCCTATATATATGAGCTAGGTATCCAGCTCCTCCCAGTGGGAAGGAGAAGCCGCAGGGTGGGAGGCTACAAGAAACCCAGAAACCAAGATGGCCGCCAGCACATGTCAAACGAAGGAGAACAGTAAGAAGGTAAGACCATGACAGTACCTCCCCCTCAAGGGCCCCTCCTCCGCGGAGTAAGGAACGGTTTCTGAGGGAAGCGTGCGTGGAAGGCTCGGAGCAAAGCAGGAGCATGGACATCTGCGGAGGGAACCCAGGAACGCTCCTCTGGACCATAACCACGCCAATGGACCAAAAACTGCAACCGACCGCGGACCAGGCGTGAGTCCAGGATATTGCTCACCTCATATTCCTCACGATTGCCCACTTGGACCGGACGGGGCCGAGGAACCGAGGAAGTGAAACGATTACACACCAATGGCTTCAACAGGGAGACATGAAACACGTTGGAGATCCGCATGCCAGGAGGAAGCGCAAGGGCATAGGCTACCGGGTTTACCCTGCGAAGCACTCGGAAGGGACCAACAAAGCGAGGCGCCAGCTTGGGAGTGGGCACTCGAAGGTTGAGGTTGCGGGTAGACAACCATACACGGTCTCCGACCTGGTAGGAAGGAGCGGGCGCTCGTCTGCGATCAGCCTCGAGTCTCTGGCGCTGCGCAGAGACCTCAAGGGACCTCTGGATCTGTACCCAAGAAGCACGTAGGACGGAAAGGTGATCCTCCACAGCCGGAATATCCTGGGGAGAGAATACCTCCGGTAACACGGCAGGTTGGAACCCATAATTGGCCATGAAGGGAGACGTCCCAGAGGAAGAGTTCACCGCCGTGTTCCTGGCAAACTCAGCCCAAGGCAGGAGGTCAACCCAATTGTCTTGGTGATCGGAGACATAGCAACGAAGGAATTGCTCCAAGGCCTGATTGGATCGTTCTGCGGCCCCATTGGACTGAGGGTGGTAGGCCGAGGAGAAAGAGAGATGAATCCCCAACTGGGAGCAAAAGGCGCGCCAGAACCTGGACACAAACTGACTCCCCCGATCCGACACAATCTCCTTGGGCAAACCGTGCAACCGGAAGACCTCCCTGGCGAAAATCGTGGCCAACTCTTGTGCAGAGGGTAACTTCTTGAGAGGAACACAGTGGCACATTTTGGAAAACCGATCCACAATCATGAGAATGACCGTATGGCCTCGGGATGCAGGGAGGTCCACAATGAAATCCATCCCCAGGTGTGACCATGGGCGCTCCCCGGTGGCTATGGGTTGCAAAAGGCCCAACGGAAGGTGCCGAGGGGACTTACTCTGGGCACAAACGGAGCATGCCGCTACATATGCAGCGATGTCGGAACGTAGAGAAGGCCACCAGAACAGACGTGAAACAGCCCAGGACAGCTGATTCTTTCCAGGATGCCCCGCGGCCTTGGAGTTATGGTAGGTTCGCAACAACCGAGTGCGCAACTCCTCAGGCACAAAACACCTGCCGTTGGGTCTCCCAGAGGGAGCACCAGATTGAGCCGCCAAAATCTGCTCACCCAGGGGAGAGGTCAGGCTGGTGCGAATGGCGGCCAGGATCTGATTCGGAGGTATGACCGAAGTCGGAATCGACTCCTCCCCGGACAGCTCGGAGTACTGCCGTGATAAGGCATCCGCTCTGATGTTCTTGGAACCGGGTAGGTAGGAGACCACGTAATTAAAACGTGACAAGAACAGAGCCCATCTGGCCTGACGTGGTGTCAATCTCTTGGCCTCAGAAAGGTAGGTCAGATTCTTGTGGTCCGTCAGGATGAGAACCGGAACCACCGAACCCTCGAGCAAGTGCCTCCATTCTTTAAGGGCCTGCACGATGGCCAATAACTCCCTGTCACCAATCTGATAGTTGCACTCCGCGGAAGACAGTTTCCGGGAGTAAAACCCACAAGGAAGCAGAGGACCCTCTGGTGTTCTACGCTGAGACAGAAGGGCGCCTACTCCCGTCTCAGACGCGTCCACCTCGAGGACAAAGGGCAACCCAGGGTTGGGATGCGACAGAATCGGAGCCGACACAAAGGCGGACTTTAGAGCCTCAAAAGCTCGGATGGCCTCGAGCGGCCAGACCTGGAAATTACTGCCCTTCCTGGTCAGATCCGTGAGAGGCTTGGCTAGCATAGAAAAGTCCCTGATGAACTTCCGATAATAATTGGCGAAGCCCAAAAAGCGCTGCAGGGCACGGAGACCACTGGGCTGGGGCCACTGTAAGACAGCCGAAACCTTCTCAGGATCCATGGAGAACCCCTCAGCGGAAATGATGTAACCTAAGAAGGTTACCTGGGATCGGTGAAATTCGCATTTCTCAAGCTTACCGAACAGCCTGTTCTCTCGTAACCGTTGCAACACTCGTCTGACATCCATAATGTGGGCCTCCATGGATTCAGAATATACCAAGATGTCATCCAAATAGACCACCACACACTGCTGCAACAGGTCACGGAAAACATCGTTGATGAATTCCTGGAAGACTGCGGGCGCATTGCACAACCCAAAGGGCATAACCAAGGATTCATAATGACCGGTCCTGGTGTTAAACGCGGTCTTCCACTCATCGCCCGCCTTGATCCTTACCAGGTTATATGCCGCCCTCAGGTCGAGTTTGGTAAAGACCGTGGCCCCTTTGAGGCGATCGAACAGCTCGGAAATCAAGGGTATCGGGTAAGCGTTCTTGATCGTGATGCGATTGAGACCCCTGTAATCGATGCAAGGCCTCAACTCACCGCCCTTCTTTTTCACAAAGAAAAATCCAGCCCCTGCCGGGGACGAGGATTTGCGAATGTGTCCGCGTGAAAGCGCCTCCCTCACGTACTCCTCCATGGCCTCATTCTCCGCTACCGACAGTGGATAGACTTTGCCACGAGGAGGAACGGCACCAGATTGTAACTCTATGGCACAATCGTATGGGCGGTGCGGAGGTAGGGCAACCGAGCGCACCTTATCGAATACATCCCGGTACTCTTCGTATTCAGGAGGCAACAGAGAGTCCGAGGAAGTACACAGCAACTTGACAGGCCCATGGATGCAACTAGCCCCACACTGCGGTGACCACGAGAGGATCTCGGCCGATCTCCAATCGAAAGTCGGATTATGCTTCTGGAGCCAGGGGTACCCCAAGACCACCGAGTAGTGTGGAGACGAAATCACCTGGAGACAGACCGACTCTCTGTGAACGGCACCAATGGCTATCCCCACTGGAAGGGTCTCATGAGTCACGTGTGGCGGCAGAAGGGGTCTGCCGTCTATCGCCTCAAGAGCCAGTGGGGAACCTCGAGGCTGCAGAGGAATGGAATTGGCGGCAGCGAACACACTATCAATGAACAAACCACCAGCACCAGAGTCCACCAACGCCTGGGTCGTCACCGAGCCCCCGACCCAGGAGAGGACAACAGTGATCAGTGGTTTGTCAACACGGGAAACCGGGGACGAGGAGACTCCACCCAAGATCTGCCCCCGACAGGATCTCAGGTGCGAGCGTTTCCCGGACGGTTCGGACATGCCAACCGAAAATGCCCACCGAGACCACAGTACATGCATCGGCCCTCGCGTCTCCGGAGTACCCTCTCCCCCTCGGACAGGCGAGCAAACCCCAGCTGCATGGGTTCACCCCCAGACAAGTCATCCCCAGGAGGCGTGGGAGGAGAGGGAGGCACGGGTGGGACAGCAAACGTAGGCGCCAATCTGTTAGAAGACCTCCGCAGACTCTCCTTAAAGGAAGGTCTCTCCCTGAGTCTGGTGTCAATCAAAATCAGGAAAGAAATAAGAGACTCGAGCTCCACTGGTAGGTCCTTAGCTGCAACCTCATCCTTCAAGGCATCCGAGAGACCATGAGAGAAAGCAGCGACCAGAGCCTCATTATTCCAGCCCACCTCTGCTGCCAGGGTACGAAACTCAATGGCGTATTCAGCTACGGATCGTGAACCCTGTCTGATGGACATAAGGAGCTTCGCAGCAGAGGCAGCACGAGCCGGCACATCGAATACCTTCCGAAGAGAAGCAACAAAACCGGAAAACTCGGCAACCACCGGATTGTTGTTCTCCCATAAAGGGCTGGCCCAGGCCAAGGCCTTGTCCGAGAGCAGCGAGATCAAGAAGCCCACCTTTGATCTCTCAGTAGGAAAGGCATGTGGCAGCAACTCGAAATAAATGCCCACCTGGTTAAGGAAACCTCGGCACTGAGTTGGCTCTCCCCCAAAGCGCTGTGGAAGGGGGGCAGAACCGGTCATACCCCGAGACACCGCAGGCGCAGCAACAGGTGTCGGGGTAGACTCTGGCGCAAGAACCGGAGCGGCAGTAGGAGCGGGCCCAGGAGCGACAACCGACCCATCGGCAACGGAAGCGAAATGAGCCGTGCGTTCAAGCAGGGTTTGCAACGCCACAGCGAACCGACCCAACAGGTGATCCTGCTGATCAAGTCTGGCAACCAGCGTAGGTAGCGAGGATGGCCCTGTACCGTCAGAATTCATGGCTTGGTCCTAATGTCATGGAACCATGAACCAGACGTACAACAAGAGATAAGTGGAAATAAGAAGGCTTTATTGAAAATCAAGCTGTAAGCAAAAGTCCAAACGGATGGCTAAACCGAAGCAGGGTCTTGCGTAGACAGAGGTCAGGAACCAGAAGGGTAGTCAGACGAAGCCTGGATCAGGAACCAGCAGGGTAGTCAGACGAAGCCAGGATCAGGAACCAACGGGGTAGTCAGACGAGGCCAGGATCAGGAACCAGAAGCAGCAGCAGTCTTAGAAGCATGTGAACACAGGAGGACCAAGCAAGGAACTGAAGCCACAGACCTCCTATATATATGAGCTAGGCATCCAGCTCCTCCCAGTGGGAAGGAGAAGCCGCAGGGTGGGAGGCTACAAGAAACCCAGAAACCAAGATGGCCGCCAGCACATGTCAAACGAAGGAGAACAGTAAGAAGGTAAGACCATGACAGTTTCCCCCCACACTGCCCCCCCACAGTAGTTTCCCCCCCACACTGCCCCCCACAGTAATTTCCCCCACACTGCCCCCACAGTAGTTTCCCCCCACACTGCCTCCACACAGTAGTTTCCCCCCACACTGCCTCCACACAGTAGTTTCCCCCCACACTGCCTCCACACAGTAGTTTCCCCCACACTGCCCCATACTATAATTTCCCCCAAACTGCCCCCATACAGTAATTTCCTCTACACTGCCCCCCACAGTAGTTTCCCCCCACACTGCCCCCATACAGTAATTTCCCCTACACTGCCCCCACACAGTAGTTTCCCCCACACTGCCCCCATACAGTAATTTCCCCCAAACTGCCCCCATACAGTAATTGCCCCCACACAGTAGTTTCCCCCACACTGCCCCCACACAGTAGTTTCCCCCACACTGCCCCCACACAGTAGTTTCCCCCACACTGCCCCCACACAGTAGTTTTCCCCACACTGCCCCCCACAGTAGTGTCCCCCACACTGCCTCCACACAGTAATTTCCCCCACAGTAGTGTCCCCCACACTGCCCCCCACAGTAGTGTCCCCCACACTGCCACCACAAAGTAATTTCCCCCACACTACCCCAATACAGTAATTTACCCCACATTGCCTACATACAGTATTTTCCCTCACACAGCCCCCATACAGTAGTGTCCCCCACACTTCCCCCATACAGTAGTGTCCCCCACACTTCCCCCATACAGTAGTGTCCCCCACGCAGTAGTTTCCCCCACACTACCCATATAGTAATTCCCCCCCTACATAGTATTCCCTCCCATAATTATTGCCCCCACATAGTAATCCCCCCCATCATAATTTGCCCCCACACAGTATCCCACTATATTCCCCCCCCCCCCCCACATGTCCTCCTGTGTGCACCCACCTCATGTCCCCCAAAGTTGGCACATAAAAAAAAAAAAAAAAAAGCTAAATACTTACCTGCGCTTGCTCGCAGAGTCCCGGCACTGTGCTGCTGAGTCCCGGCACAGGTGACCGCGATGACGTCATTGCGCGTGCCTGCGAGGGGATTTCACTACTGCATAGGCCTCAGGCCTACTAGGCCTTAAGCCTATGGTGGTGATCGGCGGCGGGGCAGGGAACTATGCGCATGCTGCGGTACTCCGTCCTGAAAAGGCAAAAAGACTGAACTGAAGTCACCCTGATGCATCCTGAACAGATTGCTCTCCATTCAGAATGCATTAGGATAAAACTGATCAGTTCTTTTCTGGTATAGAGCCCCTAGGATGGAACTTAGTGCCTGAAAAGAAAAACGCTAGTGTGAAAGTAGCCTTAGTGAGAGGACAACTCCATCAGGTTCTGTAATTCACATGAAAGGACATAAGAATGATAACATACAACTAAAGCAAAAGCCATACTCACTGATACAAGGATAACACACCAGTGCTCGGCTCACGGCCAGGCTCAGTGGTATATGCACAGGTGCAAAGTCCTGACGAACATCCTCACTCACACCTTCTATCCAGGAAGGGGTGGCATGTTTAAAGGGGTATTCCAGTTAGGCCTCTTGCACACGACCGTATGCCCTCCAAAATATACGGTCCATGAGTGGGCCAAATGTCCCGGAGCAGCATTGATCGTGCGCACTGGAGCACACAGCATCATAGATTACAATGATGCTGTGCACGTCGGGCCCCCCGCGGGGCTATTGTCCCGCACTCAAAAGATAGATCATATGAGTGTGGGACAATAGCCCCGACGTGCACAGCATCATTGTAATCTATAAGGCTGTGTGCTCCTGTGCGCACTAATAATGCCGCTTCGGGACATATGGCCCACTCACAGACTGTATATTTTGGAGGGCATACGGTCGTGTGCAAGAGGCCCTTACTGTCATTGGGACACGTTTACCCTAAGTTCACACCTGAGCGTTTTACAGCGCGTTCCTACGCGCTGTAAAACGCTCAACAAGGAGAGACCAATGCTTCCATATGGGAATGGTTCTCACCTGGGCGTTTTACAGCGCGTACGATCGCGCTGTAAAACGCCCGACGCTCAAACAAGTTCTTGAGCTTTTTTTTGGGCGTTTGTCGCGCGTTCCCGTACATAGACTTTTGGGAACGCGCGACAATGGGCGTTCGCTTGTCTCTGTATGCGCGATTGTAAACGCCCGTACAATCGCGCATACAGAGCGAACCCAGGTCTGAACCCAGGGTTACTGCAGTGTCTGCACCTGTTTTCAGGAGTAAAAAAGCTGCTTCTGTCTTATTTTATTTTCTTATTTGGAGACCAATTCTGGAGTTGTCTTTGTTTCGCGCCTTATTACTGATGAATTTGTGTCGGTGTGTCTTTTGTTTTGCGCCTGAATTATTATTTCTACTCCATTTCTGACCAGAATTCTTTTTCCCATCTGTTTTGAGGGTGAATTTTCATAATTTTTCCATTGACAGAGATGGAGTTTCAACTTTTTTTCTGGTCATTTGTCCAATTTTTTCATAAATTTGAGGCAATTTAAAGACTCTTAAAAAAGGACAAGCTTAATAAATGTGCCCCATTATCATCCCTCATTGACCCGGGTGAAGCTCACAATCTAAGTTCCCTATCAAAGGGGGGGGGGGGGGGGGTAATTTACAAAAAAAATTACTCCAGTTTTTGGCATAAAAATAGGCGCAAGACCACCTTTTGCGACTTTTTCACCCTTGATTTTGTCATAAAAAACTGCATAAAAACCTACACTTGTGGCAGCACCTTCAGTCTGACTGATCTGTCATCTACTTTCTGTAGCTGGCTTTGTAGTGTATATACATGACAGCCGTAGAAGACAAAATTTTTAATTAAAATCAATTAGAAAATGTGCAGGCAATATAATAATAATAATAATAATAATAATAGTAATAATAGTAATGCAAACAGTCCAAATGTGTCCATAAACCTTTTGTTGAATTCAAAAGTTGACACTAGATGGCGATATTAATCTACTGAAAGCAGCGAGCCATGTATGAGCTTTGCAAATGAACATATATTCATGTCAGCTAAATCCTTAGGGCCTGTTACCTCTAATCAAAGTCTATGGAGTTAATTTACTAATATATTAAGCCAGTTTTTGGCGTAAAAACAAAAGAGGTGCAAGACACTGTTTAGGGACTTTTTAAATGCTTGCATGACCATATTTCCCAACAAAGGCGTTTTTATGCCGTCCTCGCAACTTTGGAAAGGCAAAGGAGTGATGGGGCTGGAACATTGGCCTCGTCAAATTTACTAACATTTACTCCTGGAAACCAGAGTAAGTGTTGGCTAAAAACGACTCCACTCAGGGAGCACGGTGAGTTTATGCCAGGCACACAGAGGCACACTCATATAAAAGGTGCATTCTCTAGCAGCGCAGGGGGAATCAAAGACCAGAGTAAAGCACTGGTCTTTGTATATGACCCCCTAGAACAGTGATGGTGAACCTGTTAGAGACCGGATGCCCAAACTGCAGCCCAAAACCCACTTATTTATCGCAAAGTGCCAACACGGCAATGTAACCGGAATACCCCAGTCCAGTATAGTATATTTTCCATGTACTTTATCATTTAAGTATAATGACCTGCCTACATTCAATGTGCTGTCCGTGCTGTTCATAGTGTGCCCAGCGCTGATGAATGGCTGGTAAAGTCCAGAGTATATTGGTACACCATAGACTTTTTCCAGGGTGCGGGTGCCCACAGAGAGAGCTCTAAGTGCCGCCTCTGCCACCCGTGCCATAGGTTCGCCATCACTGCCCTAGAAGCTCCTGATGTAGACTTGTCAAACTCATCTATAGTCTCTAATGGGCCAGAGTGTTCTTTTTGCATACATTTTGGTGGCCTTCTTCAGCCTCATTTCTCTGCACTGAATACAGGGGGATGCTGCAACCAAAAACCTATGCCGCAGGGTATATGTTTCATGTACAATGGGAGTCAATGGGCAACGGATGCAGTCATATGGCATACAACTGCAGGGGGAGGGAAATTGACAAATACTATATATTGGTGGTGACTAGAGATGAGCGAATTTCATGTTATGAAATTCGTCCACGCTTCGTTCGGTGGTAAAAGCAGAATTGCATTATGGATTCCGTTACCACGGACCATAATGCAATTCTATGACGGAATGCATAACGGAATGCCTTTAGAGGCATTCCGTTGTTCATTCTGTCCTAATAGAAGTCTATGGGCTGCATAACGGATCCGTCCTGTTTCCATTATGCAGGAGAGGACTCCCCCGCATAACGGTGTGAGAGTAATGAGGTCATTGCCAACATTATACTCATATAATGCATATAACATGAATGGTTTTATTATACATATACTGTATTCATATAGATGAACCTTGTTTCTATAATGTGTATATCCTCTGTGAAGTTTGATGGATCCATATGGTTGGTATGCGTGTCTAAATTGGATCCAGTTTTAGAGAGCTGAACTTTTACTTAGATTCTTGTCCAAATGAACTATTAACTAGTTTTTAAAACTACAAGATATTGCCAATATGTTATCACGTGCAAGTATGTAATATGCCATGTTGATTTTTAAGTATTGTAACCACCTTGAAACACCCAGTTTCTCCCTTTATGATAAAGGTATAAAATAAAGATTTTTGGGGTGGTCTCTCAGATCTCCTTAGATACAGCAACTGTGTCTCTGTGTCGTCCGACTTAATTACTTTGCACCTGAAAATTGAACTACTCTGACAACCGAAACGGGACGGATCCGTTATGCAGGCCATAGACTTCAATTGGCTCACGTCAAAGTGTGGCGAAACTCACAGACTTTTTTTTTCAGGAAAACAGGCCGAGACACTTTATTAAATGTGCCCCACTGACTCTCAATGAGGCTCTAAGGCTTATCTTTATTCCCACATGCAGAAGCTACACCTAGGTTCATCTCGTGCTAGGGGAAAAGTTGTACTGGAGTGGGAGGGAATGGCAGATCCCTCAAGCAATCTTCCCACCATTCCATAAAAATCTAGGCCCATAAAACATTTTAACCCAGCCTTCCTGGATTCCATCAGAGCATTCTTAGTGAGATAAACACCCCCTCCAGTACTTCACCATACGCAGTGTTATATGTTATATCTATAGGTTTTAATGGACAGGAATGTTCAATAATTTCCAGATGTATTTAATCAATGTACTTACAGGCATAAGGGAAGCAGGGGATCCAGCGATACAAGGCTGTCAGATAAAGAAACTGATAAATAGCATATGCATACTGGAAATGAAATCATGAGGAAGAGGATGTAACAGTGCATAGTGCAGGGAAATACTCTAGGCATTTATCTGTAAGGGGGTGATTCTGAATAGCAATGACCCTCACCAAGTGATGCGCCTGAACTGTAAAGAAGTCAGTGAAGCTAACTGGATATTATTGCTCTGTTGCAATTTACTGTATGTGCTGTTAGCATGTTTTACTGTACAGGTACTGTGCCTTTAAATGTTCATGGTATGAGGACACTGTAAATGGTGGGTACAGTGGGCTGGCAATGGTCTCGGACCACGTCTGGTGACACAGGATTATGTGCCCCACGGGCTACATAGATAGGTGGAGCTGGAGTATATTAGGAGGTGTTTGGTGTGCCTTGTGGTGTTCTGGAGTAGTGAGTGTTGCATAGTCAGCCTGTCCAATCCAAGGGCATTGTACTCCTCTTCACTGGATCCGTCTGCTGGGGAGAGGTGGCGAGGCCCTGTGCATCCTACAAGCGGCTGCAGACCACTTCCCGTGTGTTGCTGTACCAAGGAGGTTGGACTTGCTAAGTGAGTGTTAGGGTCCATTCACACGCCCGTATGTGTTTTGTGGATCCGCAAAACACGGACACCAGCAAGGTGCAATCCGCATTTTGCAGACCGCACATCGCCGCATTTTCTTGTCCGCAATTGTGGACAAGAATAGGACATGTTCTATTTTATTGCACAACGGAAGTGCGGATCCGCACATGCGGATGCGGACAGCACATTGGGTCTGCACCTGTTCCACAGAATTGCGTAACGGATGTGGACCCATTTTGGTAACGTGTGAATGGACCCTTAAGGTACAGCGTCACATAGCAAGCCTGCCGCGGTTATTTCAGCTGCAGAAAATCTGCAACCTATCTGGCCAAAATCCGCACCAAACAGTGTGGATTTTGCAGGGGATTTCGGGGTGGATACTGTATGCCGCAGATTTCAACCTCTGCATGTTATGTACAGTTTTTTTTAAATAAGCACCTTAATGACACAGTATATTCTGCAAACATCCACAGCATTTACACCACGTGTGACAGTACCCTGACACGAACCTCACAACTTTTGAAAAACAGCACTATACACACCCAGTCCCCTTAATGCCCCCACATAGTAATTAAGCCCTCTTTGTGCCAGTGCAGCGTCCCACTCAGGACATGTGGGAACTGCAAAATAACTGTAAACTGCATTACCGTGTTGCATGTCATTCTGCATTACATCCCCTGTTGTATCCCTGTTCATAGGCTGGTTAGGTGTGTTTTATACATCCCACCACTAGAGGGGGATAGCACTCAGTCTATATTAATACCTTAGTCAGGCCTAGTGTGGTTTGTTGTTGGTGGGAGTGATTCAATTCGGTTAAAGGGGTATTATCATCTTAATGATCACTGTTAAATCTGTTAATGATTTAACAGTGATCATTTTTCTAAATATATTTTATTAACAAATCCACACCCCTTAGAAAAAAATAAACCTATACTTACCTGACTGTTGTCTTCCGTCTCCCCTGGTTACGGCCACCGCTCTTCTCAGGAATCGCGGTGGCCGTGCGTGCAAAGACAACTTTTCTTTTCTTCTCCCGGCCGGCCGCGCGCTGTAATGAACGCACACGCCGAGTCCGCGCATGCGCCCTGGTGACTTCTTCCTGGCAAGTATACTATACTGGCCAGGAAGAAGTCACCAGGGCGCATGTGAGGACTCGGCGTGCGCGTTCAGTACAGCGCGCGGCCCGGCCGGGAGAAGACATCAATGAAGATTGAGCCCGCCCCCTGCCGAGTGCCGAAACCAGGAAGTGGACGGCGCGCCGGGACCAGGTAAGTATGAAATAGCCTGTTGAGAAAACCCCTTTAAGACTACACATCACAGAGTAGTGAGAGGAGTCAGAAGCGACGATGTGGTAGTGCCAAGGTATGAGGAGCAGGAGAGCGTTTTCCTCCTGTGGTTCTCTTAGTTCCTTTCATCCTACAACCAGAGGATAGCGTTTCGTCCCTGGAAGAAATCCAAACAGAGAGACATCGGTGATAACAGCCATTATCTAAGGCTTAACAGGCACCTTTGCACATGGTGGAGGACAATCTAGCTACAGGCAGCCTCACCATAAAGTATAGAAGACAGATTAGCTACCTGTTCAAGAGCTTGGAAGATACAGAAATAATAGGACTAAGCATACCCGAAAAGAGTACTACTGAACCACAGCCACAAAACAACAACTACATCAGCGTATGGCTCAGCATAGAAGAGCCAAAACCTCTGGTCAAGATTCAGCCGTGTACTTACATCTAAAAGGAACAGGTCACACCTTTGAAGACAGTGTTTTGGATAAGGAGGCCGATTGGTACAAACGAGGCGCGAAGGAGGCCATCTATGTAAAAATGGAGAAGCCAAGCTTGAATAGAGGTGGGGGGGTTAGACATCTATTGTCTGCCACATACAATGCTGTCTTGACACCTTTTTCTGGGAAGTCTTTATCACCTACTGACTCCAATTAGGATAATGGAATCAACACCTTTGACCCAATGCTGGGTATTATTACCAGATGTGGATTCAGTTACATATTTATTCCCAGAATTTTTGTACAATTTTTGTACAATCACTCAGAATTGAGAAAGCTCGTTGGAAGAACGAGTGAAACGTTTTCAAGAAATCTACAGTACGTCCAGTTGCCTAGATTTATTCTTTACAGATATATACCATGACCTGGATAAATGAGAACCTTCACAGACATAAGAATTACAAAGTGTATCAAGAAGTTTAACGTCTTATAAATATTAATGCTTTGTTGTCATAATGTGAATGAATAATAATGTATCAATGATGTCATATATGGGAAACCATTAATGTCTGTACACCATGGCAGACTGCAGGATTTTAATCATATGCTTGGGTATAATCATCTATTGTTTGAGACGTTTCAATTTCGTAACCATTCTTCAGTTCTATTCTGCTCCTTGCTTTTTGCTTGCCTTTTCAATATACTCTGCAATTTGCCCTATCGTTTGTCTCAATAAAGATGTGAGCGCAAGAAGAATTGTCTCAAGAATTGACTTCGGTTGCAGACAGAGTCCAACAGAGACCTAGCTGTGGGGAGCGTGACTGAGCATGCATGTCCTCCAGCACAGGAGATGGAATGCACATTGCTATAGGCTCTGTGCAGTAAGCGCCACCATGCAATGTAAGTACATGTCAGAAGGCTTCACTGGATGTTTTTAATCAGTTTTAGTATAAAATTAGTTTATAACTTGCTGCCGGGGGACCGACTGGACCGAGGGGGAAGGGGGGGGAACACAAATAGGCAAGATGAGGAATACCATACTGCTGTACAAAATATTGCTCCAGCAGAACAAAATACCACAATGCAGCACAAAAATACTGCCAAGAAGCTGCCTCTTTGTGGTTGCCAGCGTCATACAGGAGAATATAGCTCTACAGGCCTCTTACTTCGAGTGATTTCTCCTCTGATGCAAAAGTTCTAATTCCTCATCTTCTCCATTCAGCCCAGACTGCCATGACAACTTCTGAAGACAACAATACAGCTGAATTCAGGAGGACTCCTGCAGCCACCGGCCTGGTACATAAGTACCTGGTCTTATTTAATGCTTGGAGCATCAGATCTTTATGTACCTGGCTCAGGAGGAGGGCTCAGGCAGCACCCTGGGCATCGGCCCATCGGGAATATTTCCTGTACATTCCATGGCCAGTCTTCCCTCGCTTGCTGCCTTATTTAAATTAATCTAATCTTCATGGAATAACCCTTTTATCCCCTATCAGTTCACATGATAGGGGATAAGTGTCTGATTGGGTCAAGAACATGAGTCCTGTGTCCTCTCCTTTTCAATGAAGCAGTGGTCACACAAGTCTGCCGAAAATAGCCGAGGACAGTGCTTACTATCTCTAGCTGTCCCATTAGTTTACTGGAGTGGACATTCAAACAAGGAAATATGGGACCCCCATTCTGGTGATCGGAAGGGCCACAGTGGTCGGATCCCTCTGATCAGACACTAATCCTATCCTAATTGTTATTTGTGAGAAATCCACTTTAAAGGGCCTCTGTCAGCAGATTAGTCCCTATGACACTGACTCACCTGTTACATGTGCACTTGGCAGCTGAAGGCATCTGTGTTGGTCCCATGTTCATATGTGCCCGCATTGCTGAGAAAAATGATGTTTTATTATATGCAAATGAGCCTCTAGGAGCAACGGGGGCGTTACCCTTACACCCCCCTTGTGCACTTTTTTATTTGCAGGGCCAGGCAGTGAAAACATCATTATGCCTGTTCCTGTCAATCAAAGCACACAGAGTGGGGCAGGTGCAGAGAGCCTCTAGGTGCAAGAGCAACGAACGCCCCCGTTGCTCCTAGAGGCTCATTTGCATGTATTAAAACATCATATCTCTCAGCAATGCGGGCACATAGGAACATGGGACCAACACAGATGCTTCAGCTGCCAAGCGCACATGTAACAGGTCAGCCAGTGTCATAGGTACAGATCTGCTGACAGATGCCCTTTAATGTAGCCATTTCCTTACATATTTAGATCTACAGACATACAGGTCCTATTGCACTGCCCAATTATAGGGAACGGATGTGTGTAGGTTCCCTCATTCCCAATAATTGGCAGTATAATTGTGTTGATTGCAACTTTTACGCTGCATACAAAGTGCTCAATTTTTATCAGGACATCATTCTATGTAATCAGGGATGTGCTAGCGAAAATTAATACAAATGAATGGGGGAGGAACGACTGCGGTAATACTTTGCATCAGCTAATGGAATAGGCTGATTGCAAATGAGCGCCGATCAACACAATAATCATCAATCAGTGATTTCCCAGCCAGAACATTGGGCAGACTAAGGGGGATGTCACACATAGGTGTTTGTGGCCAAAGCCAGAAGGGGATTGGGCAGAAAGAAGTCCTTTTTTTCTTTATACACTTTGGGGGTCATTTACTAAGCTGAAATACACCTAAATTAGGCGTATTTCAGGAGCAGGTGACGGTCTGTGACTTCGGCCCGCTCACGCCAGGTCTACAATTGTGGGCGTGGGTTCTCAACCTATAGCCTGCTCTGGATCTCTAGGTCTAAAAGGCCCCCACGCCTCCCCCTCTTGACCTCGGGTGTTCTGAAGATTTGGGATACTATCGCAATACCACTTGGTCTCACACAATCCCCTAGCCCACTAATCCCCCTTTTTAATAATCCTGATTTCCCTATGGGTTTGAAGAGTAAGTCATTTTTGGGGTTGGAACTTGCAAGTAATCCTACTCTATTCTCAGTTATGGAGAAGGGATCTATACGGCCGCTGTCCTCCTTTACGGAGAGCACGTCGCCAGGGGCGTGGTTGCAGCACAATAGCATTAAGAACTACATATCCTCTTTAGGGCCCAAGTCAGCTCTGGCTAGGGATCTCACCTCGTTCGAATCATTGTGCACTCAAACATCCCCTCCTACACATTTAGTGTCTCTGACTTACGGGCTACTCCAGGGGAGAGACGACACCATCTCCTCCTTACCCTTTGTAAAGGTGTGGGAGAGAGAACTGGGGAAGACTTTCCCTGCTGACCAGTGGGAGAAGGCATTTGAGCTTTCTTACAAGTCTTCTATCAGTTGCGGTCTCCAGGAGAAGAATTTTAAAGTGTTATCTAGGTGGTATAGGACCCCGGCCCTGCTGCACTCCTTCCTTCCCACATGCCCCAACACTTGTTGGAGGTGTGGTAGTGAAGAGGGTAATATGTCCCACATTTGGTGGTTTTGCAATAGGATTACACCCTTCTGGGAGGCCATTAATGACCTCTATGATCTGGTTTGTGGTAGCTCTACTAGGTGGACGCCAGAGGGTGCCTTACTCTCCATGTTTCCCGGCTCTACTTCCACCCTGAGAAAAGGCCTGTTACGATTTTTTGTTCAGGCAGCTCGCCTGGTTATACCTAGATTCTGGAAATCCACCTCTCCCCCTCTCCTTAGGGACTGGCTTATTACCTTTGAGAAAATTTATAGAATGGAGGAACTTTGTGCGGAGGACTCGGGCAATTCCACCAAATTCCTAAAGATCTGGACTCCCTGGATTTTGTTTAAGTGATCTAACGAATTTACCAACTGGCTGAATAGGGATGAAGCCAGTCCCTGAGAAGATATTGGCCCCCTCTCTAATCTCCACTACCCTATTCCCTTTTTCAGGTTACCATTCCCACCTGAAATGGGTATAGGTTTACAGATTGGCTCACTTCAATTGCATTTTATTATTCTGACTTTTGTTTCTCTACATCTATGGTCAGGAACTATCTCCCCCTTCCCCCCCCCCCCCCCCTATGTTCTTATGTGTTCGTCCTGTCTATGTCATTTGTCTTTCTGTGTTTGTATGCTACAGAGCGCATACTATATCGCGTCTGTTAACCAGTCTGTGTTGCGCCACTTGACTGTAAAGAAGGACCACTGGTTGTACCCTTATATGCATCCTGTAGCTCTCTGTATCTTTAAACATTGGAGTGTATATTTCTATTTGTACACAGCTTCGACTTGTCATCGAGCTGTTAATGTCTCTTGATGTAATGTCCTTTCATAACTCTTTTGAATAAAAGAAATTGAACAACAATTGTGGGCGTGGGGTGGACGGGAAAGGCGACGGGACGGCAGCTGTTAGACAGCTCGGAAGCTGTCTTACATTTAGAAGCAAAAAACAAAATGTCTGCACACCGTTATATATACAAACAATAGAGCGTAGGGCTCTTTCACACCTGCGTTCTTGTCTTCCGGCATAGAGTTCCGTCGTCGGGGCTCTATGCCGGAAAAATCCTGATCAGTTTTATCCTAATGCATTCTGAATGGAGTGAAATCCATTCAGGATGCATCAGGATGTCTTCAGTTCCGGACCGGAACGTTTTTTGGCCGGAGAAAATACCGCAGCATGCTGCGCTTTTTGCTCCGGCCAAAAATCCTGAAGACTTGCCGCAAGTCCGGATCCGGAATTAATGCCCATTGAAAGGCATTGATCCGGATCCGGCCTTAAGCTAAACGTCGTGTCGGTGCATTGCCGGATCCAACGTTTAGCTTTTTTAGAGTGGTTACTATGGCTGCCGGGACGCTAAAGTCCTGGCAGCCATGCTAAAGTGTAGTGGGGAGCGGGGAGCAGTATACTTACCATCCGTGCGGCTCCCGGGGCGCTTCAGAGTGACGTCAGGGCGCCCCAGGCGCATGGATCACGTGATCACATGAAACACGTCATCCATGTGCATGGGGCGCTTTGACGTCACTCTGGAGCGCCCCGGGAGCCGCACGGACTGTAAGTATACCGCTCCCCCGCTCCCCACTACTACTATGGCAACCAGGACTTTAATAGCGCCCTGGCTGCCATAGTAACACTGAAAGCATTTTGAAGACGGATCCGTCTTCAAATGCTTTCAGTTCACTTGCGTTTTTTCCGGATTCGGCGTGTAATTCCGGCAAGTGGAGTACACGCCGGATCCGGACAATGCAAGTGTAAAAGAGGCCTTAGAAATTCTAGATAAAAGTGGTACAATACCCACTATATTTACTACATTTAGAAGCGGCACTGGATGCGCAGAAGTTATGGAGAGGCTGGCACCTCTTCATAATTTTGGTGGATCCTCCGCCAGCTATGGGACTTTATTAAGACCAGCTTCTAAAACACCAGTCTTAATAAATGTGCCCCTTCATTCCCTTCGAACCCACTTCTTACTAAAAAAAAACCTGCACCAAACCCCCTGATTTTCATTTTCACATTCACCTCGTCAATGTAGAAACTACAAATTAAAAACTTTACAGAATGATATCACTTTCCAAAGAAACATGAGATAACCAAGAAAGATGAATGGCCTCTAAAGAGTTAATGCTGTGGAGATATACTCCTCTAATCCAATGTTTGCCTAGGGCGTTAGCATCATTTGGAAGTATTTTGCCTTCTAACATATTGACTGTAAAGAGTATCTGCAACCATATGCTCAAAAAGGTAAAGAATTAAAAACATCTCTGATCCTGCTGCCAAGAACTTCCTCAAAGTGTAAGGAGTCTCCCCTTTAAATTGAAAGTGGTTGTATATTTTATTATAGAACCTTAAAAAGATTGTGCCACGAAAAATATTAAAAAATTTTCAAACCAGCACCAGGCTCTCAATACCTTTGTAACTGCATGTGACTAAAAATGTAGCATAGCCACTGAGTTATTCAATAAAACGTATCTGTATAGCGCCACCTGCTGTTAGCTCTGCTTTTGCTTATTTCTCTGTCTACTTCACTGAGGTGGTCGCACATGCTCAGTTCTATCCTTTAACTTTCACCAGCCGTATCCACTGTTAGAAGCTTGGGCAGTTACAGGGAAAAACGACAGAAGAAAGGATGTGCCCCTCAGAAATGACATATCCCCTAAGCTGCAGCAGAAAGGACATGTCCCTCTGAGCTGCCAGACTAAAATAAATCTAGCAGAACAATTGGAGCAATTAGGCTACTTTCACAAATCCGGGAGAGAACAGCTTGCCCCAATTCTCTGGATACGGTGCTGCCAGATACGGATGGAATGTCCACCGGCTTCATTAAAGGGGTTGTCTGGGTTCAGGGCTGAGCCTCACATATCTCCTTTTTCACCCAGGTGAACCCTCTGACATAAGCATCGGAGCATTTCATGCTGAATCACGCAGGGCAAGGGCTTTTTCATTAGCTCCGGTGATATGATGGGTCTCTGCTAGGCGGAGGCTTCTGCCTAGCAGTGAGCCCGGTGATGTCACTGGCATTGATGAGTGGTCTTTATGCAATTAGGTGATTAATGTCGTATGCTGGCCAACGACAATGGGGGCTCACTGCATATAGATTAACGGCACGCTCACATCTGCGTTGGAGGCCCCGCTCAGGGTCCCTGCTGCAGATTCCATAAAAAAAGTGGAGAGAAAAGTCCTGCATGCTAAAAAGTGGACACCTGAACGGAAACGGAATGGACCTCCATAGAGTAAGTAGGGTCTGTTTGGCTTAGTTGGATACCGCTATGAACCGAATGTGGCACTTCCGCTATTTTAATTGCTCTCCCTCTATAATGGAGGAGAACAATGGAAGAAACTGGTGGCGATGTGACTGTGGCTTTAGATGGCTAGTACTCAACTCAATAGGAGCAGAGAGCTCGTTCTAGGGCAGTGGAAGTAAAACATTGTGACAAAAACAAATGTGCAGTTCTAGACCCATCCAGGAGCACTGCAGCTTTACAGTATTTTAACCCCTTATTGACCAGCCTGTTTTAGGCCTTACTGACCAAGCGTTTTTCTACCTTTTTTCATCGTCGCGTTCCAAGAGCTATAACTTTTTTTTTCCGTCTATATAGCTTTATGAGGGACAAGTTGTAGTTTTTAATAGCGCCATTTTGGGGTGCACATAACTTTCTGATTAACTTTTATTAACTCTTTCTGGGAGGGAGATGGAAAAAACAGCAATGATGCCACTGCGTTTTTATGTTAGAAATTTTACAGCGTTAATTTTTCGGTATAAATAACATCATATCTTTATTCTCTGGGTGAGTACGATTACAGTTATACCAAATACATTTATATTTTTTTACGGTTTACTACTTTTTTAGCAATAAAACCACATTTTTTTTAACAGAAAAAAATGTTTTTGCATTGCCACTAACGAGAGAGGCTCAGCCTGCTGGAAATTACTCAAGGCTGGTCTGTGGCCTACATCAGACACCAGGCAGCCTTCACACACATCGGCACCCTAATATCGCATTTGCGGGGTGCTGATGGGAGACAGAGGGAGTCCGCTCCCTCTGTCAGCACTTTACATGCGGTGGACGCCATTGCCCGCGGCATGTAAAGTGTTAAACAGCCCAGATCGGCACTCCTGCCGATCCAGGCTATTAGAGCAGGGGAGCGACTCTTATGCGAGTGGCGGCCCGGCCTAAGGCCCCTTAGTGACCGCTGTAAAAAAGGCGTATGGGTGGTCACTAAGGGGTTAAAGGAAATGTGTCACCAAATATGTCATCTTCCAGTTAAAAGCAGATAGTCACACATATTCTTTTTTCTAATCTGTTTTTATTTTCTAATTACAGATGTATTTATTCTATTTTCTGTACATGATTATGGGGGCGGCCATCTTGTCTGAGCTGTTCCTAACAGTTGCCGGAACTGCCTGCCGGATTCGGCAAAACGTATGCCAACTGATGGCATTTGTAAGACTGATCAGGATCCTGAAAATCCAGAAAAATGCATTGAAATGCCGGATCCGTCTTTCTGGTGTCATCCGGAAAAACTGATCCGGCATTTTTTTTTTTTTGGTCTGCGCATGTGCAGACCGGAAGGACGGATCCGGCATTCCAGTATTTTGAATGTCGGATCCGGCACTAATAAATTCCTATGGAAAAAAAATTCGGATCCGGTATTCAGGCAAGCCTTCAGTTTTTTTGGCCGGAGATAAAACTGTAGCATGCTGCGGTTTTATCTTTGTCCTGATCAGTCAAAAAGACTGAACTGAAGACATCCTGATGCATCCTGAACGGATTACTCTCCATTCAGAATGCATGGGGATAAAACGGATCAGTTCTTTTCCGGTATTGAGCCCCTGTGACGGAACTCAGTGCCTGAAAAGAAAAACGCTAGTGGGAAAGTACCCTTATTCAGTCCTCTGTCAAGTTATGCCGAGATATGAGTTGTGCATTGAATATTGAGGCACTGGGTCTCACTTCAGGAGTAAACTGGGACACAACCGCTCTAATGGCAGCCAAATGCTGCAGCTCTACTGGAAGCTAATTCACCTGTTTCCTGGGGCAATTAAATGTACACGGCAGGGCGTGTATACCGCCATTTACATTTTATTCTCCTAAAGCCCTACAGGTGATTCTGACTTTACAGCTAATCCACCTGAAAAACTGGATCTATAAGTGAAGGTGATGTCACCCGTACACTTGAGAAGAACATTACCAGACTTGTCTCCTATGGACGATCCCTTGTACTGGATCTGCTCTGTTAGGGGACACTCAGGATTGGAGGCCTACAGAAGGCCTTTACGTGGATGACTGGGGTGACCACACTGACTTCAATGGTTGACCTGTCGCATTTACTAGCACCGAGACTTAAAGGGGTTGTCTCACTTCAGCAAATAGCATTTATTATGTAGAGGAAGTTAATACAAGGCACTTACTTATGTATTGTGATTGTCCATATTGCCTCCTTTGCTGGCTTGATTCACTTTTCTATGGAAAAAAAATGCCGGATCCGGCATTCAGGCAAGTTTTCAGTTTTTCTGTTTTTTTGGCCGGAGATAAAACCGTAGCAAAAAGATTGAACTGAAGACATCCTGATGCATCCTGAATGGATTGAACATTTGGGCCACAAAAGCCTGCCTTCTGCTAGATGAACGGGACGATGGCACGGTGGAAGGTGGAGTGGAGGACAAAAGGGAGGAGAAAGAGAAGAGACAGGACGTGGAACACCGGGAGTGTGGCTTTGTGGGTTCTGACGGCGTTGCTCCCACTGGGCTCGGTGATGGGAGGCCAGGTGCCTTCTTAAGGCGGTCGTCCCTAGGCGAGTGTTGGGCTTACCAGGGGCGTAGCGTGGGGGGGGCCGGAGGGGCCGTTGCCCCGGGCGCCAAATTGCAGGGGGCGCCAGGCATCCGAAATTTCAATGAGGGCTACGGGAGCCTATGGCTCCCGTCCCCTCCGTTATGCCCCATAGGCTTCAGGCCACTAGGCCTGAAGCCTATAAGGCAGTAGAGGCGAGCGACGCAGGACTCGGTCACGATAACCTCACTGTGACCTCCTGCATCGGGTCTCGCGAGATGACGCGATGACGCGGCGCAGGAAGGCACAGTGAGGCGTTCGTGACCTGCGGCGGGAACAAGCGGGGATGGAGATAGGTAAGTATTTTTTTTTTATGTTAACTTACCTAATTGCAGAGGCTCTGGCGGCAGTATTGGGGGTGGGAGAGGAGATGAGAGGACTGGAGCAGAAAGGCTATATTCAATGGCATTGGCACAGCAATAAGAGGGGCGATTATATTAGCAAAGAGGGGGGCCAGTACATTAATAACAGAGGGGCCATTACATTAATAACAAAGAGGGGGACATTACATTAGCAAAGAGGGGGCCAGTACATTAATAGCAAAGAGGGGGACATTACATTAGCAAAGAGGGGGCCAGTACATTAATAACAAAGAGGGGGACATTATATTAGCAAAGAGGGGGGCCAGTACATTAATAATAAAAAGGGGGCCATTATATTAATAATAAAGAGGGGGGCCAGTACATTATTAATAAAAAGGGGGCCATTATATTAATAATAAAGAGGGGGCCAGTACATTATTATTATTAATGTAATGACCCCCTCTTCATTATTAATGTAATGACCCCCTCTTTATTATTAATATAATGGCCCCCTCTTTATTATTAATGTAATGGCCCCCTCTTTCTTATTAATGTAATGGCCCCCTCTTTATTATTAATGTAATGGCCCCCTCTTTATTATTAATGTAATGGCCCCTCTTTATTATTAATGTAATGGCCCCTCTTTATTATTAATGTAATGGCCCCTCTTTATTATTAATGTAATGGCCCCCTCTTTATTATTAATATAATGACCCCCTCTTCATTATTAATGTAATGGCCCCTCTTTATTATTAATGTAATGGCCCCTCTTTATTATTAATGTAATGACCCCCTCTTCATTATTAATATAATGACCCCATCTTTGTTATGAATGTAATGCCCCCTCTTTGTTATTAATGTAATGGCCCCCTCTTTATTATTAATGTAATGACCCCCTCTTTGCTAATATAATGGCCCCCTCTTTGTTATTAAAGAGGGGGCCAGTACATTAATAATAAAGAGGGGGCCATTATAATATACAGGGGGAATGAAAGCTATCTGTCTGGCTCTAGCTCAGTATTGGGGGGCAGCAGGATGACAGTGATGAAGGAAGGAGAGCATGATAGTAAAGTGAGGAACCTAAATTTTTTTCGGTGAAACTCTGCAGAGACGAGAAGCGGCTGAAAGAAGTTATCATGGTGGTCTTATCTCTGAATGAAGACGTCGAGGAGAGTCTACATCACAGGAGACGTCACTGGATGTAACAGGTATGGTGCGGTATTCTACTGTAATAATAATGTCCATGCACATATCTGTTTCATGGTAGGGTTGGGGGAGAAGATTGAGAATTTGGCCCACCCTGCCGCATTCTGGCCCCAGACTTCAGGTCACACTGTACGTGTTCAGAATTCTGGGGCCTCACACCCATCTACTACATTATCTGTACTCAGAGAGTTATCTCTGTGTTATCTGAGGTGTAACATAGGACTGCTAGTGATCTACTACAGTATCTGTTAAAAGTGGCGTGCCTGGGGTAGGCGCGGGGGGCGCAATTTTTGGCTTGCCCCGGGTGCTGGCAACCCACGCTACGCCACTGGGGCTTACCACGACTTATGCGTTAACAGCACAGGCTGCAGATGGTATCACTATTGTTAGCAGCTGACACGTTAAAAAAAGCCCACACTGCGAGCCATGTGCCGGCGTCCAGGGAGCGCAAGATGTGACCGTGCACGGTGGATGGCTCACTCCAGATACATTTACAGTCTGCTTTCTGCCTCCTGTGCACTGCG
The DNA here is from genome assembly GCF_014858855.1 of Bufo gargarizans. Taxonomy (NCBI): domain Eukaryota; kingdom Metazoa; phylum Chordata; class Amphibia; order Anura; family Bufonidae; genus Bufo; species Bufo gargarizans. The sequence goes on from NC_058090.1 coordinate 32,278,910, forward strand.
AGTTCTGCCTGCTTCTCCTTCTCCTCCCTATCTGCTGCTCCGTCTCGCCCTCTGATCTCCCCTCCTCTTCCCCTCTTGTGGGCACCCACGTGACGTCTATCGACACATCATGATCGTCACCTTCACCACCACTGACATTAGAGATCTCGGAGTAGGCAGAAACAGCGGGGACCATGCTCCTTGGGATGATCTGGGTACTGTCGTCAGACCGCTGGGTAGCGGCCGTTGCTACCTCCTCTTCCTCATCCGATGCCAAGAATGGCTGCGCATCGGTAAGGTCTGGGAATGGATGGGAAAATAATTCCTCTGACTCGAGTGGAGGGGCTATGTTGGTGGTGGTGGTGTCTTTGGGGATGCACACAGCAAAGAGTGAGGAGGGTGCAGATACAGAGGATGAGGAGGGTGCAGAAGCGGAAGGCTGAGTGAGCCACTCAACCAACTCTGGTGTGTCCTTTCACGTAATCGCACACACCTTCTCCAACTTCCCACTTAGGCACTGGCCTGGTGCACCTGCCCGACCTCTACCACCCCTGCGGAACGGCCTGCCTCTTCCTCTGCCTGTCATTTTCAAAATGACCCTGTGCCAAAGTCCCCAGAGAAGAGCAGTATTTGTGGAAGGAGGTATATCGCAGGCCTTAATCAGTATTTGGTGGAAGCAGGTATATCAATCCCCTTAATCAGTATTTTGTGGAAGCAGGTATATCGCAGGCCTCAATCAATATTTGGTGGAAGCAGGTCTATCAATCCCCTTAATCAGTATTTTCTGAAGGCAGGTATATAGAACCCCTTAATCAATATTTGGTGGAAGCAAGTATATCTCAACCCTCATTCTGTATTTTGTGGAAACAGGTATATCGCACCCCTCAATCAGTATCTCAATCAGTATTTTGTGGAAGGAGGTATATCAAACCCCTTAATCAGTATTTTGTGAAAGCAGATATATTAATCCCCTTAATCAGTATTTCGTGAAAGCAGGTATATCGCACCCCTCAATCTGTATTTTGTGGAAGCAGGTATATAGAACCCCATAATCAATATTTGGTGGAAGCAGGTATTTAGCACCTTTCAATATGTATTTTGTGGAAGCAGGTATATCAAACCCCTTATTCAGAATTTTGTGGAAGCAAGTATACCCTCCACCTCTAAATCAGTATTTTGTGGAAGCAGGTATATTGCACTTCTAAATCAGTTTTTTTCGGGACAACAGGTATATCACACCCGTTGCAAGTAGTTGTTCCAATAGCGCTTGTCCCTCTATATACCTGGGGTATTGCAGCAGAACGGCACACAACTGCTGCACAATACAAAAGCACTATATACTTTCTATGTTAGAAAGTATATTATAGGTATATCACACCCCTCAATCATTTTTTGGGGGGGCAAAAGGTATATCACACCAGTTGCAATTAGTTATTTCAATAGCTTTTGTCCCTCTGTGTAGCTGCGGTATCGCAGCAGAACCGCACACAACTGCTGCACAATACAAATGCACTATAATATACTTTCTATGTTAGAAAGTATATTATAAGTATATCACACCCTTCAGTATATCACACCTATCGATAGCACACCTATACCAGTCCTTAAAAGGACTTTTGTGGCCCTATTAGCTAGCATTTGGTGTCCCTAACAGTCTGTCCCTGCTGTACACAGCAACCTCTCCCTACACTAGCAAAACACTGAATGTAAAATGGCCGCCAGATTGGGGTCCGGTAATAGGGTGGGGGTGTGTCCATGTGCTGAAACGTCTCAATTGGCTGTCCTGTCCCAACCTGAAAAGTTTGGCGCAATGCAAAAGAATATGGTGCATGCAAACATCTCCATATATTTGCATGTTCGGCGAATCGCGAACGAGCAGAGTTTGCGCGAAAAGACCGCCGGGCAAACCGCAAGGCCATCTCTACTGGTGGATGTATACGTTCTATCCTGCACTTTGGGTAGATAATAGCCTATGGTTTATATATGAAATCTGAAGGGACATGGTGCCGAGACTGACGCCGTTCCACAGCCCTGCCTATAATCTAATCCGTATAAATGGAAGATTGTATTTCTTTAGCTGGGCAATTATCTATCGTCAGTAATCAGTGAAGTGAAAGACCTCACTGAGGCACACAATGAACACCTGGGGGGTATGTGCAGAGACACAAGCGTCTTAATTCTCTCCAGGGATCTGACTGCAAACATGAATAGGGATCTGTCATTAACTGCAGGGATAATTTTCCTCTGATGCTTATATGACAATCCATGGACCCATTACCTTTGGCAGGTGGAACAGGCTGGAGAGAAAACTTACCTGTCCAACAAAGGTGGAAAACAAAGACTCGCGTGCAGCTGCAGGCTATGCTGCCGATTAGTAAAAAAAAAAAATGTATATTAGGGCTCATTCAGACGGCTGTAGTGGTTTTTTTTGCGGTCTGCAAATTGCAGATCCACAAAACACACCGATACCGCCAAGGGGGTTCCGCGCATGGCCGGCGCTATGATAAAAATTCCTATTCTTGTCCGCAATAATATAACTAACTTGATCTTTTTTTGTAGGGCCCTGGAACGGAAGAACTAATGCGAACATCATGAGGTGTGCTGTCCGCATCTTTTGCGGCCCCATTGAAATGAATGGGTCCGCACCCGTTCCGCAGTCGTCTGAATGAGCCCTTAATGAAACCTTAGCCACTCACAAGCATCATAGAAGAAATGCTGATGAGTGGCTTTTATATTGGTGGGTGTCCTACTGACCCTAAAGCATCTCCCTGACCTCCGTCAATTATCAGTACCTGACATGTAATGGGTCCAGTTCAATCAATGAAAGAATAATGTTAACATGTTGTGAAATCTCTGTGCGAGATATCGAGACATCAGGACAGTACAGGGGGTCACATTCAGAAAAGGGCCGGTCCATACCAGGAGACATCACTTCAGAGCAGCACATTCCGTTTTTTTTCTCATGCCCGCCATCAGCATTTTGATTGCAATCATATTTCAGTGATCTGAAGTTATCCTTAAGGCCTCATGCACATGACCGTTGTTTCATTCCGTGTCCGTCGTTCCGTTTTCCGTGATTTTCTGTGAACCCATTGACTTTCAATGGGTTCGTTGAAAATTCGTCTAATGCACCGTTTGTCATCCGCGTCCGTGATCCGTGGTTCCAGTCCGTAAAAAAAATATAACCTGTCCTATTTTTTTTCACGGAAAACGGTTTGCGGACCCATTCAAGTCAATGGGACCGTGAAAAAACACGGAGACACACAAGATTGTCATCCGCGTCCGCACATCCGCATCCGTTTTTTCCTATCATTTGCATGGCAAACTTGACTTAGACTTTTTTTAACTTTCCTTCATGTCTGGTGCTCCCCAAAAAATAAAGGAAGACACACGGAAACGGATCACGGAACAACAGAACCCCATTTTGTGGAACGGAACACAACAACGGTCGTGTGCATGAGGCCTTATCCACAGAATAGGGGATAACTATGAGAAGTAGGACCCCCACCAATCATAGGAACAGGGGCGCTTCACCCGCACACCATGATCGCCTTTTTTTCCATTTGATAAGTATCTTGTACTGTCTTGGATGCCATATTTGTGAATTGTATATAAATTTGGTGGTCTTCTTATGTTCCCATACTTGAACTTGGTGTTTGTGGGTATGTGTGTTGGACTTGTTTTTGATCCAAACACAATGTTGTTATTGTATACAATGTTTCATTTTTTTTGGGGGGGGGGGGGCTGTGTGCTCACTAATAAATTATTGTTTTTAATTATTGGATGTGCAGCCTGAGTTTGCGGCGTTTCTTTCTCTTGTGCATGGTCATGTTTTGATGCCATGGTTTGCACTCCTTTATTCCATGTGGTGTGCCCCCTAATTTCATAGTTTTCGATCACAGGAACAGGGGCCCTTTAACCTGCAGAGTGGCAGCGCTTGGCTATTTCCAGCAGGTCCCATATAAATTAATAGAGTTGCGGCACGCATGCTTGTCATGCTGCTCCATTCAGTTCGGGTAGCCCTGTGGGACCCCCATTCTCGTGATCTGTTATAGAACTCTTACTGTGGATAGGAGATAACTTCACATTACTGGAATACTCTTTTAAAGGGGTTATCCAACCCCTGAAATGCCCCTCCATATGCCCGGGTCCCTCACACACAATGTACTTACCTCGCTTCCCACCACTCCCGTTGGTTCTGAAGCCCACATGGCCACCGCTGCATCTCCCCGTCGCATGGATGAAAACACAGTGACCGAGGGGGGCAGCCAATAGTAGGCCGCAATGGGACCGAGCCTCCCTGTGATGCTAGGGAGGCTTAGTCCCGTCGCGGCTTGCTATGGGGAGATGCAGTGGCGGCCGTGCAGGCTTCACAAGCGACGCAGGTTTCGGGGAGCAAAGTAAGTACATTGTGTGAGAGGGGCCCGGGCATATGGGGGTACATTTCAGGGGTTGGATAACCCCTTTGAGTAGCTATTCACAGTATACAGACTCACAAGTTAATTGTTAACTAAAATTTGTTGTCTTTGCGGATTGTTTTCACATTGGCAATTGAATACCCAAAAAAAAGATAGACTCTCTAGGCCAGTGATGGCGAACCTAAGGCACGGGTGCCAGAGGCGGCACTCAGAGCCCTCTCTGTGGGCACCCGCACCCTAGAGAAAGTCTATGGTGTACCAATATGCCTTCGAATTTGCCTGCCATTCAATAGTGCAGGACATGCTATGAACAGCACAGGCAGCACATTGAATGTAGGCAGGTTTTTATAGCTAAATGATAAAGTACATGGAAGATATATGATATTGGTGTTCAGGTTAAATTGCCGTGTTGGCACTTTGCGATAAATAAGTGGGTTTTGGGTTGCAGTTTGGGCACTCGGTCTCTAAGAGGTTCACCATCACTGCTCTAGGCTATGCCGTAAATAGGGAATATTTAATCAATATGCAGTATAATATAAATGTAGCAAAAATATAAACACCAAAACCATGATTAAAGGAATACAATAGAAATCAACCATAATAAACCACAATAAACCATAAAAAAACATAAAATTTAACTGTAGATCACCATGCCATTGCTTTATTTTATCATCTACCTGAAATACACAAGGATGAGAAAAACCCTCCTGGAAGACTGATCGTTTCAGGCCTCTCCTCTTTGACCTGTAACCTATCGCATTACTTTGATATCTTTCTGCAAAACTACGTGATCCAATTGCAATCCCATCTGAAGAACTCAACAAGTCTAAAATGATATATTTCTTTTTTCCGTAGGGTCAATAGTTGCAGAGATATATAACTTTTTATATTTATGAAAATTAGCGTTTTTGAGCGTCAAGTGGCTGGCCATAGTGCTAGGAGCACTGCTAGCGCAATGCTCCTGTTCTTTGCATATTCCCCCCTCCCCTCTTGTTGACAGGGCTAGACCTCACGCCTTGCCCTATGTTCTCGTGCCAGTACTCAGGTGGCTCAGAGCTTGTGCAGTGGATCAGATGCTGCTTCCCGAGTTCAGTCACCGAGATAGCTCAGAGACTCAGCGCCTGCGCATTAAATATGATAAGCTTGGAAAGCAGTGCACATCAGATCCACTGCGCAGGTGCTGAGTCACTGAGGCAACTTGGTCTGGTGCAAGAACACAAAGCTAGACGAAAGATCTAGCCCTGTCAATCAAAGGGGGAGTACACAGAGAGGCGTTGTACTAGCAGTGCTCTTAGCACTATGGCCAGCTCCTTGATGCTCAAAATAGGTCATTTGCATACATATAAAAAGTTACATATCTCTGCAACTGTCGACCCTACAGGAAAAGTAATATATAATTTTATTCAGTAAATGTTCAACCCTGCCAAACATTATGACTGGTTTAATAGGGTTGATCTTGCTGACAGATGCTCGTTAACAAGCAAAACCCTGGAAAAACGAATCATCCAATTCAGGGATGCCCAACCTGCGGCCCTCCAGCTGTTACAAAACTACAATTCCCAGCATGCCTGCACAGCTTACAGCTATTAGGACATGCTGGGAGTTGTAGTTTTGCAACAGCTGGAGTGCCGCAGGTTGAGCATCCCTGAAATTCATTTTGACTCATTTTGATAATTATCACCATTACTCATAATTTTTTATAAACTATTAGAAATCTCTTTTTTTAGATTTATTAAAAATAAAACACAAATAAAGGATGAAATTCTCACAAAAGATTGCCATGTTTTCAGAAATTTTTAAATTGACTGAATTAAAAAAAAAATTCTTCCAACTGTGTGATTATACACAAACCTGCATATCCCCTGTGTTTTTCTGTTTCCTCCTCTTTTTCTTCATATCCCTATTAGAATAGTTACTGACATTGTCATACCCCTTCTACTTTCTATTGAAGTGAAAGTAATGGCCATGACCTTCACAGCAGGTAGCGCTGTGGAGCCACCAGTTATGTCACTGTAGTGATGTCATCGAGAAGCGAGGTCCTGGCAGGGCTATACCTAGATATCTCCTATTATAGTCTCAGCAGATATCTGTAGATTTGAAATCCTGAAACATAAATAACATATAACGCAGATCAACACCCTGCTTTTTCATTGTAATTATGGGAAGTGCACTTGTCATTATTCCTATATGGCGATCACCAATCCCTACACCATCCATGTCAGATTCCACACACCATCTTCTTCTCAATGCATCTCCTTTCCTATTTCTTTTAACATTCTAATGCTGGCCATAAACATGAGATAAAACTTGTCCAGAATGGCCAATTTCAGACGACTGTCACTTGAAAAAAAGAGCAGAACAATTACTCGAGATGGCCAACGGCAGACTCTTGTCTGCTGAAATTGTAATCGGCCATGCTGGAAAATATCACCTGTTGTTGGATGAAACTGCTTGTCTGGTGAATTCAGGAGATCAATTGCCATTGTGCTCAAGGATCAGTTTTACAAAACGGACTCCCTGGTGGGCCATTTTGTCCGGCATTGTATGAACAATACCACAGACGACTGATCGGCTGCGATGTTGGCGATCATTGTCTCAAATGTATGGCCAGCTTAATCCTTTCTAAAGTTAATCTTACTAAAGTGCTTACATGAGTACCAAGGAAACCTGGGCAGATTCCAAGGCCTAAAGGGCTAGCCTAGCTCATGGTGATCTTAGTAAACATGTTCCATGCATGTTAAGATGAGGGTGCGGTAGACAAGTGTCCCACTGTGATTTCTTCCTAATGGAAAGGCCAAATTACCACCTGCCAGCCTGGACTTCCTCTACCCATCTAGAATGCATTTGGAAAGAACTTTGATAGTTCTTGATTGGCAAATGAAGGTCCAACTCTTGATAATGCTCAAAGGTCCTTTTCTTAGTAGAGAAATTGAGAAAAAAAATGTATCTTCACAGGAAACACTGGAATTTAAAACATTCTTCGAGTCTACGTAGATAAACACATAGCTGAATAGTGTGCATTTCTAGCACTCGCTTCAAGGTTAAATCTCTCACAATGTCTTATCAACGGGTATTACACAAGGAGTTATCGTCAGAGTTTCCAAGAGGTTGTTCTTCAGATGACTGAGCTTGAAGGCATTAGGTATCCATGGTATATGCTGAATTCTAAAATATACATTTCTAAAAAATGCAGTTAATGGTCCCATAAAATAATAAAAGACCCATTAATCACTTTGCAAAATACCCCTCCATTCCAGTGCTGCAACTCTGGTGGGTACCAATCTATGGCCTCAGAGGTCTTGTGTCCAACTCCATTGAGGGCAAGGATTGGCTGAAGTAGTCACATAAGTAGAAGGGCACATCATTAATAAGAAGTGGGGAACATCGGAGGGAAACTGGAGCGGAAGTACTGGAATGGCAGGTGAGTAATAGGTGTTTCATTATTTTACAGAATTCACCCCCCCCCCAACAAACTTTTTGCTGGTCTGCATTGTGACATTATATTTAAAAAATGATTGCCCAGCTGGTTGAGTTTGAGTGGCCACAATACTGTAAGCAAGAAAACCCAAATCAATGGCGGTTTGTCTTGTTCTATTGCTGCCGCAGTGATACATCCAGTGGGCCTCTGAATCCCTAGTTTAGGTGTACGGGTACGACCACATGGTCAGGTTTCTGCATACAGTTTTAGAAGCCAAAACCAGGAGTGAATTTTAAAAAGTGGAGAAGTCATCTCTGTTCTTTATATGTTCTCTCCTTTTATGATCCATTCCTGATTTTGGCTTCAAAAACTGCATGCAGAAAACTGGCCGTGTGGCTGTAACCCTACCACCTCTAGTAAAGTTGCACAGCTGTGATGTGAAGATCTGTCCATCACAAAAAACTGTTGCCTCATTTTCACTTAGATAAAAGCTATTACTCTGCAGTGTGACCCTCATGAATTCCATCTGGGCTTCTTAACTCTTTGAGGGCCTGTGCTGTAATAGTGCTGTGCAAGTAGGACTTTGCAGAAGACCTGTTCCACACTATTCTGGCACTCTGAACCACAAGGGTCAGTGCTTGCACCACTACTCTTTAGCCTGTACATCGTGGATATACCTCAAACTAGATCGAGGAAGTGTGGATATGCAGACGACTGGGTACTGGCAACAACAAGCACATCAATGGAAACGACAGAAGAAATGACTCCAACCAAATGCCACTAAAACGGGAGTAACCTTTTTCCACCTTAATAATAAATTAGCTAATAGAGAATTTAATATACAATTTGAAAACACCTCTCTAAAGCACAACCAAACACCAAAATACCTAGGTATAACCCTAAATAGAACCCGGTCTCACAAGGAACACCTAACAAAAACAGCTTAGAAGCTAAAAACAAGAAACAATATCATCCAGAAGCTGTGTGGAACAGCCTGGGGAGCATCGGCCTCCACTCCTCGGCTCTGGGTCTTGTATTCTCTGCTGCTGAACACTGCGCCCCAGTATGGCTCAACAGCACATATACAAAAAATAGACACCCAACTGAACAACACTATGCGCATGATATCAGGGACTGTCAAATCAACCCCCACGTACTGGCTGCCAACATTAAGCCATATCCCTCCACCACACCTGTGGAGAAAAAATGCTCTAAAGAGAGAATATAAAAAGATAATGGACAACAGAAACCTGCCGATACACATGGACATAGAAGATGCCAATTGTGGCAGACTCCGATCCCGTAAACCACCTACCAAAACAGCAAAAATGATCATGAAGGAAGAGTACAACCTCACCAATGCATGGATCCAAGTACATAACATGCATCACAACAACATGCCTATGCCATGCATCACCCAAACTCCACCGGGTTTCGACCTGCCACGCAAAACCTGGTCCACGCTAAACAAGATCAGAACCGAGCATGGGAGGTGCTCATGCCTCCTACACAAATGGAGCAAACAACCATCCCCACTCTGTGATTGCGGAAATAACCAGACTATAAAACACATCATAGAAGAATGTCCGACAAGGTCCTATGACGGCAGCCCAGAAGATTTCCTGAAGCGATTGAATACATAGACAAATTGGATGTTTGTCTATAAACGGACAAAGCCTGCTCTGTTCCATCCTGCCAAACCTACATATTCACTCTGCTTCATCACTGTCACCTTATTTTGCTAAGTGTTGAGTTTATGCATGTGTATATGCCCATGGATGCGCTTATGCTTTTCTATGTGTTGCTATTTTAGTGTCCTATGTCTATGCCATACGATAAATAAAAATAATAAATGGCGCTCTGATAAGAATTTATCTTAAAGGGGTTGTCTAGGGATTCAATATTGATGACATCCTCAGGATAGGTCACCAGTATCAGATCACTTTGAGTTTTATTCCAGGGGCCCATGCCAATCAGCTGTTTGAAGGTGAAGTAGGGCTTGGATGAGCACTCTGGCCTCTTCATAGTCTATCGAGTGCAGCACTTTTACATTTGGAGTAACTCGCTGGGGAGTGTGTGGAGGATCAGAGTGGTAGTTGCTCTGAGAGTGGTAGTTGTACTCACAGTTCACAGAGACAATCCTTTGTCTGGCCATGTAGTGATTGGAGGGCGCACCATTTCTTCCCTCAGGGCACACCCTGGTTTTGGGACTCCTGCCCAGTGTTTGTTGGGATGGCCTTGATATTGGGCAATTGGCAGTGTGGATGGAGGACAGGTGAATAGCAGACACAAAAATCAGGCCCGTTGGTTGCAATAAATAAAGTCTTTATTTACTGAATTGATGGTGGGAGTAGTAGTCACCGTTCCAAAGTATAACACTGTAATTCTCCCCCAATAGCTGCATATAAGCAATGATGGTTGTTGTAGTACTCCATGTCTCTATTTCTCTTTGCAGTCTCTCAGCACAACCTCAGGTATGCATTTAGGTTCTTATTAACCCCTTCTGCTTTTTCCAGACTGAGAGGTAGAGATTTAAGATACAGATGGCCAGTCTGCCCCACAGTGTAGTAGGTGCAGGAAGCAATGTAGGTTCTCTTATGCCATAAACATGTATAATATCTTGCTGATTGAAGGTTTGCACAGCCTGGTTGATTTGGGACCTTCTAAAATGGCTTTTCTCCTCTCATGGGTAGTCTCAGAGACAGATATTCTATGAACTTGGGCCTAGATAGCAGGAAATTGCAGACACACGTCTTCTCTCTTGCACTGCTAAGACCAAACTACTCTAACTAACGAGGCGATGGACCCAGTACATCACCCTGGCAACTTAAAACAGTCTGCCAGTTTGTTAACCGTATGTTGGCCATACATTGCTATCACTTTACAGTGTGCATAGAAATGCAAGTGCAGCAACAGTAAGTCACAACATTTAACTCAATAACATTCAATTAACTATTTTTAGCATTAGCTAACCCTTTGCAGTATTCTTCTGGTGTACTGCACATGGTATAGTGGCTGTACTTGGTATTGCAGCTCAGTCCTGTTCACTTGAATGGGACTAAGCTGAACAAAGGCCATGTGACCAATGGACATGACATCACCGAATGAGGCTGCAGCAGTCTCCCCAGCCCCTCCAACAGCTCATCGGCAAGGGTGTCGGGACTCGGACCCCCACTGATCAAATATTGATGACCTGTCCTGAACACATTTAAACAAGTGATTATGAGCTCTCAGGAGAACAGATATAAGGATTGTGAAGGAGAAAAAGCAGGTTGCAGAAAGCAAATGGTTGAGACAAAATTTTTTAAAAAATCCTATCGGAAAATTGTCTGCCCACAATAAGTTTATATAACTAGTTGGCATGATCTTTTATTTTTTTATTTTTTGCAGGACAAATTCCTTAGATATCATTTTCAGGGTGTGAAAATGATAAGGGGATTTTTTTTTTTCCTGATCCTTCTCTCTTCCCAGGAGATAAGCAGCCGTCAGACCTTTGGGCAGCCTCAGGCAGCAGGGCCCAGGCCCAGTTACTACCTATGCACCTATAGCTATGTCCTTGAACTGACCGATACAGGATAGCTGAATGATCACTCATTTGACAGCCATCTTCACCAATTTCTCCAAACCTTCAATTTCTCTCAATCATGCATGCTTAGAGCGGGATAAGCCGTACCTAGGTACCTTTGGCAGCAGCTTACTTCATGTGGGAACAAATGATTGGGCTGCTGTAGGAATCCAACATGTCCAATTCTTCTCCCGACATTTGCTTTCTGGGGCTGTGCACCGTTCCTCATGCACATTACAACATTCATCATCCATGTCTGATCTAATATGTGGCCTCTGAAGCAAAAAGGTTCTAACATGGCCTATAAGGATCCCTTTTCATGTTCTGCACAAAGTTCTCGAAGACAGTCCCAAATAAACCCGGTGTAACCTTCAGACATTTATCTTTTCACGAACATGACTCATGGAAGAAAAGGTAATCAATGCTAACGTCTGGAAGACTGCTGAGATATCTGGAAACGTTATCTATGCCTGAGGTTTTATTAGTGTAGGTTCTGGCCTGTGCTCTGTATAACATACAGTTATGGATTTTATGACTCAACAACACCAGCAATTAAGAAGTAGTCAGCCAATTTTGTCTACAAGAAAAGGGGAATTATGGTATGACTTTTGAGTTGAGTCGTGTGACAATAAACAAAATTAAAGGGGCTCTCTTACTTCAGCAAATAGCATTTATCAAGTAGAGTATAAGTTAATACAAAGCACTTACTAATGTATTGTGATTGTCCATATTGCTTCCTTTGCTGGCTGGATTCATTTTTACATTGCATTATACACTGATCATTTCCAGGGGTTACGACCACCCTGCGCTCCAGCAGTGGTGGTCGTGCTTGCACACTATAGGAAAAGGCCATGGCCTATATGCACTCCCACGGTCCTAGCCACCAGAGAAGCCGGTGCCTTTTTCTATACGGCGCAAGCACGGCCACTGCTGCTGGATTGCAGGGTGGTCGTAACTCCTGGAAAGAAGCAGTGTATAATGTGATGAAAAAAAATGAATCCAGCCAGCAGGAGGCAATATGGACAATCACAATACACTAGTGCTGTGTCCCACTCAGTGATGGTTGTGGGTACTTCTAACTTATGTATATCTTATGTCAATTAATTGCTGTATGTAACTGTAAATTCCTTATAACAGGCTGTTAGTGTCATTACATCTATAGTGGTGGCCAATAAGCAGGAAGATGGTTCTCTCTCTGCACTGCCTATTGGCCAGCTGATTTTAAAACTCCGCCTCTTGATCTCACTCTGGGCTCCGCTGCTTCACCTGCCTGCCTGCCGTATCTGTCATCATTACAGAGAATGCAGCAGAGCGCTGTGAGAGAGAGATAGAGGACCCACGTCACATCCAGCAGTGCTCCGCTGCTCTGACCTCCTCCTGACTCCTGGCCTCTGATCTGTAGCCTGGAATCTGGACTGGAGACAGCGCAGACAGAAGCTAGGTCCTACTCCTGGAGCCCATCCTTAGCCAGCACCGACGGGGTAGACAGACATTAATTCTGTAAGTGACTGTTAGTGTAGTCACACACTGTGCTGTAAGTGATTATATATATATACACACACACACACACATACACTCACCTCAATAATTATTAGGAACACCATACTAATACGGTGTTGGACCCCCTTTTGCCTTCAGAACTGCCTTAATTCTACGTGGCATTGATTCCACAAGGTGCTGATAGCATTCTTTAATGTTGGCCCATATTGATAGGATAGCATCTTGCAGTTGATGGAGATTTGAGGGATGCACATCCAGGGCACGAAGCTCCCGTTCCACCACATCCCAAAGATGCTCTATTGGGTTGAGATCTGGTGACTGTGGGACCATTTTAGTACAGTGAACTCATTGTCATGTTCAAGAAACCAATTTGAAATGATTCGAGCTTTGTGACATGGTGCATTATCCTGCTGGAAGTAGCCATCAGTGGATGGGTACATTGTGGTCATGAAGGGATGGACATGGTCAGAAACAATGCTCAGGTAGCCCGTGGCATTTAAACGATGGCCAATTGGCACTAAGGGGCCTAAAGTGTGCCCAGAAAAGATCCCCCACACCATTACACCACCACCACCAGCCTGCACAGTGGTAACAAGGCATGATGGATACATGTTCTCATTCTGTTTACGCCAAATTCGGACTCTACCATTTGAATGTCTCAACAGAAATCGAGACTCATCAGACCAGGCAACATTTTTCCAGTCTTCAACAGTCCAATTTTGGTGAGCTCGTGCAAATTGTAGCCTCTTTTTCCTATTTGTAGTGGAGATGAGTGGTACCCGGTGGGGTCTTCTGCTGTTGTAGCCCATCTTTCTTTCCCATTCTGACATTCAGTTTGGAGTTCAGGAGATTGTCTTGACCAGGACCACAACCCTACATGCATTGAAGCAACTGCCATGTGATTGGTTGACTAGATAATCGCATTAATGAGAAATAGAACAGGTGTTCCTAATAATTCTTTAGGTGAGTGTATATAGGGCATATACATTATATACAGTTGCAAGAAAAAGTATGTGAACCCCTTGGAATTATATGGATTTCTGCACAAACTGGTCATAAAATGTGATCTGATCTTCATCTAAGTCACAACAATAGACAATCACAGTCTGCTTAAGCTAAAAACACACAAAGAATTAAATGTTACCATGTTTTTATTGAACACACCATGTAAACATTAACAGTGCAGATGGAAAAAGTATGTGAACCCCTAGACTAATGACATCTCCAAGAGCTAATTGGAGTGAGGTGTCAGCCAACTGGAGTCCAGTCAATGAGATGAGATTGGAGGTGTTGGTTACAGCTGCCCTGCCCTATAAAAAACACACACCAGTTCTGGGTTTGCTTTTCACAAGAATCATTGCCTGATGTGAATGATGCCTCACACAAAAGAGCTCTCAGAAGACCTACGATTAAGAATTGTTGACTTGCATAAAGCTGGAAAGGGTTATAAAAGTATCTCCAAAAGCCTTGCTATTCCTCAGTCCAGACAAAGACAAATTGTCTATAAATGGAGAAGGTTCAGCACTGCTGCTACTCTCCCTAGGAGTGGCTGTCCTGTAAAGATGACTGCAAGAGCACAGCGCAGACTACTCAATGAGGTGAAGAAGAATCCTAGAGTGTCAGCTAAAGACTTACAAAAGTCTCTGGCATATGCTAACATCCCTGTTAGCGAATCTACGATATGTAAAACACTAAACAAGAATGGATTTCATGGGAGGATACCACAGAGGAACCCACTGCTGTCCAAAAAAAACCATTGCTGCACGGTTACAGTTTGCACAAGAGCACCTGGATGTTCCACAGCAGTACTGGCAAAATATTCTGTGGACAGATGAAACCAAAGTTGAGTAGTTTGGAAGAAACACACAACACTATGTGTGGAGAAAAAGAGGCACAGCACCCCAACATCAAAACCTCATCCCAACTGTGAAGTATGGTGGTGGGGGCATCATGGTTTGGGGCTGCTTACTTAAGGCCATCTGTCCACCAGCTGAAGCTCAACAGAAGATGGGTGTTGCAGCAGGACAACGACCCAAAGCATAGAAGTAAATCAACAACAGAATGGCTTAAACAGAAGAAAATACGCCTTTTGGAGTGGCCCAGTCAGAGTCCTGACCTCAACCCGATTGAGATGCTGTGGCATGACCTCAAGAAAACAATTCACACCAGACATCCCAAGAATATTACTGAACTGAAACATTTCTGTAAAGAGGAATGGTCAAGAATTATGCCTTCTTCATCAGTGGTAGCTACCACTGATGAAGAAGGCAGCTAAGACCTTTGAAACGCGTTTGGTGACTCCCCTCTAAACCTGCAAGGCATTCTACCCTGGAAGCGCTTCCAAATAACGAACAATCGATAACACCCGAATCTTCTGGATCGAAAAGACCGCCCCGCGAAAATTCATAAATTGAATTCGGCAAAGACACGTGAGACGCCAGACAAGTGATGTCACACCCACGTTGAACGCCAAAGACCAGGAAACAGACATCAAAGAGCGCAGCAAGGACCCAACAGCCGGGACACCTACACTCTACAAAGAAGGTAAACCCACATTCACCACCTTTGCACCTTTGTTACTGTGCACCCCCACCGCTGCAATTTGCAATTTTTATTTTCATTTTTTATCTTTTATTCCTTATTTTTCATTTTTATTCTACCCTTATTCCCAAATCATCTAATTCATCATAAATATTCCCATTTCTATTATTACAACCTATTATTGACATAGATTAAAAATAAATACGCATTTTTACTACCATACCTGTGTACATTGCTCTTTCAGTATTACCGCTAGATGTAGAGTGCCGGTTTCTACTATACTTTTCTATTTAATTCTTTGTGTGGTATTAGTTTAAGCAGACTGTGATTGTCTATTGTTGTGACTTAGATGAAGATCAGATCACATTTTATGACCAATTTGTGCAGAAATCCATATCATTCCAAAGGGTTCACATACTTTTTATTGCAACTGTATAATAACATAGACCCCTTATATGTTCAAGTTCTGAGAGGTTCAGTCCCTGCCCTTTATTGCCCTATTAGTAATATCCTATCTCTAATAGGACACTGAGAGGCAGGGGATGCTACCTAGATGTGTAACACAGTGATGGTGCAGGCTCAGGAGCTGAGCCTGTGCCATCAACTGTTTATGTCAGCTATAACCTACAACTGACACATAGGTTAAGCTGGCAGGGCTGGAGCAAGCTCCAATTCTGCCATTTTAACCCTTTCAATGCAGGATGCTGATGTAACAAAAGGTTTGCACATAGGGGGTCATTTATTATACTCAAATATATGCCTAAATTAGGAGTATTTCAGGCGCAGAGGGTGGCGCAGCAGTTAGTTGCGCTGTTGTCTGCGACTTTTTCCTGCTCACGCCAGGTCTAAACTTGTGGGCGGGGAAGGGGACGGGCATAGAAAATGGTCTAAATGTCAGAAATCTCTGAAGCCGTGTTACATTTAGAACTTGTGATGGATGCGCCAAAGTTATGGAGAGGCTGCGCCCCTACATAACTTCAGCAGAACCATCGCCAGCAGAGGGCCTTTATTAAGGGTCCATTCACACATCTGTGTGTGTTTTGCGGATCCACAAAACACGGACAGCGGCAATGTGCGTTCCGCATTTTGCAGACCGCACATTGCCGGCACTTAGAAAATATGCCTATTCTTGTCCGCTATTGCGGACAAGAATAGGACATGTTCAATTTTTTTTAGGATCGGAATTGCGGACCCGGAAGTGCGGTCCGCAATTCTGTTCCGCAAAATGCGGAATGGAATTGCGGATGTGTGAATGGACCCTAAGACTGATGTCTAAACCGCCGGTCTACATAAATGTGCCCCATAAAATGTGCCCGTAACATTCTTATTAGGTTAGTGCAATAATTGTACTTTTTAAGCCTCATTCACATTTCCATTTTTCACAAACATGTGCCGTCCGTATTTTCTGCAGACAGTTTTGCTATAGGGCCCCATGATTTCTATGTACACCCCTGCCAGGGACCCTGCCTCCAAGGCACCTAAAAACCCATTCCACCAAGGGCACCTCAACCACCAGCTGGCGGGAATCCCTGGACAACAGAGTGTGCCCCGAAGGCACTGGTGCTGTCCTTCCCTTCACGCCGGCCCAGGGAGCGCTGCTAACCGTGAGTTAAACTACTACTATCCCCATCGGCCCACCGTAGCTCACGTGTTGCCCCTGCCGCCCGGTTGCTGCACTAGTAAGTGACTTGTATTAACTTGTTTACCTGATAAATGCCATTTGCTGAAGTGAGACAACCCCTTTAAGTCCCTCCTATCACAAGGGTCTTTTTACACAGACTGATTCTCCGCCCAAAACGAGCGCTGATCAAATATTACACATCTGGCTTTAGCCACGGGTAACCCACCATGGTTATCGCTATTTGCCAGGCCATACCTGGACAGCACCTTTGTTACAAGTAGCAAATCCAGGTGTGGCACTGCAAACGGCAGATGCTTTTTGGGCCTCATCTGGTGGGTCGTAAAACCTCCTTTCTCCTGCACCGAGGTGGGACTCGCATCTATCAGACATTTGGCATATCCTGTGTCACAAATGTCCATGGTGGGACTATCCCATTAAGCCATATTACACGTTGCATGGATCTATAACATGGCGCCCATAGCTTCTATGGACTTACTGCACCTCTGATTTTACCTAGAGACACACAGGTTCAATATGAGTAAGTGCCTACTGCTCCATAGTATATGTGTATAAACTCCATGTTCCTCTGAATAGTGTACCGAGCATGGTGCATCTATGTCGATCACTGTGAGGGGATGAAACTTCAATCTTAGAAACTAAGTAATTTAGATATGATATCATGTAACACTATATTAATTATATATTAAACTCTTCTTACACGTGAGACCGGAACCTAGACCTGGGCACACCTATATGCATCACCTTCATGGGTACACTGTTATCCTGTCTTTGAACACGCTGGTAGACGCATCCTGTCTTCTGTCGTTGGGTTTCCTGTTGATACGTTCCTATTTCGCCCTCTGTTCTAAAGGTGTAGTCTCAAAACAATGAGATGTTCAATACAAAGTTACTGCAGATTTTATCAGACTGGTATAAGGCCAGTAAACTTTTGCGGCTTGATATTTCTGTAACAAGGCTGTTTGTTTCTTTCAGGCCTACAGAACTGGACTTCATCTATAGCAGTCACCTTTCTTGGGTGCTAACAGTGTCTCACGGTATTTAGACATACGGTTGAGTAGAATTGTACAACTGAATGGCTGCAATAATAAAATAATGAAACACTGGCAGGAAACAAATATACAGTATAGTAGACAGATGACAGGAAGTGAATGATGATGGTAAATGGCTGACGGAGATCGAAGTCTGGCAATGAAGCAGACGGAAGGCAGTGATGGTATGCAGGCGGTTAAAAGACGGTGAACAGAAATAAAGACGATACAGAACTGATCCTGCTCTGCATGCTGAATCCACTAAGGCAGCCAAAGGTAAAAACCAAACTCAAACCAAAGGGAAACAACTAAAAACAAACTTCAATGCTGAGCACTGTAATGAAAGGCAGCAGGACAACAGGTCCCAGGCTACACTGACACAACATAAATAGGCGAGAACATGATACTAGGAGTACAATAAATCTGAAAACAAATGCACAGAGCATACTCTATACCCAGCAATCAGAGAGGCAAAAGGCACGAACATTTAAAGAAAGGTTAACCAATCAAAAACTCCTCCCTGAATTAGGCTAAGCTAGGCTTTGCCCAGATTCAGGGGTAAGGCATTTGCAGAGCAACTGCTCCAAACAAGTAGTAAACAGGTGAATTATCCTCTGATTTAGGAAAAGGTTCCTGGTGCAACAAGAAGCCCTGGATTTAGGACAAAACTGAGGGTCATGGGTAGGGCTAGTTTATGGGGGGTTTATTTAAACTGGAAAATACAAGGTGAAATCTTATGGGCTGCTATGGGCAACTAAACCAGTTTTTCCTTACATCAGTTTTGATAAATTTCCCCCTACGGGCTCATGTAAACGAAAATATTTTTTGTTTCCCATGTCCGTTCTGTTTTTTTTTTTGTGTGGCCTGTATGCGCAACCATTCAATTCAATGGGGCTGTAAAAAAACGGAAATCACTCAGTGTGTGTACCGTTTCTGTATGTCCGCATGGCCGTTCCACAAAGTAATAGAACATGTCCTATTATTTTCTGCATTACGGACAAGGATAGGACTGTTCTCTTAGGGGCCGGCCGTTCCCTTCCGCAAAATGCAGAAAGCACACGTCCAGTATCCATGTTTTGTGGATTTGCAATTTGCAGACTGCAAAACACCCAATGGTCATGTGCATGAGTCCTAAGAGAAGTATCGGTCTTTACTTTACACTTAACTTGTTTTGGATGCTGTGAATTCAGATATTAGGGTGGTTTCACGCACTGTTTTTTTTTGTTTTTGCTGTTTTTCAGCATTGTAGCATTTTTTTTTGCATACTTTTTTTAGTATTTTTAGGCTACTTTCACACCTGCGTTCGGTGCGGATCCGTCTTGTATCTGCACAGACGGATCTGCACCGATAATGCAAACGCTTGTATTTGTTCAGAACAGATCCGTTTGCGTTATTCTTTAAAAAAAACGGATCCGTCCTGACTTACATTGAAAGTCAATGGGGGACGGATCAGTTTTCAATTGCAAAAGCGGAACGGAGACCGAACGCAGACAAACTGATGCATTCTGAACGGATCCTTATCCATTCAGAATGGATTGGGGCTGAACTGATCCGTTTTGGGCCGCTTGTGAGAGCCCTGAACGAGTCTCACAAGCGGACCCAGAAACGCCAGTGTGAAAGTAGCCTTAAATGCAATCAGATGTTACGTTAAAATCTATAGTGCATTATGAAAGCACTCCATACATGAGGCAAGTTTGGCTTGGCAAGTTTTTAGCTTTGTTTGGCTTGAAAAATGGGGGAAAGGAAAGCATGTTTAAGGGCTTGTTCACACGAACGTAAGGGCTCCGTGCCCGTGCTGCGGGCCGCATACGGCGGTTGCATAATACAGGGGTCACCAGCCGCGTGCGTTCCGCATCACAGATGCGGACCCATTCACTTGAATTTCTCCGCAAATCCGGAGATGCAGTGCGGAGCGGAAGCACGGAACGGAACCCCACGGAAGCACTATGGAGTGCTTCTGTGGTGTTCCGTTCCGCAAAAAGATAGAACTTGTTTTATCTTTTTGCGGAACGGACGAATAGCAAACTCCATTCAAATGAATGGGTCTGCCATCCGCATGCGGCTTCCCCGCGGTCAGTGCCCGTGCATTGCGGACTGCAATTTGCGGCCCTCAGCACGGGCACGGACCCCTTACGTTTGTGTGAACAAGCCCTCAGGATTAGATTGTAAAAAAGGTGTTATAACACTGCAAAAGCAAAGGAAAATAATGAGTCAAGGAAGCTTTAAAAAAGCATAACCTCTATCTTGTTTTGCTACCTGCACACCTTGCACAATATGTGTGGGTTTTCTGCGCAGATTCTCATGGAGAAAAAACGCAGAGTTATGGGCCGATGTGTCTTATAGGGCGAAAAATACGGTAATACATTTTAGAGCATATGTCATCATAATTGTGCGCATTGGAATTGAAGGGGTAAGATAAAATAACAAATTGTTCTAATCCTGGCGCCCACAGGAGCCTGGCCTGGCAGACATATATTACGTGTCCCCAGTCGGTCTGTTGCAAAATTCGCAGACCAGGAAATTTTACTTCTCTGTTGTCGTACCCTGTTTGCTTTGCCCTTACGCAACAGGATGTGTATTTCAGTGTGTGGCGTCAAGTCAGTTTCACTTTTCCTATGGCAACCTAAGTGAAGTGGGCATTTAAATGGGTCGGCCACGTTCTGACTTCTATTGAACAATGTGTTTGCAAGGTGACTATATGGCACTTATTAATGCAGCCTTTGTTGAAATTCTGCTCCATTTTCTATATTTCGTAAGGTGCACCCACCTAGTTTGCCAAGTATTTTGTGCTGTCCACACGGAGGCCCTGCCCATAAAATGGCTGCTGATGGAGGGTCATGTGACCAGGGAAATCCCCTGCCATCTGCACTTCTGGGAGTTTAGTGCAGGGGCAGCGTGATTGAAAGGTGGAGTCGCCTGAGCATGTGTTATTTTTTGCATCAGAAATTTGCACCATTTTCTCTGCATATCGTCTTCTTCGGAGACCACACCGACTTTTCTTGTTATATTTCAGACTTGACCAGGGAGCAGTAAAATTGCAAATTTGACTTTATTTGAAGCACTGTGTACCAAAATCCCAAAAAATCAACTGCTTTCAAATTTCCCATTCCAACCCCAATGTCACTTAGTTGGTCACTCCTGACGAGGAGACCTCTGGCATCTTCTTGTAGACCACTTGCGATGGAAGTTGCCCTAAACTGAATGGGAATCTGTATTATCATCCGCAACATACAGGCTGGATGTAGGTCACCGCATTGGTGGTGACCAGGTACGTGAAAGTTGGGACACCTAAAATCTGTTATAAATATAGACAGGCACACTTCGTTTGGAATAATCCAGAGATCTTTTGTCTATATCATCCACATATTAGGTTATTATGTTTATAAGAAAATATAAAAAATATAATAATAATGTGACTTAAAATATTTAAAATACCAATACCCCTTTATTTGCCGTATATGGGGTAAATATGTTAGGTCTCCCACATATACATCCAATACGGGACCATATACATAGTCTCTATCCATTATATATGCCCCTTCTAGTCCCATTGAATGCTGGATTAGTATTCAGCTATTATTATAGTTCAAAGGATGTTCAGGATTAGGTCATCAATATGGTTACATTGTCTCTTTTTCTTTCCAAATGATATACAACCCATCAGCAGTATATAAATAATATGCAGACAAATCGTCCATCCAAAAGGGTATACAATTCACCAAGGGGTCCCATGCATTGGTTTTCTGAGTCTCCTTTGTATAGATGGCAATACTGTATCTATTCAGCAATGGTCAGGAGTCTATACTCACTATTAGAAGATATAGGTTGACTCACATGCTCTCTGTATCTCCAGTGCGGGCAGCAATACCTGTACTATAGTTGCTGGGTCCTGGCGTCCACGTGGTAGAGCGCACTTTGCCTCGGCTGCCCGAGTCTTCACAAAGTAAATCACGTGGTATCTGTGGAGCGCTCCACACTTCACCTGTGCTTATTCCTTCATCTGGATTTTTCCTCAACAGGTCAAGTGGGTTATTTTAGTGGGTCTTGAATTTTACATTGCCACTGAAGAAGGAGTAAGCATAACTCCGAAATGCGTCTGGTATTACTGGCAATATAAAATCCAAGACCCACTAAAATAACCCACTTGACCTACTAAGGAAAAATCCAACTTGGGGTGATTTTTCAGATATCACTTAAAAGATCATCTGGTACGCTGTGTTATCAACCTGCGTGTGAAGGGCATTATACTCAATAGGGTGGATATGAGACCCACAGCTCCACAGGGCAGCAGGCGTCGGAAGAGCAACCATTCCTTAGACTGGCAAGTTAAAGGTTAAGTTCTGTTTTTTCTTTTCTTTTGTTTTGTTTTGTTTTTTAAGAGGAAGGAAGTTTGTTGCAAAATAATATGTCGTCAAAAAGTATGCTTATCTATAGCAAAAATAATCACTTGTGACTATCCCCGTAGAGGAAATATTGAGGTTGTGGAGCATGTGACGTGGGCATGCTGCCATCCTAGTAGGGGTTCTGGATTTTAATACAACCCTAGGAAACTTTAGGAAATATAAAAAAAAATATCCAAATCCTACAAACCCTCATCCCCAATAATTATTCCGATGCTTGGCCTGTGTCAATGGACCTCTGTAATACAGGAAAATAATTTTAATTCTATTCAAGGTTTATGAACATTGGGGAACATTGTCTCAGGAACACAGTTCTGAGTTGATCGCAACGAGTTTAGCTTCTCTAACTCAACCAAAACCGGTGCAGTAAAGTTTAGATCTTAGATTTAGAAAGCTGGTGTTAGAAATTGTGAGTTTTGGTGCAGTCTGGATGCAGAAATGCACAATAATCTGCACAGAAATAGGTGTGGATCTTCTGCACGTCGACCTGCACCTGTGTGCAGATACCCTCAGAGTGCCTTCACATGCAGCACATTTTGCGCTAGAAATTTTAGTAAATCAGTTTCATGCATTTGAATAGCATGTGCCTGCCACCAAAGCACCCCTATTCAGATGCCTGGAGCTGCCTCACCCCGCAATAAAAGCCTATTTTTTCCTATACCAGCCATTTAGTGGTTAGAGAGAGGAAGGACACGTCAGTTCTGGGTCACGTGCCGCATGGGGACCCGTCACCACTGAGGCCAGACATTGGCTGCAAAAGCACGCATGTGACCCTGTCTGTGCAGAAAGTTTACATACAGGGACAAGAAGTGCGGGAGCCAAGGAGCGGCGGGAGCAGGATATACTCTTCACAGGTCACAATGGGGAGGGAGGGCATTAAAATAAAACTGGGCAACCCCTTTAAGGGGTTTAATGCACACACGCAATGTAGCGTGATGTGATCTCATGCAATATGCTATTTCAATTGGGTTTGTACAATTGCACAATTTTTGGCCTGTTTTGTTATTGTGATATCACATCCACATTTTACATTCCGTGTTCATGTCATGTCCTGACATCCCAGAGGAATACATGGTGTGCAACACTGCGTGTGCGATTATCAAAGGAATAGATCGCTGTCGTCTTGGTCTCATGATGTCAAAATGTGAACAGCATGATGAGGAGGACTGTTTAAATACCAGTTCTAATTGAAGCAGGAAATTTATTGGGCGATTCATGGATCAAACACCTGTTGTGAATTTTGCTGTTAAGCTCCTTGTTAGGGAACAGAAAGTTGTGCAAAAAGTAAGTACTAAAACACTGAACAGTTGGACATGTGCATTAAAAAGTTCAGAGAAGTTCACACTAAGTTCACCTGTAAAGGTTAGAGTGCATTGTAGGTTCATCCTGAAATTTCACCCACAAGCCAAATATCCCTAACTTTTTGTGAGTAGTGTATACATAGAGGATTACTTTATAAGAACTAATAAGGAGCCTAAAACAGTCTGTTCTGCTCTCAATATTATCTGTTGAACTGTTAATCCAACACTTATAAATGTGTATGAGGAAGAACACACTATAATCCAGATATAAATATCAACACAGTGTGTGCAGGATCCATATAACATAGGAATGAAAAAGTCCTATAAATAAAGACGGCTGAGACTGTGGTTTTAATAATCATATTTAGGGCATTTTTACACATCACAGTTTTAATACTGGTGAAAAACCGGGTCTTTATCGCCTTAGGCTATTGGGTTATATACATAGATTAATTATCCTGGACCAATTATTCTTTTTTCTGGGTCAATGATAATTAAGTTTGCATCGCGGTGCGAACCCATTGCCTTCATTGGGTCCACAAGATACGACAAAACATAGGACGTGAGCGAAGGCACAGACCAGGAAGCCCATGGAAGGCTTCCTTCCCGACAATCACCTTCTCCATTGAGCAGGATAAAGGGGCTTTAAGGCCCTTTTGCACGTCCATGTCGACACCGTGACAAGATGGTCAGCGCTTCATCTGTGGAGATGTCCGTAAAGGATCCGTGTTTGGTCCGTGCGTCATCTGTATACCACGTAAACTGCTAGGCAAAAAATTTGTTCCCTAAGGGTCGCCTACCAGTGGTCCGTGAAAATAAATGACAGAACACGGATGTCATCTGCGTTGTGTCAGCGGTTTTCATGGACCTGTAGACTTCAGTGGACCAATGTAGTGCAAGTCTCCATGGTTTTTCCACTGGCCCACGGGTAAGTTTGCTTTCCGTGGAGAACATGGAGAGCACACATCCGAGACTTGCTGACAAGTGAAGGAGGCCTTTGCTAGACTGAGCATGCCTGTGTGTGGGACCGTAGTGTTGAGCAAATAGAGCTTTGGATCATAGATCCGAAGTTGATTCGCTCAGTACTTTTGTCTTGTGCCGGAGGCCCAAGGCAGACCTCCGGGACATCATGCAAACAGGACACAGGTAAAACAGACCAAGGACCCACATAGAACTTTATTACAAGTGTAATAAAAACACATGACAGTAAGCAGGTAGGCAATAGTGGTAGCACTACCACAGAACCAAGTGCACCGGCAGACCAGAGGCAAAACCCAGGGAGTGGAGAGCCACTTCCAAGAAGGTCCCGGTACACTTGGCCCCCTACCTGAGAGAACCACACAGGTGCAAGCACCAGCAGAGCAGACAGCAACAGAACTGGAACCCATACAAACACCGGACATGGAACAGACAAGACGAACGGGAACAAGCACATAAGCAGATGCCTGGACCCCAAGCGGAATGAAAGCATGGCGGTCTCAGGCAGAGCTGCACACAGACTAGAGATTCACACAGACTAGAGATTCCCCCTCCGGGGAAGTCAGGGACCCTCTCACGAAGGCAGGACAACCATGGGATAGAAACAGACGCAGAAAGGCACAACAGGCAGACATGAACAGACAAGGATCAGAAGCAGTAGGCACTGCAGACAGGACATAGGACAGGATACAATCAGAAGCACTTTAGCACTGCCAGGCTATCAGATGCAGTTGCACACTGCTAGTCGAAACAAGGAACGGACAAGGAACATCATACAGGGCTGGTACAGATCAGAAAGGACAAAACATCAAACACCATCACAGAATAGGTACAGGAGAACAGACAAGGCAATAACAACAAACACCAACACATTACCAGGCGACACCACGCAAAAGGGCAGATAGTAACCCCCCCGGGTCAGCTGCAAGGGGCTACACCCAGTAAAGCACAGGAAAGACTGACCCCAAGCCCCACAGATCACAGGTAGAAAAATCTGGATAACGAGGGCACCTGATAAGCCACACCCAGGACCAGATCAGAGGACGTTAACCCCATCAGAACAGGAGTACAGAACCACAAAACACAGGCTGCTTTATGGGACATTGCCCCTGGCAACCAGCATACACGGAGACCACCGCAGCCAGTACGCCAGACAGGGGTATTGCTAGGTTAAAACATTCGGGGCCCCTGATGTTTTGTCCCAGGCCCCGAATGTCCTGCCTGCCTGCTAGATACAACTGTATTGCCATCCTCAGGACAGCAATACAATTGAATCTAATATACTGGAAGATCTGAAGGACCTGTGGTGACATCACAGGTCATGTGACCAGCAAACCAGGCAGTGGTTCAGAAGTCCCTGTGATGATGTCACCATCATGTGACCAGTGCAGGAGAGGACGGCAGTGAAGAGGAGAAGACCTCGGGGAAGAAGCTGTGGTGAGATCTGCTACATGAGGAGAGGTAAGTTAAGGGAGAGGCAGAGCAATGCTGGGAGTTGTGGTTATTTAACTGGGACTGTATGTTAGGGATGACGGGAGGTATGGTATTTACATGGGACTGTGTGTTGGAGGTGGCTTGGGAGGGGGTTGTGTTATTTACATGGGACTGTATGTTGATGGCGGCTGTGGGAGGGAGTGACGTTATTTATATGGGACTGAATGTTGAGGGGGCAATGTTATTTACATGGGACTGTATGTTGAAGGTGGCTGGTGGGGGGAATTATGTTATTTACATGGGACTGAATGCTGAGGGGTGATGTTTACATGAGATTGCATGTTGGAGGCAGCTGGGGAGGAGGTGATGTTATTTACATGGGACTGTATTTTGGAGGGGGCTGGAGAGATGGTGTGATGTTATTTACATGGGACTCTACCGTAGAGAGAGGGAAATAGTGTTATTTACATGGAACTGTATATTGGAGGGGCTGGAGGGAGGAGAGTGATGTTATTTACATAGGACTGTATTTTGGAGGGGGCAGGAGAGATGGTGTGATGTTATTTACATGGGCTTGTATGGTGGACAGAGGAATATAATTACAGGGGGCACTGCAGGGGGGATTATAAATACTGGGAGCACTTCAGGGTGACTATTATAACAGTAGGGGGCAGTATAAATACTTGGGG
Source organism: Bufo gargarizans (assembly GCF_014858855.1). Lineage (NCBI taxonomy): Eukaryota > Metazoa > Chordata > Amphibia > Anura > Bufonidae > Bufo > Bufo gargarizans. The sequence continues at coordinate 32,305,803 of NC_058090.1, forward strand.
CACTGTAGGGGTATTATAAATCCAGGAGACATTAGGCTTTCTTATTACTACTGGGGGCTCTGTAGGAGGGACTTATAGATCTGCCTTATTTCTACTAAGAGCACTATGGGGGCCTTATTACTACTGAGGGGTCTATAGAGAGCTTTATTACCACTGGGCGGAAAATAGAGGGCTGTAGAGGGAAGTGGTATTATGCAAAAAAATGTATATATGTCTTCTGATATATATTGGCCCTGTATGGCCAATGGGGACATATGGGTCCCCTGTATGTGGGCCCAGTATATGGGTCTGTCCAGGTTGTGTGTGTGTATGTATATACAGTGCCTTGCAAAAGTATTCACTCCCCTTGACTTTTTTTGTATTTTGTTACATTACAAGTTTAATGTTTTGTTAATCTGAATTTTATGTGATAGATCAGAACACAATAATTTAAGTTGGTGAAGTGAAATGAGACAAATAAAACTATTGTTTAGAAATAGAAAACAGAAAATTGTCATGTGCGTATGTATTCACCCCCTTTGTTAGGAAGACCATAAAAAGCTCTGGTGCAACCAATTACCTTCAGAAGTCACATAATTAGTGAATGATGTCCACCTGTGTGCAATCTAAGTGTCACATGATCTGTCATTACATACAGTGGGGGAAATAATTATTTGACCCCTCACTGATTTTGTAAGTTTGTCCAATGACAAAGAAATGAAAAGTCTCAGAACAGTATCATTTCAATGGTAGGTTTATTGTAACAGCGGCAGATAGCACATCAAAAGGAAAATCGAAAAAATAACTTTAAATAAAAGATAGCAACTGATTTGCATTTCATTGAGTGAAATAAGTATTTGAACCCTCTAACAAAAAAAGACTTAATACTTGGTGGAAAAACCCTTGTTTGCAAGCACAGAGGTCAAACGTTTCTTGTAATTGATGACCAAGTTTGCGCACATTTTAGGAGGAATGTTGGTCCACTCCTCTTTGCAGATCATCTCTAAATCCCTAAGGTTTCGAGGCTGTCTCTGTGCAACTCTGAGCTTGAGCTCCCTCCATAGGTTTTCGATTGGATTAAGGTCCGGAGACTGACTAGGCCACTCCATGACCTTAATGTGCTTCTTCTTGAGCCACTCCTTTGTTGCCTTTGCTGTATGTTTTGGGTCATTGTCGTGCTGGAACACCCATCCACGACCCATTTTCAGTTTCCTGGCAGAGGGAAGGAGGTTGTCGCTCAGGATTTCACGATACATGGCTCCGTCCATTTTCCCGTTTATGCGAATAAGTTGTCCTTCCTGTGCCCTTAGCAGAAAAACACCCCCAAAGCAAAATGTTTCCACCCCCATGCTTGACGGTGGGGACGGTGTTTTGGGGGTCATAGGCAGCATTTTTCTTCCTCCAAACACAGCGAGTTGAGTTAATGCCAAAGAGCTCTATTTTGGTCTCATCAGACCACAGCACCTTCTCCCAGTCACTCTCTGAATCATTCAGGTGTTCATTGGCAAACTTCAGACGGGCCTGCACATGTGCCTTCCTGAGCAGGGGGACCTTGCGAGCCCTGCAGGATTTTAATCCATTGCGGTGTAATGTGTTTCCAATGGTTTTCTTGGTGACTGTGGTCCCTGCTAATTTGAGGTCATTAACTAACTCCTCCCGTGTAGTTCTAGGATGCTTTTTCACCTTTCTCAGAACCATTGACACCCCACGAGGTGAGATCTTGCGTGGAGCCCCAGAGCGAGGTCGATTGATGGTCATTTTGTGCTCCTTCCATTTTCGAACAATCGCACCAACAGTTGTCACCTTCTCTCCCAGCTTCTTGCTAATGGTTTTGTAGCCCATTCCAGCCTTGTGCAGGTCTACAATTTTGTCTCTGACATCCTTGGACAGCTCTTTGGTCTTTCCCATGTTGGAGAGTTTGGAGTCTGCTTGATTGATTGATTCTGTGGACAGGTGTCTTTTATACAGGTGACTAGTTAAGACAGGTGTCCTTAATGAGGGTGACTAATTGAGTAGAAGTGTCTAACCACTCTGTGGGAGCCAGAACTCTTAATGGTTGGTAGGGGTTCAAATACTTATTTCACTCAATGAAATGCAAATCAGTTGCTATCTTTTATTTAAAGTTATTTTTTCGATTTTCCTTTTGATGTGCTATCTGCCACTGTTACAATAAACCTACCATTGAAATGATACTGTTCTGAGACTTTTCATTTCTTTGTCATTGGACAAACTTACAAAATCAGTGAGGGGTCAAATAATTATTTCCCCCACTGTATACACACCTTTTTTTGAAAGGCCCCAGAGGCTGCAACACCTAAGCAAGAGGCATCACTACCCAAACACTGCCATGAAGACCAAGGAACTCTCCAAACAAGTAAGGGACAATGTTGTTGAGAAGTACAACTCAGGTTTAGGTTATAAAAAAATCTTTGATGATCTCCAGGAGCACCATCAAATCTGCCATAACCAAATGGAAAAAACATGGCACAACAGCAAACCTGCTAAAAGACGGCTGCCCACCAAAACTCACGGATCGGGCAAGAAGGGCATTAATCAGAGAGGCAGCACAGAAACCTAAGGGAACCCTGGAGGAGCTGCAGAGTCCACAGCAGAGACTGGAGTATCTGTACATAGGACAAGCCGTACGCTACAAAGAGTTGGGCTTTATGGCAGAGTGGCCAGAAGAAAGCCATTACTTTAAGCTAAAAACAAAAAGGCACGTTGTGAGTTTGGGAAAAGGCATGTGGGAGACTCCCAAAATGTATGGAGGAAGGTGCTCTGGTCTGATGAGACTAAAATTGGACTTTGAGACCATCAAAGAAAACGCTATGTCTGGCGCAAACCCAACACATCACATCACCCAAAGAACACCATCCCCACAGTGAGACCTGGTGGTGGACGCATCATGCTGGGGGGATGGGACTGGGAAACCGGTCAGAGTTGAGGGAAAGATGGATGGTGCTAAATACAGGGATATTCTTGAGCAAAACCTGTACCACTCTGTGCGTGATCTGAGGCTCGGACGGAGGTTCACCTTCCAGCAGGACAATGACCCCAAACACGCTGCTGAAGCAACACTTGAGTGGTTTAAGGGGAAACATGTAAATGTGTTGGAATGGCCGAGTCACAGCCCAGATCTTCAACCTTGGTTTCAGCAGACCATAACACCTTTTCCCACATGCTTTTGGGAGACTTCAGATTTGTTTTTGCAAAATGTAGCCTGGCTTGGATGTTTTTCTTTATAAGAAAAGGCTTTTGTCTTGCCACTCTACCCCAAAGCCCAGATATATGAAGAATACGGGAGATTGTTGTCACATGTACCACACTGCCAGTACTTGCCAGATATTCCTGCAGCTCCTTTAATATTGCTGTAGGCCTCTTGGTCGCCTCCCAGACCAGTTTTCTTCTCGTCTTTTCATCAATTTTGGAGGGACGTCCAGTTCTTGGTAATGTCACTGTTGTGCCATATTTTCTCCACTTGATGACTGTCTTCACTGTGTTCCATGGTATAGCTAATGCCTTGGAAATTCTTTGTACCCTTCTCCTGACTGATACCTTTTACAATGAGATCCCTCTGATGCTTTGGAAGCTTTCAGGAAAGACCAACTAGAGCAGCTGAACTTTATTTGGGGTTAATCAGAGGCACTTTACATGATGACAGGTGTATGCTGACTCCTATTTAACATGATTTTGAATGTGATTGCTTAATTCTGAAAACAGCTACATCCCCAGTTATAAGAGGGTGTGCACACTTATGCAACCACATTATTTTAGTTTGTTTTTGTTTTCTTCCCTCTACCTAAAAGATTGCAGTTTGTTTTTCAATTGAGTGGTACAGTTTATAGGTCACATTAAAGGTGGAAAAAGTTCTGAAATTATTTATTTTTGTCTCTTTTTTTTACAGCACAAAAACCTGACATATTAACAGGGGTGTGTAGACTTTTTATATCTACTGTAGATGTATGTATGCCCCTTTGTGAGTATACATGTCTATATATATATATATGTATTAACACTTATGTGCTCCCAGGATGTGGGCTTATATATGCCCCAGGTATATGTTGAGTATATATATATGTATATAGATGTGCTCCAAACATATATCTATATATATATTTAATGCTGGCTAAGATTCCCCCCAGTTCCGGGTGCCCCCTTCCCCCAGCTGAGGAGAGGCCAAAATCTGGACAATTATGTCCAGTTTTGGCCACTTCAAAGGACAGAGAATCAATTTAGATCCTTTGTCCTTGCCGGAGATGTTCTAAACTACAAAGGCGGGGGAACAAAGAACTCCCCCGCCCCTGTAGGTCGCATACCTCCGATTCTGTAATTACAACAGCAGGAGGTATGCGGGTGCTTCACAGGCGGGAGATTCAAATCATCCCCCGCCTGGAAGCGCGCGCCAGGACACGTGGACTGGCGCAGTGAAGTCATAATACTCGACAGCGCTGCGCTAGGACAGCAGAAACCCGGACACACGTCCAGAAGAAAGAGAGCGCAGGCAGCCATGCGCCGGGCTGCGCTAGCAGAGGAAAAGCGCACTCTGCGCTGAGCAGAGAAGGTCCCCCCATTAAAAAAGCACAGGCAGCGCTGGGGGAAGGAAGAGACGAGCAGCATTAACCCTGGATGGCTAAGTAACCCCTATACCACCAACGATCCCACAGCCACCAATCCCATTAACCCTGTGACTACCCCTGCCATAGCCCTGCTAATCCCTGCCCTGCAGAGCATTATCCCCTGTAATCCCTGAACCCCAGACTGCCCTGATCCCTACCCCTGCATCTCTTATCATTAACCCTGCTGCAGTTTATCCCAGGACCCCTGCATATTTACACCAGGACCCCTGGACCTTTACCCTGCAGCAGCTACCCCTTCCTGCCATACCCTGGTTAACCCTTACATTGATGGTAACTCAGTAGGGACAGTGTATACCCAGGTGGGAGCTGCTACTATGCACGGGTGTGTAAGTGAGTGAATTGTATAGCTAGTTTGGGGGGTGGAATTGGATTGTATTGTGTGTAGTGTAGTTAGGATTGCGTTTCCTGTACTGCGGTGTGTGCGTCTGTATATATATATATATATATATATATATTTATAACCATTGATATATATAGATATAGCGTAATAGACTGTATTTGTGTTGTGTAATAAATATTTATTCATAACATACAGTGTATACTCTTTCATTGCAGCATTAAGTCGCACGTAGTTTAGTGCAGTGTAGAGTGAGGTAATAGACGTTTTTATTTAAGGTATAAATAGGCGGAGTAATCAATAGATGACTCCGCCTATTTATGAATATTAATTATTGAGCACCCAAAATATCAATAATTAATATGTCCCTTAACAGAGGCCCTATTTCTACTGTGGGCTCTGTGAGGGTATTATTAATACTGGAGGGCTCTCCTACTAATGAGGGCACTCTTGGGGAGCATTATCACTGTTGGGGGCACTGTAGGGGCAGTATTACTAATGGGGGCATTCTAGAAGGGAATTACCATTGGTGGGACTATGAAGAGCACTATTACTATGGGGGTACTCATATTTCTTCAGGATAGTATTTGGGGGTTTTGGGGAGCGCAGCGAGCAGCAGAATAACACTGTGGGGACTACAGGTTGGGGGATGATGATAGAAATGTGCAGAAGCTAAGATGTCTGAGTGTCACACTCTGCAGAGACGAGCCGGCTGAGAGAAGTTATACGAACCTAATGGAGAAGATGATGACAGAGAAGATCTACATCAGAGGAGACGTCACCTGGAGGCCTTGGATGTGACAGGTATGTGCTGCTGTATAGCAAGCACAGCAAAATGCAGTGTGTGGGGGGAGGGGGGGAGACTTAGAGAACTGGGCCATATTTATTGGGGCTTGGGCCCCGGATCTTTTGAGACTCTAACAACGCCCCTGACGCCAGAGCACAAACAACCCGTTACACTGACAAACAGAGAAGCATCACGGGGAGAGCAAACATTCACAGGCAGCAGTTCACAGAAGACACCGCAGCCAGCACGTAGCACCAAGCCTGCACAGGAGGCAGCCTGCAGCCAGTACGCGAGAGGGCATGCAGCCAGCCTACACGGACACAACTGTCACAGTCAACCGCACTGTGACAACTTTGTTTTAAAGAGGACCTATCACCACTCCTGACATGCCTGTTTTAATAGCTTCATGCATTCCCCATCTAACTATCCTGGACCATCTATTATAACTATTATATGTTGTGCCATTCCTTTATTATTTCTACATGAAGTTATGAATGAATTGCTATTAGCCTTCAGTAAGGGTACAGAGGGAGGTAACCAGTTGGGGGGGGGGGTGTACCTGCACAGACTCACTCTATCCAATCAGTGCTGCCATTTTCATACCGTGCAGGTACACCCCCCCAACTGGTTACCTCCCCTCTGTACCCTTACTGAAGGCTAATAGCAAATCATTAAAACAGGCGTGTCAGGGGTGGTGAAAGGTCCTCTTTAATGCTGTAAGGGCTACGACGAGTTGAAATTAGTCTTCAGTGAATAACTCTGGCATTTGATTTTTAAACTTGAGAACCATTTTAAAACAGGAATCTGAAGTCGGCTTCGGTACCAGCTGGTACCTCGGTACTGAAGCCGACATCGGATCCAAGTTTTAAAATGGTTCGGAAATCAAATCCGGAAGTTATTTACCAAAGTCCCGCGAGACTTTGATGATAACTAGGATCCGAAGCTCGATACGCGCAACACTATGTGGGAGGTCAGGAGAGATACTGTTGTACGGCCAGCAGTTATGGAGGGTGTAGGGGCAGCCTAATATGTGGCACAGTACTCCGCAGAATTACCAAATGTAAAATGTGCAAAACGATAAAATAATAAAACTGATTATTTTATGTCTAAACTATTTATTGAAGGTGTAAATCGTCGCCCTCACACGTGTCCCTTCTGTCCTGTATTTCCAGTACGACTGAATACACAAACATTACTGTCTGTACTACACACAATGCCTGTCATGGGGTAAACAGCAGGTACCATGGCTGCAGGGCTGGGGTCAACTATAAGTTTTGCATATTTTTGGTGTGTTTATTTTATTTTTAACCTTTTTACTGGCAGTTATTATAGCGTTTTTCAGTTGTAAAACAAAAACAAAAAAAATCCAACAGTTCATTGGAAGTCTATGGGTAATAATTAATGTGTCACACACAAAACGGTATTTCCATAGGTGGTGCTTTTTGGGTCAGAGCCATGTTTTTGAAATTGCAGTGTGCTCTGGCATTTATGTCCCATTGAACGTATATAGTTTTTTATGTCGTGCTCAACAAGAAACGCGAGTGGCAGTGCTGTTTTTGCATAGACTTTTATTTTTCGTACCAATGTATTTTACCCATACTTCTCTGCAGACGAAATGCCATTACTTTCCTATAAAAAAAAAAGTACGGCATACAAAAAAAAAACACATTATATCAGGGCTGGCCAACCTGCGGCTCTCCAGCTGTTGTAAAACTACAATTCCCACCATGCCCTGCTGTAGGCTGATAGCTGTAGGCATTCTAGGCATGCTGGGAGTTGTAGTTTTGCAACAGCTGGAGAGCCGCAGGTTGGCCATGTCTGCATTATATGATCAAAAACGCCACATAAATACGCTGACCAAGCCTGGAGTTTTTTCACAAAGTAATAAAAACACACAAAACTGTGCGGCAGCACCCTAGGTGGCCGCCCTGCGTGTAGGAGAATCGTTACTAGCTTTATATTTTTTAATATGAGGGATAACTAGTGCTTTGAGGGATGACAAGGTTTATACAGACACATTGGGGGACATTTACTAAGCATGTTGCGCCAGAATTATGGAGTAAAATGCGCCCAAAAGAATGGTGTTTCGATTTGCGCCAAATATATCAACTGTTTTCTCCAGAATTTTAACCATAAAGACTGTATCACGCCAGAAATGAGTTATAAACGTCAAAGTGGTCCGAGCTATCAAATTGGCGCATATTACGCCTCATTTATCATCCTCTTATCGGCAGAAATTGCTCAATTTGTTGTGGACAATTAGGCTAGCTTATGTGGTGGTGTTTTGTGTAAAAAAAAAAAAAAAAAAAGTCTTATTTATGGCATAAAGATGTCACTTTTTGTCAAAAAGTCACATTTATGAAAAGATAAACCAACTCGTTGTGGGAACAAGTGACAGGTAAGTATTAAAACGGGACGCATTTATTTTTATCTAATATAAATGAGCTAACAACAGGGTTCTGTCAGTAAATTGCCATTCAACAAAAACAAAACAATGGCCGCTTTCCGACGAGCGTATTGAAATCCGTCAGTATTCTGGCTCAGGATCCTGATGATATACCATCAGTATTATCATCAGGATTATTACATCCGTATTTCTTCCTTCCTACATTATTTATGCACTGCACATACTGTAACGTGCCTATTTGTAAACAAATCCGCACAAAACTCGGACATGCTGCGTATTTCAAATACTGACAGAAATTATACGCCCGTGTGAATAGCTCTATTCATTAACATTAGCAGCGGATTCCGAAACATAAAATCCGGACTATATACGCATTGCAAATACGCTCGTCTGAAAGCGGCCAATAACAAAAATGTCCCGAGTCTGAGACAAATGTCGAAATTTACCACAACAGGAAATGTCGCAAAAATGCAAAACAGGGTGAGGGGGGGGGGTGAAATGGAGACTTTCAGTTTTAAAAAGTTGCATTTTTAGTGGTATTAAGGTAAAAATTTCACAAAAAAAAAGTTGATATTTAAATGTGAGGCGCGCCTTTTGATACATAAGGTGAAACAAATCAATTTGTATTTGTAATGTTACTATTTTTTGGCACAAATGACGCCATTATTGATAAATTTATTCCTCGTCTGAGGTAAAGTCCGAGCTCTCCTGGGCCGCAGATTCCCGCCTCAGCCAGCAGTGGTCACATGACCTCCCTCCAGTTACAGGCTCGTCGTGTGACGAGTGGGCGGGGTTACGAGGCGGGACAGCAGAGTGACAGGAGGCGCTCGCCGCTGCCGTGATTGACCCGGGGCTACGTGTGTCGCGGGGATGCGGGGCGCCATGGGAGCGGCGTACACCCGCCTGCAGCGGCTCACCGACTCCCTGCAGGACCCGGAGAATGTGGCCCGCTTCCAGCAGCTGTGCGGAGTGCAGAGCTCCTCACCCTACGAGGAGAAGGACACCCAGGAGGCCGCCGGGGACGGGCCCAAGCACCGGGGAAGCCGGCATCGCAATGGATTCCTGCTGGAGAACGGAGCTGCCGGGTGTAAGGAGGAGGAGGAGAAGAAGATGCAGCCGCAGCGGAGGAACTCCCTGACCGGGGAGGAAGGACAGCACTTCATCATCCGCAACCGCCTGCTCTTCTACCTGTTCACACTGGGCACCGAGCTGGGCAACGAGCTCTTCTACATCTCCTTCTTCCCCTTCTGGATCTGGAACGTAGACGCGCACGTGGGGCGGCGGGTGATCGTGGTGTGGGTGTGGGTGATGTATCTGGGCCAGTGCACCAAGGACCTGATCCGCTGGCCCCGGCCGCCCTCCCCGCCCGTGCTGAAGCTGGAGGTCTTCTACAACTCCGAGTACGGCATGCCCTCCACCCACGCCATGTCCGGCACCGCCATCCCCCTCACCCTCCTGCTGCTCACCTGGGGCAGATGGCAGGTAAGGCTCCCCTGGGGTGATAACTCGGCCCTAGTGTTTATTCAAGGTGTGCGAGGTCTCTGCTTGCTGTCAGTGAGTAGAGGCGGTTGACAGGCTGAAAACTGATGTAGATTTAAAGGGGTTGTCCATCTTCAAAATGTCTTGGAAGCATACTGGCCTGCTGCCCCATGCTGGGTCAGGTCCCCCGTCCCAGCGCTCTCTCCGCTGTGTTTGCCCCTAGGGTGGGTTGTCATGTTCACTGCTGCAGCCAATGACTGGCCTCAGCGGTGACATGTTGCATGCCACCAGGTGGGGGTCATTTGCCGCAGCAGTGCATGCTGTGGGTCCCGGTGATCTCTCCGCTGAGTTTTGATCTTTGCCCATGGGGTGGTGGGTCATGTTCACTGCTGCAGCCAGTCACATGCCACTAGGTGGGGGTCATTTGCTGCAGGGGTGCATGCTTTGTCCCGTCCCAGTGATCTCTCAGCTGAGTTTTGATCTTTGCCCCCAGGGTGGTGGGTCATATTCACTGCTGCAGCCAGTGACTGGCCTCAGCAGTGACATATTGCATGCCACCAGGTGGGGGTCATTTAACGCAGCAGTGCATGCTGTGGGTCCCAGTGTTCTGTCAGAAAACCTTAAATCGTCAGATTCCCTTACCCCACGTGACTTCCAGGGGTGTGCGCCTCCGTGCAAGTGCAGTACCACGGCACGACGCCTCCATGCAAGCGCAGTACCAGGGCATGGGTAAGGTAAAATCACAGTGAGCGTTGACTCATGGTGGTGGGTCATGTTCACTGCTGCAGCCAGTCGCATGCCACTAGGTGGTGGGGGGTCATTTGCTGCAGCGGTGCATGCTGTGGGTCCCGTCCCGGGGATCTCTCTGCTGTGCTTGCCACTAGGGTGGGTTGTCATGTTCACTGCTGCAGCCAATGACTGGCCTCAGCAGTGACATATTGCATGCCACCAGGTGGGGGTCATTTACCGCAGCAGTGCATGCTGTGGGTCCCGTTGATCTCTCCACTGAGTTTTGATCTTTGCCCACGGGGTGGTGGGTCATGTTCACTGCTGCAGCCAGTCACATGCCACTAGGTGGGGGTCATTTGCTGCAGGGTTGCATGCTGTGGGTCCCGTCCCGGGGATCTCTCTGCTGAGTTTTGATCTTTGCCCCCCAGGGTGGTGGGTCATATTCACTGCTGCAGCCAGTCACATGCCACTAGGTGGGGGTCATTTGCTGCAGGGGTGCATGCTGTGGGTCCCCTCCCGGTGATCTCTCTCTCTCTCTCTCTCTCTCTCTCTCTCTCTCTCTCTCTCTGCTGAGTTTTGATCTTTGCCCCCAGGGTGGTGGGTCATATTCACTGCTGCAGCCAATGACTGGCCTCAGCGGTGACATATTGCATGCCACCAGGTGGGGGTCATTTACCGCAGCAGTGCATGCTGTGGGTCCCATTGATCTCTCCACTGAGTTTTGATCTTTGCCCACGGGGTGGTGGGTCATGTTCACTGCTGCAGCCAGTCACATGCCACTAGGTGGGGGTCATTTGCTGCAGGGTTGCATGCTGTGGGTCCCGTCCCGGGGATCTCTCTGCTGTGCTTGCCACTAGGGTGGGTTGTCATGTTCACTGCTGCAGCCAATGACTGGCCTCAGCAGTGACATATTGCATGCCACCAGGTGGGGGTCATTTACCGCAGCAGTGCATGCTGTGGGTCCCATTGATCTCTCCACTGAGTTTTGATCTTTGCCCACGGGGTGGTGGGTCATGTTCACTGCTGCAGCCAGTCACATGCCACTAGGTGGGGGTCATTTGCTGCAGGGTTGCATGCTGTGGGTCCCGTCCCGGGGATCTCTCTGCTGAGTTTTGATCTTTGCCCCCAGGGTGGTGGGTCATATTCACTGCTGCAGCCAATGACTGGCCTCAGCGGTGACATATTGCATGCCACCAGGTGGGGGTCATTTACCGCAGCAGTGCATGCTGTGGGTCCTGGTGTTCTGTCAGAAAACATTAAATCGTCAGATTCCCTTACCCCACGTGACTTCCGGGGGTGTGCGCCTCCGCGCAAGCGCAGTACCAGGGCATGGGTAAGGTAAAATTACAGTGAGCGTTGACTCATGATGTGGGTCATGTTCACTGCTGCAGCCAGTCGCATGCCACTAGGTGGGGGGGGGGGGGGGGGTCATTTGCGCAGCAGCGGTGCATGCTGTGGGTCCCATCCCGGGGATCTCTCCGCTGAGTTTTGATCTTTGCCCCCAGGGTGGTGGGTCATGTTCACTGCTGCAGCCAGTGACTGGCCTCTGTGGTGACATGTTGCATGCCACAAGTTGGAGGACATTTGCTGTAGGAGTGCCTTCTGTGGGTCCCGTTCCCATTGGTCCCCCATCCCGGCACACTCCCCGCTGTGTTTTGATCTTTGCCTCTCCGGGGTGGGGGGGGGGGGTCATGTTCACTGCTGCAGCCAATGACTGGCCTCAGCGGTGACATGCCTCTAGGTGGGGGTCATTTGCTGCAGGAGTGCATGCGATGGAGAGCTGGCACTGAACGTTCAGGAGCAGGTAGGTATGATTTCCTCGATAGGTGCTACCGGGTGGGCGGAGGGGAGGGGTATTTAAAAAACAAAAACAAAACAAAAAACACTTGGAAGTTGATCAACCGAGGAGGTTGTCAACACAAATAACGGAACATAACTGATGCAAACGGATCTGACAGATACCATGGACTGTAATCGGATCCGTTTGCATGCAGGACTTTTCTGTCCGCGATTTTTGATGGACTCCGTGGCGGACCCTCCAACACAGATGTGAACGAGCCCTTAAGGGTATGTTCACACAGCGGATGTTTGTGATGGATTCTGCGCAGAAACCACCTTCCATTGATTTTAATAGCAGTCAACGCCGCCGTTCGTTTGTGCGGCCAAGGATTTTTTTATTTTTTTTTATGTGCGACATTTCCGTCCTAGATGGACGCCATGGGAAGCTGCGGCGCAAGTCTGCCTGAGGTTGAATTCCATTCAATGGAGCTAAACCATACGTGGCAGATTTTGACATTTGGTCAAAATCCAAGTGTGTGGACATACCTAAGGGCGCATTCACGCAGTGGAATTTGAAGACCTAATTTAGTTTGGCGCGAACACTGCATCAATATTCTAGCGGTGCTTCAGTTCACGGATTGGCGGTTTAAAGCCACAACCTCGCTAAGAAGGGCGTGTCCCCGACCCAGTGTGCACACCGCCATGGCTGGTGTCTGCTTGCGGTCTAGGTCCATGGTATCCAAAATGGAACAACCATGGCGGTTTCTGCCGCGGTATACGCGGTGTCAAAATTCACTGTGTGAACTTGGCCCTAAGGGTGAAATCTGCTGTAAATCCTGCAGCCTGTTGTCGCGGATCCACTGCTAAATCCATGGCAGTCCTGTGTGGCGTACCCTCGGGGGCTATTCACACTGCGCTTGAAATGTGTTAGATTTCCGATGGAGGCCACGCTGGTGGGCAGACTGTAGAAGTATGTCATGCTGATGTATGCCAGCCTGGCACTTACCCCAGAAACTGCACGCAGTGTGAATTCCGCCTGAATTCCGGTGAGAATTGCACCGCTACATTTTGTAATGTCCCGCCTTCTGTCAGTGGTGGTTCCCATGCTGGACAACCTCTTTAAGTCATTGCTGCCTGCACTGCAATGCGTGAAAGTGAGTGAAGGTCGCGTTTCAAACCGCAAGCTGTTAGGACGTGACAGTGGCTCGCAGTCCAGTCTCGCACCAGTCAGGGTAACCTGTCAGTCTGAACACTGCCCCATTCACTTTCATTAGTTGCTGCGCAGTCAGTGCCACGCTGCAATACTTGTCCATGCCATGGCCAAAGTCCTCATGTAACCCTAGCCTTGTGCCGTTCACAGCTGATGGTTTGCTACATTTGTATCCCGGCTGGAGCGGAGGACATCTGCGCAGAAGTCTCTCTGGTGGCCTGATGGTTTGCTACAATGTATCAGTGCTGGAGTCCTGGCTATTTATCTGGCACAAGCTTGGATACTTTGTATCAAATCCTCAGCCGTTTAGGTCTGTATAGGATTTCCACCTTGGGGGAGGAACAAGAATGCTCCCATTCAGTGACAGCAAGCAGACATTTTGAAGAATTGAAAGTGTTTTGTCATTCTTTATTTTGTATGTAGTCCTGTAAGTTTTACTTGCATGCTGGGACTTGTAGTTCACTAACAGAGGCTAAATATCTGGGTTTGCACTTCGGCCACAGTGTATGTCTTTGCTGCTGACATTATGGGACTGTGTGTCTCCGACACGGTGACATTCATTGTGTTCTGACATCCGTAATGTGTCCTCCAGACCCGGACCACCCATAGTCCAGGTGAACGGAGATGCCAGAATGCCTTTCAGGGGTAGTCGCAGGCACAAATGTTGCAGGGTCATGGCATATAGCTAGGACATGCCATCACTTTATGGGGGTTCATCCTCTGGGACCCCCCCACCCATCATGAGATGATTGATGATTTAGCGCAGTGTCCCCGTCCCTGTTTTCCCTTGTCCTGCACCGCTCCTGACCACCCTCTGTGCAGGTTGTACGTGGCCGTGCCTCAGGTTGTACGTGGCCGTGCCTCAGGTTGTACGTGGCCGTGCCTCAGGTTGTACGTGGCCGTGCCTCAGGTTGTACGTGGCCGTGCCTCAGGTTGTACGTGGCCGTGCCTCAGGTTCCTGCACGTTTATGTGGCTCAGGAAAACTAAGAAAAGGACAAGCTCTCAGAATCGGAGGGAGGGGTCCGACAGGTCCACCCCCACATTGATCTAAAGTGATGGCTTATCAACATGATATGCTATTACTTTATAAGATGGGAAAACATGTGCCCCTCAGGCGATTGATTACCTTCAGCGCTCCAGCTGCTGTGATACTACAATTCCCAGCATTCTCCATTCATTTCTATGGGATGTCTGAGAAGAACAGAGAAAGTATGCATGCTGGGAGTTGTAGTTTCACAACAGCTGGAGCGCCAGAGGTTGCCTACCCCTGGCAGACAACCATTGCGACTGAAGGCAGCTGCAGTACGACAACCGACCTCCGCGTCTCCACAGCATGCAAGTCAATGGAAAGAGAACCTGCCATGAGACTTTCACTTTTAAGGTATCCTGCATAGGTGAAGTGTGGATACTTATTAGATTGGTGGGCGTCTGACCACTGGGACCCCCACTGTTACTAGACCAGGGGCCCCGTACCGCTGAAATGAGTAGAGCATGTACTCTCATGCCATTTATCTCTATGGGACTACTGGAAACAATCCTTCGGCTCCGTTCATTTTGGGAGTACGGAGACCCCGTTCTTCAAGTGGTTGGACTGTGGATAGGGGACAACATCCTCTAACCAGAATACCCCTTTTAAAGGGGTAATTTAGCATAAGAGATAATCAACCCAATAGCTGTCCCTATGCCGTGGCCCTGTTCTTTGCCATTTCGGGTCCCATGGCTGCCTCAGCCAATCATGGACCTCAGAGGTCACATAAGCTAGACTGCTGAAGGGAGCTGGAACGGAGCACCCCAAAGCTGGACAAGCCCTTTAAAGGGGTATTTTGGTTTCATGAAATAGATGACCTATACTTGGGTTAAGTCATCAGTTTCAGGTCAGTGGGGGTTAGACTCTTGGCACCCCTGGCGATTGGCTGTTTGAAGAGATTGCGGCACCCGTGCAAGCGCTGCGTCCTCCTCAGTGTTTGCCTGCCTGCCAGCTACATTCTAGCGGCTGCGCAGTGTAATTACAGCTGTTCAACTTCATCCCTTTCATGTGAATAGAAGTGGAAGCTGTAATTGCACTGCCCCACCGCGTGCAGGTAAACCTTGCAGAGGATGCGGCACTTGCACGAGGGCCACGCCCCATTCAAGCAGCTGACTCCCACAGCGGAATACCCCTTTAAAGGGTTTGTCTGGCCTAGACTCTAACTGTGGCCAAACGGACAAAAAAAAAACACATCACCTGACCACAGGCCGCTTTGAGTCCCTGCCAGAAGAGTCTGTCTGTCCCGTGACCACTGCGGTCGCATGTGCTAAGATGGCAGGTTGCTAGCAAGGATGTGCTGTTCGTTCACATGTGACTGCTGAGGCCACTGATTGGCTGCAGTGGTCACAGGTCCCGGCTACGAGCTAGGTTTGTTTCTGCGGGGAACTGAATCATCCAGGAACACGGCTGCAATGTCCCAAAGTTGGAAAAT
Organism: Bufo gargarizans; assembly: GCF_014858855.1. Lineage (NCBI taxonomy): Eukaryota > Metazoa > Chordata > Amphibia > Anura > Bufonidae > Bufo > Bufo gargarizans. The sequence continues at coordinate 32,321,607 of NC_058090.1, forward strand.
CCTTTTAAGGCTTGGCTTTCGGTTCCATCCCTTATACAATCTCTATTAGAAGCAGATGATGTTTGGTGGCGGTGGCTGGAAGAATGCAGCTGATGTAAAGGACGCAGAGTTCACCCGGGCAGATACGATTGTATCTGAGCTGAAGCTTTCACCATGTCCGCTGCTTTCTAATACTGTTCTGTTTCCTAGGAAAAAAACCAAAATGAAACATTCTCTGCACCGCTCTGACCGTCATGATGCAGGATGCGCACATGCTGCTCCAAAGCTGGATCTTGTGGTTCCACCGTGGTCGCCTTCTTCTCTCAGGCTCCAGCCGCTATCTTAAATTTTGTGAGGCCTACACAGTGCTGAAAGATTGCGTTTTTAGGAAAAGGGTTTTTATTGTACTCCTAAGGTGTAAAATTTGCTAGGTACTGTATGGGGAATCTATCCATAGGGTGGCGTCATAAAGGCGCAAATGATGGTGCCACTTTCACGTTTTGAGAAGTGGGCAGGGTTAGCTGGGCGGGGTGTGACCAGCTTACTAAAGACAGAAAATGCTGCAGATTTTGGCACAAATCCATGCCTGTGCTGAGGTAGACATTTCTGGCTTTGACCATCCAAGATGGAACACATTTATTAAGCATTGTGCGATGCAGCTTTTTAATACATTTTGCGTACTTTAAACTTTTTGTTTAATAGGGTTCTCCAGCTTTTTGACCCTTTTTGTAAACCCTCCCGCCAGACTTGTGGTGGAAAAAGCATGCCTACTTACTCCTGCCGTTCTCTTGTGGTCCACCGCTGTGCTCCAGTCCCAGCTTAGACACTTCCGGCACGGACTGGATTGTGTATGCTGCTGCAGCCAATGACTGGCCTCTGCGGTGACCTGTTCCACAAGCGGCACATATGATCCCAGTGTGTGCCGGACTTTTACAAGCAGAGGGAGGCCAAGTGGACTCAAGGAGCCGGGGCCGTGCGGCAGGGAGCAGGTAAGTATGCTTCTCTCAGTAAGTTTGGTGGGGGGGGAGACAAAATGTATCATTTGCTGGGTTGGCAAACACTAGCGGTAACCTCCAGGGATAGCCTCTGAGACTGAATGGCGTAAGCTTTACAAGACCTGGTTTCTGGATCTAGAGAGCAGCGTTGCTTGTCCTGTACATATAGGTGATAAAGCCCTATCTGGTTCCACTTCAGCGGAACGTAATTGTCATTGTCAGCAGTATTTTTAATAACTATAAGACGTCTCCTCCGCTGACCTTTGCTCCGGTGTCTCATGGCTCAAAAGGGAATTGCTTGTTAACGGGAACGTCTGGCAGGGAAATAGTCTCCAAGCTCCTGGGACCCACCACCAGGTTCTCCTCTACTGGAGGTTCTTGTGGACAGAAGGTGACTACCATCTGTTGAAGAGCATGCAGATCTGATGTGTTCACTGCTTCCCTGGGGCAGTCTGACTAGCGGCATGCTGTTGGAGATAAAGTTAAGAACTCGTGCACACGGCCATAGTTTCTGTCCACATGCGATCCGCATTTTTTTTGCAGATGTGTTCTGCAGCCCTGCAAAATAAAAATAACAGGTGCTATTGGTTTCTGTTTCGCTGACAAGGGTAGGACATTTCTACAGAACAAAAAAATAAATGGCGGCATGCACTCGGCAGGATCCGTGATTTGTGGACCGCAAAACACGGCCGTGTGCACAAGGCCCAAGAGTAAGGTTGGGACATTGCATCTTTTTACAAAGTCGCAGTTGATAAACTTGGCAAATAAACCTAAAAAGGGTCAAAGCACTGTCTTGCAGTTTTTTGAAGCCATATGTAAGTAGTGCTGGTGTGTGATGTCAGAGCCGGGAGGGGGCGGCCGCAGCTATCACAGTTACTTGTGGTATGACAGTCATGTGTTGTGGCTGGTATGCATGGATTTTAGTTGAGGAATAGCTTTGATGTTAACGAGAATCTGTTCCTAGGACCACAGAGACCCCCACAGTCCTCTGTTGTCAATGAGGTGACTGCTCACTGCCGCAGGGCAAGTGACCCATCCCAAGCAGTCTACGGAAGACTCCAGCAGGAAAGCCCCTCTATTCCCCCCCAACATGCCTTGAATCTGCTTTCAGCAGAACCCGTTCAGTTGTCCTTTTCTTCCTTCCATTCCTTTCCTCTCTTGCATTCTCTCATTTCTTTTACTGGTATTTTTTGCACTGGAACACCACTTTTAAAGGGCATCTGTCAGCAGATTTGTACCTATGACACTGGCTGACCTGTTACATGTGCACTTGGCAGCTGAAGGCATCTGTGTTGGTCCCATGTTTCATATGTGCCCGCATTGCTGAGAAAAATTATGTTTTAATATATGCAAATGAGCCTTTAGGAGCAACGGGGGCGTTGCCATTACACCTGGAGGCTCAGCTCTCTCTCTACAACTGCCACCCCTTCCCACTTCACAGGATCAGGTAGTGTAAATGTGATCACGCTAAGCCCTGTCAATCAAAGTGGAGCGGGCACAGAAGTTGCAGAGAGAGTAGGTGTAATGGTAACGCTCCCGTTGCTCCTACAGGCTTATTTGCATATATCAAAACATCATTTTCTGAAATGCGGCCACATATGAACATGGGACCAACACAGATGTCTTTAGCTGCCAAGGACACATGTAACAGGTCAGCCAGTGTCATAGGGACAAACCTGCTGACGGATGCCCTTTAAACCTCTTGCTGTGATATAATTGGTCTGGCTGCTTAGTTCTAATTTATTTATGAGCGCTTTCGCTGCCGCTGACCCGTTTCACAATGTGATACCCCTCATTTATTTAAAGGAGTATAGAAATAGTCCTAGACCTTCTGTAACGTACCTATTGTGCAGCCAATGTCACCCAGATCATCCCTTCTAACTGGGGGTTCATGGGTCTCTTTTTTATTTTTTTTATTCCCCCCCCCCCCTCCTGCAGCTTGTTCACTGGTGCTTCCACTTTTGGCTGTAGTAAGGTTCCTCGCTTGTACTCATTCTTTCACTATAAATGGTCTTGGTTGACTGTCATTGCAGAAAAAGAGTCTAAAACCCTTGAATTTTCTAATCGCCAATTGATTATTACTTTGGAAAAGAATTGCAGGACTTGCAGGATGATCCTTGCAGCCAGCAAGCGGAGTTGGCGTTGCTTACCACTTGTGCCTCTGATAACGGCAGCAGAATCCATAAACAGCAGCACAGGAGTTTTTTTTTTTTATATCATCTGTAAGGGGTTGCTCTCTCAAGCAAGGTAGCGATGACAGATTACTTTGCAGACAACAGGATTAAAGTCCAAATTGATGCTTTATTTTATGACACTCCGGCAAGTTACAGGCAAACCCAGTTATAGTTCACTAGGTACGGTGAAGTTCCAGCACCACAAAACAAAAGCCAAACAAAATAAACTCCTGCCCGTCTGGGCTCTAACTAATACAGGTTAGTTTCTAGCTCACCTATTGAGCGCAGGTGACACACAGACTCTGGCATCTCTAGCCAGCTTCCTAGACTTCTTCCAGGCATAACTCTCCCAGACTGACAGCCTGGGATGTGCTTTTATTTCCCCCTAATGATCCCAGCTGGCTACACCTGGGGATCCCTCAGGCTAGGGAAAAATCTGCCCTGGAATGGGGGTGGACTGGGGAGGTCCCACTATCAAACCTACCTTCCCAGTCCAAATAAAATCCAGCCCTTGAACTTTTAAAACAAACTGTCTCAGCAAGCTACACCTTGCTGAAACCACTTTATCTTTTCTGGATTTTACTTACCTCACCCAGTTGAGGAACCTGGGTGAGATATACACCCCCACCTTTCAAGACTTTTCCATACACTTTACCACACATCAATCATCTTCTTTTACACAGAGATCAGATTGCGAGCATGACATCCGAGCGGTTATTTACCTGCTATTGGGGACCAAACAGCCCCCCATGAAGCCATTACAGGGGTCTTCCCAAGTCTCTCATTCCTGCCATAGTAAAGTTCCTATCTGACCAGTGGGGCTCCCACCAGTCATGACAACAGGGTCCCGAAATAAATGGATTGGCAGGTCAGGCGTGTGCATCTCTTAGCAGCATAAAAGCGCTCTCTATTCCAATCTCCTGCAGTCACATAGCGATGAAGTGTGCATGCTCCACATGCTGCTGCATTTCACAGGGGCCCCATGGGATAACTGGGTTCTTGTGATTGGTGGGGTCCCAGCAGTTATCCCCTATCTGGCTGTATTCAGGACAGATGCTTGCTTTCTGTTACTGTATGTACTCAAATAGTAGTCACCCACACGGGGAGTCAAGTGGTTGCTAGGCAGTGTGGGTTCGGCATGCATGAGGAGCCTGCATACCCTGAATATAATGGAGGCCATTTTGGCACCACAGGAGGCATAATATAATGTGGGCTCGGCATGCATGTGGAACCTGCATTCCCTGAATGTAATGGAGGCCAGTATCTTACCAGTTAATGTGGTATTTAGTGTTAGGTTCCCGTTTCACTGAGATCGCCTTGACGTTTGGCAGACGGGCACAAATAATTTTGTGCAAAATGACCTGCCAAGCATCTCAAATTTATTAGTGTAGCATTTGCACCAGAATACTTTCTATTATTTTGGCATTATTGTACTTTATTTGGTTTGCAAAGTGCTGTTGCATTGTATACATTTTTTTTTGCCCCATGGCAGCATGAAGCGCCGCCCCCAAGAGGGGAGCTCCAAAAAGAAAAATACAGATTATTTGCAGTTACTGGAGTGGAATTGGACTTTAAGGGGGTATACCAATTTTAACTACCTTCATCAGACCACATCTTACGCAGTGACTGGCGGTGTGTGCTATGCTCCCATTCACTTTTATGGGAGTTAAACGTGTAACACAACCTACTTGGCCCACCATGGGTGCTGCATAAGAAGGGTATTCCCATCTCTGCCATAATTGGTTGAGATAAAAATATCCCTTTAACTTTTCTTTATGCTGCTGATATTCAAGAAGCTTAGCAGTGTAGGACTCGGGAAGTCAACAGGAAGCCTCAAGTTTTGCTGATATGTCTTATGCTATGTCCAAGTTCATTGAGGTGCACAGATAAGATTGGATGGTTAGGAAATCTGAGGGCGACCTTTTACCGGCACGTGCTTTTATTGTAGTGCTGTCACTGGTCTTGAGCAAGGATAACAAGGTCACAGTATTGTGTAAGTATCTCCATTCACCCTAACTCATTTTTTGTTTGTTTCCCCTTTTAATTCAGTTTCCGTTCTTTATCGGGCTTCTGCTTGCCGTGTTCTGGTGTACCTTGGTGTGCCTTAGCCGCGTGTATATGGGAATGCATTCCATCTTGGTAAGTCACGTGGTTTTCCCTTCTTTCTGGAAACTGTTTTGCATTTTATCCTAATAACAGTGGCCGTCATCCTGTTTTCAAATTGCAACTCCCAGCATGTCAAGGCAAGCTGGGAGAAGTAGTTCCAGAACAGTTGCAGAGCCACAGATTGCAGACTTCTGGATTGGAAAAGGGGCTTAGGGTACTTTCACACTACCGGCAGGGGACTCCGGCAAGCGTTTCCGGCGGGTAAACGGCCTGTCGGATCCGTCCTGCCGCTAGTTCACGTGCGCCCCCAAACTGCCGCTCCGTCCCCATTGACTATAATGGGGGTGGAGTTCCGGCGGCAGCGCACGGCGAGTGGCAGCTGGACTAAAAGTACTGCATGCAGTACTTTTAGTCCAGCTGCCTCTCGCCGTGCGCTGCCACTCTGAGAGGCATTCTATAGGCATTCTGCAGTCCAGGGGCACATGTGAACTAGTGGCAGGACGGATCCGACAGGCCGTTCATCCACTGGAATGGCCTGCTGGACTTCCCTGCCACTAGTGTGAAACTAGCCTTAGACTGTACAGTTCATGACAGCGCAGTCATCAATGCTGTGCCCTGCAGTAAGCCGCCCCTGAGTGTCCATCACACGACCAGGGAGGTCTGGAAGTAAATAAGGCCACATGACTGGTGCTTTAACCACCTCAGGACCGCCGTACGCAGGATTGCGTCCTGCCGGCGGTCCTGCTCTTCTGGGTGGACGCATATACGCGTCCTCCCGCGAGAGCCGAGATTTCCTGTGAACGCGCGCTCACAGGAACGGAAGGTAAGCGAGTGGATCTCCAGCCTGCCAGCGGCGATCGCTCGCTGGCAGGCTGGAGATCTGAATTTACCTACCTGGTCCTCTGGTGGTCCCTTTTGTTAGGATCGACCACCAGAGGACACAGGTTGGTCAGTACAGTAGCACCAAACACCACACTACACTACACCCCCCCCCCCCCCCCGTCTCTTATTAACCCCTTATAAACCCCTGATCACCCATGATCACCCCATATAAACTCCCTGATCACCCCCCTGTCATTGATCACCGCCCTGTCATTGATCACCCCCCTGTCAGGCTCCGTTCAGACGTCCGTATGATTTTTACGGATCCACGGATACATGGATCGGATCCGCAAAAAGCATACGGACGTCTGAATGGAGCCTTACAGGGGGGTGATCAATGACAGGCGGGTGATCACCCATATACACTCCCTGATCACCCCCTGTCATTGATCACCCCCCTGTAAGGCTCCATTCAGACGTCCGCATGATTTTTACGGATCCATGGATACATGGATCGGATCCGCAAAACACATGCGGACGTCTGAATGGAGCCTTACAGGGGGTGATCAATGACAGGCGGGTGATCATCCATATACACTCCCTGATCACCCCCCTGTCATTGATAACCCCCCTGTAAGGCTCCATTCAGACGTCCGCATGCGTTTTGTGGATCCGATCCATGTATCCATGGATCCGTAAAAAATCATGCGGATGTCTGAATGGAGCCTTACAGGAGGGGTGATCATTGACAGGGGGGTGATCACCCTGATCACCCCCTGTCATTGATAACCCCCCTGTAAGGCTCCATTCAGACGTCCGCATGCGTTTTGTGGATCCGATCCATGTATCCATGGATCCGTAAAAATCATGCGGATGTCTGAATGGAGCCTTACAGGGGGGGTGATCAGTGACAGGGGGGTGATCAGGGAGTCTATATGGGTGATCACCCCCCTGTCATTGATCACCCCCCCCCCCCCCCTGGTAAGGCTCCATTCAGACATTTTTTTTGGCACAAGTTAGCGGAAATTTTTTGTTTGTTTTTGTTTTTTCTTACAAAGTCTCATATTCTACTAACTTGTGTCAAAAAATAAAATCTCACATGGACGCACCATACCCCTCACGGAATCCAAATGCGTAAACATTTTTAGACATTTATATTCCAGACTTCTTCTCACGCTTTAGGGCCCCTAAAAAGCCAGGGCAGTATAAATACCCCACATGTGACCCCATTTCGGAAAGAACACACCCCAAGGTATTCCGTGAGGGGCATATTGAGTCCATGAAAGATTGAAATTTTTGTCCTAAGTTAGCGGAAAGTGAGACTTTGTGAGAAAAAAACAAAAAAAAAATCAATATCCGCTAACTTATGCAAAAAAAAAAAAAATTCTAGGAACTCGCCATGCCCCTCATTGAATACCTTGGGGTGTCTTCTTTCCAAAGTGGGGTCACATGTGGGGTATTTATACTGCCCTGGCTTTTTAGGGGCCCGAAAGTGTGAGAAGAAGTCTGGGATCCAAATGTCTAAAAATGCCCTCCTAAAAGGAATTTGGGCCCCTTTGCGCATCTAGGCTGCAAAAAAGTGTCACACATCTGGTATCGCCGTACTCAGGAGAAGTTGGGGAATGTGTTTCGGGGTGTCATTTTACATATACCCTTGCTGGGTGAGAGAAATATCTTGGTCAAATGCCAACTTTGTATAAAAAAATTGGAAAAGTTGTCTTTTGCCAAGATATTTCTCTCACCCAGCATGGGTATATGTAAAATGACCCCCCAAAACACATTGCCCAACTTCTCCTGAGTACGGCGATACCACATGTGTGACACTTTTTTGCAGCCAAGGTGGGCAAAGGGGCACCTTTCGGATTTCGCAGGCCATTTTTTACACATTTTGATTGCAAGGTACTTCTTACACATTTGGGCCCCTACATTGCCAGGGCAGTATAACTACGCCACAAGTGACCCCATTTTGGAAAGAAGACACCCCAAGGTATTCCGTGAGGGGCACGGCGAGTTCCTAGAATTTTTTATTTTTTGTCACAAGTTAGTGGAAAATGATGATTTTTTCTCTTTTTTCCTTACAAAGTCTCATATTCCACTAACTTGCGACAAAAAATAAAAAATTCTAGGAACTCGCCATGCCCCTCACGGAATACCTTGGGGTGTCTTCTTTCCAAAATGGGGTCACTTGTGGCGTAGTTATACTGCCCTGGCAATTTAGGGGCCCAAATGTGTGAGAAGAACTTTGCAATCAAAATGTGTAAAACATGCCCTGCAAAATCCAAAAGGTGCACTTTGGAATATGTGCCCCTTTGCCCACCTTGGCAGCAAAAAAGTGTGACACATCTGGTATCGCCGTACTCAGGAGAAGTTGGGGAATGTGTTTTGGGGTGTCATTTTACATATACCCATGCTGGGTGAGAAAAATATCTTGGTCAAATGCCAACTTTGTATAAAAAAATGGGAAAAGTTGTCTTTTGCCAAGATATTTCTCTCACCCAGCATGGGTATATGTAAAATGACACCCCAAAACACATTCCCCAACTTCTCCTGAGTACGGCGATACCAGATGTGACACTTTTTTGATGCCAAGGTGGGCAAAGGGGCACATATTCCAAAGTGCACCTTTCGGATTTCACCGGTCATTTTTTACAGATTTTGATTGCAAAGTACTTCTCACACATTTGGGCCCCTAAATTGCCAGGGCAGTATAACTACGCCACAAGTGACCCCATTTTGGAAAGAAGACACCCCAAGGTATTCTGTGAGGGGCATGGTGAGTTCCTAGAATTTTTTTATTTTTTGTCGCAAGTTAGTGGAATATGAGACTTTGTAAGAAAAAAAAATAAAAATAAAATCATCATCATTTTCCGCTAACTTGTGACAAAAAATAAAAAGTTCTATGAACTCACTATGCCCATCAGCGAATACCTTAGGGTGTCTACTTTCCGAAATGGGGTCATTTGTGGGGGTTTTCTACTGTTTGGGCATTGTAGAACCTCAGGAAACATGACAGCTGCTCAGAAAGTCAGAGCTGCTTCAAAAAGCGGAAATTCACATATTTGTACCATAGTTTGTAAATGCTATAACTTTTACCCAAACCATTTTTTTTTTGCCCAAACATTTTTTTTTTATCAAAGACATGTAGAACAATAAATTTGGCGAAAAATTTATATATGGATGTCGTTTTTTTTGCAAAATTTTACAGCTGAAAGTGAAAAATGTCATTTTTTTGCAAAAAAATCGTTACATTTTGATTAATAACAAAAAAAGTAAAAATGTCAGCAGCAATAAAATACCACCAAATGAAAGCTCCATTAGTGAGAAGAAAAGGAGGTAAAATTCATTTGGGTGGTAAGTAGGGGTGGGCGATATATGCGATATGAATTTGGGCCACGATATGGATTTTCGCCATATCGCCTATATCGCCGGACCGCGATATGATCGCGCGCACCATGTTCTGAGCCGGCCGGCACAGCGGAGGGAGGAGGAAGGAGGAGGGAGTCCCTCCCTCCCCACTGTGCGCGGCTGCCGCTGAACACCAATGAGGACCGAGGAGGAGGAGGGGAGGGACTGTGGCCACTGCACTACCAATGAATGTGCCGGCCATATCCCTCAGGGTCCCCCCCCCCCCCCCCCCATCATTGGTGGCAGTTTGCAGTTCCGATCGGAGCCCCAGCAGTGTAATGCTGGGGCTCCGATCGGTTACCATGGCAGCCAGGAGTCACGCTACTGAAGTCCTGGCTGCCATGGTATGTTAGTGAGCAGAGAGCAGCGCATTATACTCACGTGCGCTGTGGCCGGCGGTCGCTCCTTCTTCTGTCTGTGCGGCGGATAGCTAATGCTTACAGCATTAGCAATGCGCCGCACAGACCTATGAGAAGGAGCGACCGGCGGCCACAGCGCACGTGAGTATAATGCGCTGCTCTCTGCTCACTAACATACCATGGCAGCCAGGACTTCAGCAGCGTGACTCCTGGCTGCCATGGTAACCGATCGGAGCCCCAGCATTACACTGCTGGGGCTCCGATCGGAACTGCAAACTGCCACCAATGGGGGGGCGGGGGGGACCCTGTGGCCACTGCCACCAATGATTAATACTGGCGAGGGAGGGAGGGGGGGTTTGCGTTACCAGAGGGGGCAGATCAGAGGTTGGGGAAGGGAGGCAGATCAGAGGCTGGGGAAGGGGGGCAGATCAGAGGCTGGGGAGAAGATCAGAGGCTGGGGAAGGGGGGCAGATCAGAGGCTGGGGAAGGGGGGCAGATCAGAGGCTGGGGAAGGGGGGCAGATCAGAGGCTGGGGAAGGGGGGCAGATCAGAGGCTGGGGAAGGGGGGCAGATCAGAGGCTGGGGAAGGGGGGCAGATCAGAGGCTGGGGAAGGGGGGCAGATCAGAGGCTGGGGAAGGGGGGCAGATCAGAGGCTGGGGAAGGGGGGGCAGATCAGAGGCTGGGGAAGGGGGGCAGATCAGAGGCTGGGGAAGGGGGGCAGATCAGAGGCTGGGGAAGGGGGGCAGATCAGAGGCTGGGGAAGGGGGGCAGATCAGAGGCTGGGGAAGGGGGGCAGATCAGAGGCTGGGGAAGGGGGGCAGATCAGAGGCTGGGAGGGGGGCAGATCAGAGGCTGGGGAAGGGGGGCAGATCAGAGGCTGGGGAAGGGGGGCAGATCAGAGGCTGGGGAAGGGGGGCAGATCAGAGGCTGGGGAAGGGGGGCAGATCAGAGGCTGGGGAAGGGGGGCAGATCAGAGGCTGGGGAAGGGGGGCAGATCAGAGGCTGGGGAAGGGGGGCAGATCAGAGGCTGGGGAAGGGGGGCAGATCAGAGGCTGGGAAGGGGGGCAGATCAGAGGCTGGGGAAGGGGGGCAGATCAGAGGCTGGGGAAGGGGGGCAGATCAGAGGCTGGGGAAGGGGGGCAGATCAGAGGCTGGGGAAGGGGGGCAGATCAGAGGCTGGGGAAGGGGGGCAGATCAGAGGCTGGGGAAGGGGGGCAGATCGAGCTAGGGGGCAGATCAGAGGCTGGGGAAGGGGGGCAGATCAGAGGCTGGGGAAGGGGGGCAGATCAGAGGCTGGGGAAGGGGGGCAGATCAGAGGCTGGGGAAGGGGGGCAGATCAGAGGCTGGGGAAGGGGGGCAGATCAGAGGCTGGGGAAGGGGGGCAGATCAGAGGCTGGGGAAGGGGGGCAGATCAGAGGCTGGGGAAGGGGGGCAGATCAGAGGCTGGGGAAGGGGGGCAGATCAGAGGCTGGGGAAGGGGGCAGATCAGAGGCTGGGGGGGGGGCAGATCAGAGGCTGGGGGGGGGCAGATCAGAGGCTGGGGGGGGGGCAGATCAGAGGCTGGGGGGGGGGCAGATCAGAGGCTGGGGGGGGGGCAGATCAGAGGCTGGGGGGGGGCAGATCAGAGGCTGGGGGGGGGGCAGATCAGAGGCTGGGGGGGGGGCAGATCAGAGGCTGGGGGGGGGCAGATCAGAGGCTGGGGGGGGGGCAGATCAGAGGCTGGGGGGGGGCAGATCAGAGGCTGGGGGGGGGGCAGATCAGAGGCTGGGGGGGGCAGATCAGAGGCTGGGGGGGCAGATCAGAGGCTGGGGGGGGGGCAGATCAGAGGCTGGGGGGGGGGCAGATCAGAGGCTGGGGGGGGGGCAGATCAGAGGCTGGGGGGGGGCAGATCAGAGGCTGCCGCCATGGTCAGCTCCCTGCTGTTGTGTGCACTATGCACAGGGCAGCAGGGAGAGTGTAAAGTCCTATTCACCCTAATAGAGCTCTATTAGGGTGAATATGACAAGGGTTCTAGCCCTTAAGGAGGCCAATAGTTAATAAATAAAAAGTAAAAAATAAATAAAATTTAAACACCCCCCCCCCCCCAATATAGAAAACAATATATCGCAATATATATCGCACATGCTTAAAATTATATCGCAATATAGATTTTAGGCCATATCGCCCACCCCTAGTGGTAAGTTGCATGACCGAGCGATAAACGGTGAAAGGAGTGTAGTGCCGAAGTGTAAAAAGTGCTCTGGTCATGAAGGGGGTTTCACCTAGCGGGGCTGAAGTGGTTAAAGATGCATCGTGCATCCATATGTTGGACAAATGACCCGGCCGCAAGTTTACAGGACCAAACTCGCAGCATCGTAGGGATCTACAATGTCGTGAGTTTTGGTCAGTTAAAGGGTTTTCTGAGATCTTTTTATTGATTTCCAGATGGGTCATCTGCATCGGAGAGGTAGGGGTTGGACACCTCCACTGATCAGCTGTTTGAGAAGGCAGTAGTGTCGCAGCCTTCTCTCAGCTCACCAAACACAGCGCCGTCCATTTGGTAGCTGCTTTGCTTGGTATCGCAGCTCAGCCCCATTCACTTCTATGGGGCTGAGCTGTGCGTTGGTCATGTGACTGATGAATGTGACATCACATGGCCTAGGGAAAGCAGAGTGACGGCCGTGGCAGAGGATGGTCATCAAAAAAAAACAATGTGGAAAACCGCTTTACGGGTCACGTCTGAAATTTAGACGCATCATTATCTCCGTAATTACACTCGTGTGAACCTGGCCTGAGAGTTACCATTAAATGACAGCAAGCAGAGATCGTAAGAACCTTTTAGGAATTAATACAGAAAGTATTTTGAAAAACTATATTTTTTTAATATATTTTATTTTAATTACACAGAGAATCTTCTTTTTGCCAAACCCGTAATGCCCATGAAATGGCTTGACCATCCTCATTTTGTCTTTAATAATACCCCAGATACCAGTCCCCTGCTGCTCCCATGCCAAGGGTTCTCTGGTCTCCCTCCAGCCTAAGTTTACCAGGCTCCATCAGTCACCCTGTGGTGGGTGATTAACTGCTGCCACGCATCGAGAGGACGTATCATTGCTGGCACCGGGTGACCAGGGGCTGGTGGGGGATCAGAGAGGCAGTGGATCGCTATTACTACTCTTGTATTAAAAATAAAATATATTGGACAAACACCTTTTAACAACTTGCCTTTCATCACATTTTCCTGAGCTCGGAGAAGTCGCGGCGATTCCCCAATAACTCGCCCTCTAGAAATTCTAGGTCAGATGAACACATTGAAGGAGGTTCTGGTTTCCAAGGGCGTTCATATATGTCTACATGTAAACACACTCTGTCCCCTGGTTTACAGTAGATGTGCGGTATTAAAAATAGACTATAATACAAGTGTGAAGTTAAGATTTTTATATATAAAAGTTTATTTTAAAAAAACACTATTACAGGAAAAAGCTATGGATGCCAGAGTGATGAATTCCATAGTTTGCCCTGCTCGCTGCATTCATATAACTGTGTACAATAGAAATAAGGTTAAGACTCTGTTCATATCCACATCCATGAACCCATCCGAGCCCCTCATCATAGTGCGCTTGCAGCGCATTTTTTTTATCTCCTGCCAAAATGACGGACACCCCAGTGCGTAAGCGGAAGGATCCTATTGTAAGTTAGCAGGGTCCGTCAGTTGCTTCTGGTGTCTATTGTGCAGCAAATCCGGTACTGCTTGTGCTTCCCATTTATGAGGAAAGCCTTGACACTGATGTGAACAGAGCCAGCGATTACTGTGGCTATGCTGCTGTTCGCACCGTTTCTACCTAGGACCACGTGGCATTGGCAGCATCTTCTAATCTTTTCCATTCTTTTCCCGCAGGATGTCGTAGCTGGTGTCCTATATTCAATCCTCATTTTGATAGTCTTCCATCCCGCTCTGGATATCATTGACAATTTCAACCTGACTTATGAGTATGCCCCCCTCATTATCATCAGCCTGCACCTAGTCCTGGGCATCTTCTCCTTCACGCTCGACACATGGAGCACGTCCCGTGGAGACACGGCAGAAATTCTTGGCAGCGGAGCCGGGATTGCCTGCGGGTCGCATGTTAGTTACATGCTGGGGCTCCTGAAGGAACCACCACCGGATACCTTGCCCCTCGCTATTCCATCTTTCACAGTGCCTCTCTTAGGAAAGGCCATGCTTCGGGTTTTGGTCGGGTTAGTAGTTTTATTACTGATCCGAGCAGTCATGAAGATGATAACCATTCCTCTGGCTTGCAAAGTGTTTGGCATTCCTTGTGATGATGTACGAAAGGCAAGACAACGCATGGAGGTGGAACTCCCGTACCGATACCTTACCTACGGCACAGTGGGATTTGCAGTAATGTTTATCGTCCCCTATCTGTTCACATGGATTGGCCTGCATTAAGGATAGTGGAAGGGGTGATATTTTTTTAACGATTTATTCCAAAACCCTCAAGACAGACTTGTCGTCTTCTTAGAAAGGAGGGGCTACAATAGTTGAATAATTTCTATTTTCTAAAGTGCACTGGTCGGAAAGCAGCTTTTGGACCTAAAGCGGTCCTAGATTATATAAAAAAAGAATTTTGTTTAATTTCAGCTACTTGCGCAAGCATAGCATCTGTTGGTTTTATATCTGAAAACCATTTTTTCTTTAGATTCAGGTACTGTATGAAACTGCTTGATAAATGTGCCTTTCTTTTGCTAATAATTACCAATGCCATGTATACTGTGATGTTAAAGGCAAGCATCCAGAACATAGCTTGAACTATAGAAATAATTTTTACATGGCAATGACAATGCCTGTTGTCTGCATGTGTAAATCGTTTTAATGCAGCGGCACTATAATACCAGGAATATCCTGGGCGAGACGGCAATAGCCATGTCTGTGGGTGTGCGTCTTTATACTGTGTACCATGGAGGAGAGGGTGCCCACAAAGGGATCACCTTGTTGGCGCTGTGAGCCAGGCGTCCTATATCCTGCAGTGCACAGCCATCTAGTTCAGCAGGTCCGGGCACCATCGGCACTAGGTTTAGGGTGGAATCGCATATGTGGTTTTTGACGCAGTTTATGATCTAAAGCCAGGAGAGGATTCAAAAAGGAATGAGGACTGTAAGGCTAAATGCACACGATCAGGATTGCGTGCGGAAAATCCACACCGTAGGTCATGTACATTGTATTCTACGAGAATTAGAAATTCTCAATGCACACAATGCAGATTTTCACCTATTTTATTTTTCCTAAATGGGTTTTCTTCATTCACTTAGTAAAATCCGCACCAATTGATGCGGATTGACCGCGAACACCCGCACATGAATCCTGACTCTGTGCATGTACCCTTAATCAAGGACTTCTACTTCTCCTTCCCTCTGGATCCACTTCTGACTTTGGCTTTAAAAACAGCATCAGAAACTTTATGGGCCTGATCTATCACGGGCCTTTCCCCCACTGTTGTCCATGGGTAGTGTTTAGTAATGCACTTTCTCCCCCATTGAAGTGAATATTGCCATACCAGTCACTGCCCACACACAGGAGTGGCGCAATTTTTGGAAGGCTCTCTGTATAGACACTTAGCAGATGTCACATGTCAAGTATGCTTTGGTAGGTTTCCTTTTCATGTTCCCTTCTAATGACCACTATGTACATTTTCTTCATTTTAACCATTTTGTATCTTACATATTAGCCCCCCCCGGTGTGTGGTTGTGCTCCCCATGTATGCGTGTGATGAGACATTTCACTTATTCCATATACAATATAATGTATGCCTTGCTATTCCTACTTGGAGAATAATACTTTAGGCACTGATGGTAAAATGGGTGGCTCCTCTCGACCCCGCACACTTTGCAGCAGCCCTCTTGAAGGGAGGCCTTGATTCACCATCCTCACTGGTAGCTCTACATTTATGGTACGGTAATATTTCAGAATTTCATGATTTTTTTTGCATGTAATGCATTAGACAAGATGGCTTACACCCTGTGGAGGCACATGGCTGCAGGATATTTCATAGGAGGTGCAGCTCGTCCGCTGGTTAGGAGTGGTGATGTCCGCACTTTGGGTACACTTAGTTTCCATTTACATTTCATCTTTTTTTTTTTTTTTGCGTTTTGTGCAGCTCAGCATCCTGAAGGTTTGTTCTTTCAGCACAATGGTTTTTGTATTATTTTGACTACAGAAGGTCTGTTATACCAGAACTCTAGACCGGTGGTCCCCAACCTGTGGCTCTCCAGCTACCGAGAAAGTACAACTCCCAGCATGCCCTAAAAGCATATTAGTAACTCTGGTTTTGCAGCGGTTGGGGATCACTGCTCTAGAGTGCGACCTGTCGAAGGAAATATCCCTGAAAATGGTTTCCTACTTGGTTGCTGCATATAAATTTACAGCACGGACAGGAGTGGCATGCTCTGCTGCAGCAGTAATGTTTCATGCCCCATGACTGCAGTCATGTGCTGCTTGGGGGAAATGTCGTCCCTGTGGTTATTCATCGGCTGCTGCGGCGAATGTACCCCTGTCCATGCTGGAAGCTTACATGTGGGATCTGAAGCATAGTGAAGGGTGGGCTATTTAGAAAAAACTATCTGAAGTTGGACAACCCCGTTAAAGGGGTTGTCCAAGTTATATTTATTGATGACCTATCCTCAGGATAGGTCATCAATATCAGATCGTCTGGGGTCCGACACACAGCACCCCCGCCGATCAGCTGTATGAGGAGATGGCGCACGCTGCGCCAGTGCCGCCTCCTCTTCACTGTTTTTACCTTGTCGCCGTTGCATCTGCAGCAGTGAACAGGTGTAATTACACCCAATTCGTCCCATTCATTTCAATGGGACGGATTGCTCCTATACAAGTGTATGGGAACGATCCGTCCGATTGAAATGAATGGGACGGTTAGGTGTAATTACACCTGCTCACTGCGGCAGATGCAACGGCAAGAGGAGGCGGCAGTTGCACGGCGCGTGCAGTCTCCTCATACAGCTGATCGGCGGGGGGCTGGGTGTCGGACCCCAGCCGATCTGATATCCTCAGGATAAGTCATCAAAAAATATAACTTGGACAAACCCTTTAAGGATTCTGTAATGTTCTGTAGCTCCCCTCAAGACCAAACACCAGATCAGACCAGCGTTGGTTTTTCGGATGGGCCTCTGTGCTGTGGGCCAGATCCAGTGCACGACGGTGGCCATTATTTTGATGGTTATTATTAAAAAAAAAAATTTGTACGAGTTACATATGAGATCCATATCTGCACTGATGGTAGCTCCCACATCATTGTAGAACAAACCTAGGTCAACAACCTTCAGCACTTCAGCTGTTGTGAAAGTACAACTCCCAGCGTGCTGCATTCATTTCTATGAGAGTTCTGAGAAGAGCAGAGCAAATATGCATGCTGGGAGTTGTAGTTTCACAGCAGCTGGAGTGCCGGGGGTTCGCCTACCCATGCTCTGTAGGATAAGTTGATATCTCGTTGGTATTGCACTATTTTATTAGTAAGTTGTCTTGACCTTGAACAGCGCCTTGACGATGCGTTCACACATGGCGAATATGCTGTGGATTTGCGTGAAAATTGGCACATGGTGGATTTTTTTTGTGTGCAAATTTCACCCTTTTCAATACATAGGGTGAAATCCCCTGCAAATCCACAACATGAATTTCACTTCAAATTTAGCTGAAAATCTGCAACTACCTTTTTCCATTCATATTACATCTTGTGTGGATGCAGCCTTGAAGTGACATTGGACTTTGGGAAAACTTTTGACATGTCATAGCGACATAGGGGGTCCGAGCGCTGAGATCCCCCCCCTGATTAATAGACATAGTGCGTTCTCCATCCTCACTGCAGGAGTCAGAATTTAGTAGGCCTGTCTTCCTTCTCTTGCGCTATGTGAGCGCTTCTCTCTCCCCATTCTAGTAATTGGCGGGGGTCTCAGCATTCAGGCCCCCACCTTTCCAAACTTTTAATACGTTGTTATGACATAACAAAAGTTTTCCTAAAGTACAATGCCAGTTTAAAGGGGTTCCCAGAATTAGAATAACAAGGCCACCCTCTCTGTAAACCAGCGCCACTGCTTTCGACAAGTTGTATGTGGTATTGCAGCTTGGCCCTATTCACCTGGAAGGACCTGGAGTGCAATACCAGACGGTGGCGCTGTTGCTGTATGAACACAGCCATGTTTTTACTAACTGTGGCCAACCCCTTTAACGGTATATGGCCTCTTGCACACGACCTTATCCGTTGTACGGCCTGCAGATCATGGATCCGCAAAGTACAGATACCGTCTGCAATTTTCTCAGTCCCGTCAATAGAATTAGCTATCCTTCTCTGCAACACAGACAAGAATAGGACGTGTTCTGTAATTTGCTGAACGGCCACACGGATGACATCAATGTGCTGGTTTTTTTTTTTGTGTGGACCCAATAGAAATGAATTGAGAGTGTGTGACCTGCCATAAATTAGGGATCAGATGTTGGTCCCAAATATGTGTGCATGAGGTCTAACGCCATGTTTCTTTTATTGGATGTGGGCAGGGGATTTTACACATGAATGTACCTGTATCCAGTGTCCATTAGGGCACACCATTGTACATTTTATAATAATTAAAGGGGAGGTTCACTCTTATAGCTTGGAGCTCAGACTGGAGATTCTTAAAGCTGACCGGTCTCTACCTAGACATCAGCCATGTCCTGAAGGATGCTTCCATGGACGGGTCCGGATTATGGGCTTGTAGGCACTCTTTGAGGCAACCTCTTCCTTCCTGCTAGCAATACTGTCTCCATAATATGGCATGTGATGGGACATAGCACACAATTCATGAGAAAGGAAAAAAACTAAAAATGTGTTTGCCTACAGAGTCAGGAAGATGTACTGTGTGGGCCCATAGCAGACTGTGGGTGGCCTGTACAACTCCTATCTGGGACACGGCTGAGCTCCAAGTGTTAAAGGGCTTGTCCACAATGAACTATTAGAAATTGAATACATTTGTAATTGAAATCGCTGAAAGGAGTTATACAAGTGTGTTTTACTGATGACCTCTCCGCCAGATAGGTCGTCAGCCTCTGATAGATGGGGGTCCCCTGTTTGAGAAGGCACTGGTGCTCGCAGTAGCGATGTGGCCTTCTCACAGCGCCGTATATTGTATAGTGGCCGTTCTTGGTACTGCAGCTCAGCCCCATTCAGTTCTATGGGGCTGAGCTGCGCCTAGGTCACGTGACCGATGAACGTGATGTCACATGGCCTAGGAAAAGCAGAGAGAAGGCAGTGGCACTACTGTGAGCGCCGGCCCCTTCTCAAACAGCTGATCAGCGTGGGTCCTGGTTGTTGGACCCCCACAGATTAGACCTAATTTAAAATGCCTCTTGTGCCTAGATATTACTGGCACTTGTTGTGGCGCCCCCTGCTGTTCTTGTACTTTCCTCTCCACACGTTCACCTGGTTTGTGCTGGAGAGAAGTCGTCTCTTCTAGTGCTAATCATCGGCTGGCCTGTGTAGAGGCAGGAATCTCTCTACCTCCTGGGTACAAGAGGACTGAGCATGTGTGACCACCCGCCCTGGACACAAGTGGAACGCTCTGAGAGGGAATGAATAAAGAACAGCAGAGGGCGTCATGGCAAGTATGGACACGGGAGCCGCCTCTTTAATGATTCCTTCATGGGACAACCCCTTTAACAGCGAGAACCTCCCCTCCTCTCAGCATTTATGCAGCCGATCGTCATTCTGTTCACTGAGACGTTCCCAGAGCAGAGCCGACTTCTACTTGAACTAAGTGTTCACGTTGTGTTCATTCCATGTTTTGTTCTGTTTCACGTGTGACCTTGTCATGGCCGGATTGTTTCACAAGATTTTATTAACAAAAAAAAAAGAAAAGTCTTTTAACTTTTTAACTTGATTTTATTTGAGAATTTAAAAAAAAATGTCTATTATATCCAGTTATATTAAATGCCTTTGATCTGCCCTGTGTCGATGCAAATTCATTTCCCTGGAATCAGATTTTCCTTATCAGTTCACAGTTTAATGCTAAGAGGTTGATAATGCAGTTGTCTGGAATGTACGTTACTACCAACGGTGTAAAGGTGCCGCTGATCGCCCGACGACCAGGCAAAACTTTTTTTTGTTCCTTGGGTGAAATCCTCTTTTGCGCAGCGCAGTAAATTATCATTTCTTGGCAGCAGGTCGTGCTGTGTGAACAGGAATCTCCTTCCTAGAAACAATAAAATCTGTATGAGGACGAGTGATGGCTACGCCATACAGTGGAGGTGATCGCCGCATGTAAGTGTAGCTCTTGCCTTCACTGACGAGTAGGCAATTATTGGGAAGGAACAGATCTTTCCTGATAACTGCCTGCCGGGTCGAGCCGTGTAAATCCAGCTGGGATTTTCACACAAGCTGGGATTTTGTACCAGAAAACCCGTAACATCAAGACTTTCCCCAACACAGGGATGGACAATTTTCAGCCCCATAGGATAACTATGGGGCTGAAAATTGTCCATCCCTGTGTTGTATTCCGCAGCGCAATTTATATTCTGTGATGTAAAGAACATTGTGTTGCGGATTTTCTGTATGAGAATCTCTCTCTATTCAATTCAGTGGTAAACTTATTCTGCAGTGGAAAGATCTGCAACAAAATCTGTGCACATATTTCCGCAGTGTTTTTCTCTACAGAATCTGTTTGCCATTGAATTCAAAGGAGAGAGATTCTCATACAGAAAACTGCAACAACATCCACACAATCCTGCACATGGCCGTAGTTTTGGTCCCCATCTGTCGCGTGTTTTTGCTACTCTTTCCCCCCCCCCCCCCAAAAAAAAAAATATGGAACATGTCCTGTAGTTGTCTGTTTTGCGGATAAGTATAGGACATTTCTGCAGCAGTAAAAAAAAATATAAAGGGTGGCAGGCACCCTGCCGCTATCAGTGTTGTGCAGATGCAGATTTGTGGACCCTAAACACTTGCGGCCGTGTGCAGGAGGCCTAATTCACACCAACTACCATATGTAAAGATCTGCACTTGCGGCTTTTCTGGCAGAATTTCTCTCCACGTGTGAAGGCACCCTGACCGCGGGCAATTCTCAGATGGCAGAGCAGGACCCCAGGATAACGTGGCGGCTCACAAGACGAGGGACCGGACTAACCTGTTAGGAAAGGTTGTAGTAGCATATCCTGCTGTATGCTTTTCAATCTGATAATCCAGACTGTCTGAAACGCTGGCATTGCTTCTAAGTGAGAATACGTCTTGCCTATGACACAGCTTGGAGTTGGAGCACCATGTGGTAGCACAAAGAGCTGCTGGGGGTCTGCTGTTTTATGAAGCCCTATGGCGGCTGGCTATGTTCACATCATGTACTTACATCTATCCTATACACAGGATCTTTTGTGCAGCACAATTAAATCATTTCTGGGCAGCAGATCATGCAATACGAGGCGATGGCTGTAGCCTCTGATGATGTCATACTGCAGCATCCAGCACCATAGGGTTTCATATATGTGAGAGAAGAATGTGAAGTGAACACAGCCTTAAAGGGGTTGCTTTTAATATTGATGACCTATCCTAAGGATAGGCCATCAATATCAGATCGGCGGGGGTTTGACACCCTGCACCCCCACCAATCACCGGTATGAGGAGACAGGGCGCGCAGTGTGCATGTGCTGTCTCCCATCTCTCTTCCTGCTCACCACTGCTGTCTATGGTAAAGCAGGAGGAGAGACGGCACGTGCACACTGAACGCGCCGTCTCCTCATACAGCTGATTGGACTATAGGACACTGATGACCTACGCTGAGGATAGGTCATCAATATTAAAAACCCGAACAACCCCTTTAAAGGGGATCTCCTGGGAACTAAACATTATGTCATCAATATAAGATCGGTGGCGGTCTGACTCCTGGTGCCTCCACTGATTTGCTGTCAGGAGTTTGAAGACAGGCAAGCACTACAGCAGGGCTGGCCAACCTGCGGCTCTCCAGATGTTGTAAAACTACAACTCCCACCATTCCCTGCTGTAGGCAGACTGGGCATGCTGGGAGTTGTAGTTTTGAAACAGCTGGAGAGCCGCAGGTTGGCCAGCCCTGCACTACAGCCTCGTCCTGTCACATGGCCTTTCTGCAGCTCAGTCCCATTTAAGTGAATGGGAATGAGCTTCAGTACCAAGCAGCAGGTGGCGCTATACAGATACGTTTTATTGAATAGCTCAGTGGCTATACTACATTTTTAGTTACATGCAAATACAAAAATATTCAGATCCAGCTACTGGTTTGAAAAATGTACAATATGTTTTGTGACACATCCCCATTAAATAAGAAAGTTTTTTTTTTTAAAAAGCAGCTCTCGCCTGCTACCTGTTAAGCTGAGCACGGACAACGGCCCCTGGGCTTAGCTGCTCCAACGAAAATCCCAAAAACTTGAGAAGTCCAACTCATAGCAAAAAACAGGGATCTTTATTTCAGCTGTTAAAAACTTCCAAGACTGGATACAATGTTACGCGTTTCAGACCACCTTTAATTCGGGTCCTTCACCAATGCCACGATGACGGACCTGAATTAAAGTGGGTCTGAAACGCGTAATATTGCATCCTGTCTTGGAAGTTTTTAACAGCTGAAATAAAGATCCCTCTGTTTTTTGCTATGAGCTGGACTTCTCGTGTTTTTGGGACATCCTCATTAAAGGGTTATTTCCACCTTTATAAAGTGATGACTTGCATTTGACATGTGCAGGTAAAATTCAGATGGGGCGACGAGCGAGTCCATTGCGGGAATCATGCTCCATGTGAGAGACTTGCAGGAGCGCATGGCATTATACTGATTTATAATGCAACGTGCCTCTGCTTGACCTTATTTCTACAGAATCATACTGACATAAAGCTGTCAGTGTAATCCTGTAGTAGTAAGGTCATAGCATTATAAATCAGTATAATGCCCTGCGCTCCTACAAGTCCAGAACGGAGGATCACGCTCACACACGGAGCGCGATTCCCCGCAATGGACTTGCTCGTGTAAAACAGCCCTAAGGGTCCCACTGGTCGGGCCCCACGGATCATAGCAGAGGCACGTGCTGGCGATATGTCATCTGTTTGTAAGATAGAAATAACCCATATTTGAGTGTTCCCCATGCTGTGGCTCTGCAGACGTTTCAAGACTACAACTCCCATTGTGTCCCTGAGGGCATGATGGGAATGGTAGTTTTTGAGCAGCCGGAGAGCCACAGGTTGATGATCACTGCTATTCTGTTGGTCAGGCATACCATGTACAGGCTCAGCTCACCGGATTGTGGGGCTGGGGTGACTACTGCCCAGCTATGTTGGCGGAGGCTATAACTGGATTCATGGGTTAATTAATTTGCAGTGAAATAGTTACCAGGGCCCTGGCCCCGCTCAAGCACAGACAGATAGGCCTTTATTGCAGCGGCGCAGTAAATGAACGGCAGAACGGCCGCCCACGTCCTCGCTAGTGTGATTTTAAAAGTCAATTTAGTGTGACATTTCTACAAGGCGGCTGTGAACAAGGCCATTGTGATGCTTGGTTACTCTCTGAATATTGCTCACCAAGCTGTTTTCACGTGCATTGCACGGACCATAAACCTCACCCAGGAAAATGTTACGCTTTACTCTTGTTTTTATGTGCAATCCTCTTTCGTAGCTTTAAGCGATGAGCGAATCGACTTTGCATAAAACCTCGTTCTAATACTGTACTGAGCAGGAGCTCTGTACAGTATTAGAATGTATTGGCTCCGATGAGCCGAAGTTATTGCTTCGCGAAGTCTCATGAGACTTTGCATAATAACTTCATAAATAAATATTTTTTTAAATTATTTTTTCACAAAGCAATAACTTCGGCTCATCGGAGCCAATACATTCTAATACTGTACGGAGCTCCTGCTCGAAGCCCCACCCTTGCCCCGCCTCCATGCACTGCCTCCAGCCACACCCTACACAATCTTTAATAAGCAAATTTTTGTATGGGGCCCCCTCCCCCCCAAGAAAACTACTGATCGTTACACAAAAACAAGCCCTCACATAGACCGAAATATAGAAAAGTAATTTTTTTAAGTAATTAAACCAAAGAAAACTATACAATATATAAGTTTTGTATCGTATTGAGCCGCAGAATAAAGACGTCATTTTTAGTGAACGGCATCATGTCAAAACCTCAAAAACCTTGGCGGAATTGTGTGTGTTTTTTATTATTCTTTTTTTTAACCCACAAAGAATTTTTTTTTTTTCCTGCTTTCTGATACAAGACATGGTAAATGAAGGGGCGACATTTAAAAAATGCATCTTGTCCCACACAAAAAAAAGCCCTCATATGACTATGTTAATGGAAAAATAAAAAGATTATGGCTAATGTAAAAATGAAAATGGGGCCGGTCTTTAAGGGGTAAAAGGTATCAAACTACAATGTTTTATATTGCTTGCTCTTTTTGAGAGCATCAGGGTTTTTGCACATTTTACATACACAGCTCTGAGTGGCACATTATATATCACTGTGTTGCACATTTTACATACACAGCTCTGAGTGGCACATTATATATCACTGTGTTGCACATTTTACATACACAGCTCCGCTGTGCACATTATACATGCCTCTGTCGCATACAGCTCTGCTACATACACCACACACACTACTGTGCTGGATTCACACTATACACCTATCCAGGGTCAGTAGCAAATCTACATTTTGGCGCTCATGATTCATGTCCATTTCTTGCCCCCCCCCCCCATGTGCCAATATCATAGTGCCAATCTCTCCCCCTGCCCCCTAATGTGCCAGTATCAAGTGCCCCTCTCCTTCCCCCCTCCATGTGCCAGTATCATAGTGCCATCCTCTCCCCCTGCCCCCTAATGTGCCAGTATCAAGTGCCTCTCTCCTCTCATGTGCCAATATCATACTGACATCCTCTCCCCCTGCCCCCTAATGTGCCAGTATCAAGTGCCTCTCTCCTCCCCCCTCCATGTGCCAGTATCATAGTGCCATCCTCTCCCCCTGCCCCCTAATGTGCCAGTATTAAGTGCCTCTCTCCTCTTATGTGCCAATATCATAGTGCCATCCTATCCCCCTGCTCCCTAATGTGCCAGTATCAAGTGCCTCTCTCCTCCCCCCCTCCATGTGCCAGCATCATAGTGCCATCCTCTCCCCCTGCCCCCGAATGTGCCAGTATCAAGTGCCTCTCTCCTCCCCTCTCCATGTGCCAGTATCATAGTGCCACTGTGTCATCCTCTACCCCTGCCCCCTAATGTGCCAGTATCAAGTGCCTCTCTCCTCCCCCCCTCCATGTGCCAGTATCCTAGTGCCATCCTCTCCCCCTGCCCCCTAATGTGCCAGTATCAAGTGCCTCTCTCCCCCCTCCATGTGCCAGCATCATAGTGCCATCCTCTCCCCCTGCCCCCTAATGTGCCAGTATCAAGTGCCTCTCTCCTCTCATGTGCCAATATCATAGTGCCATCCTATCCCCCTGCTCCCTAATGTGCCAGTATCAAGTGCCTCTCTCCTCCCCCCCTCCATGTGCCAGCATCATAGTGCCATCCTCTCCCCCTGCCCCCTAATGTGCCAGTATCAAGTGCCTCTCTCCTCCCCCCTCCGTGTGCCAGTAAAGTAACAGTCCGGTATTAAAAAAATAAAAATAAAAATTCGGGCTGTTTCACACGAGCGATGACTGATAATGCTCCGTGCCTCTCTGTGATCTCTTTACTACAAAATCACAGTGACAACTGTGATTTCGTAGTAAAGCGATCACAGAGAGGCACGGAGCATTATCAGTCATCTTAATGCTCCATGCCTCTGTAGTCTGCATCGGATCTTGGCACTCTTTCACGGAGCGGATGCCACGCACGGCATCCGCTCGTGTGAAACAGCCCTTCTACTTACCTCCATGTCAGCGATGCAATGCAGCCTCTTCCTCTTCCTGTGTTCTCAGCAGCCTCTAGTGTTGAAGATTTGGTGCTCGTGTTCCTGGTTTAGCCTGTCTTTCAGAAAAATAAAAAAATATATATATAAGACTTCTACTGTAGATAACTTTGATAGTGCACAACCAAACACCGTTGCCCCAACACACCCAGCTCTGCTACATCCATACACAGTGTGCTGGGGCAGCTGTCATGTGTATATACACTAGGTATCAAAGTTACCTACAGTAGAAGTCTTATTTTTATTTTTTTATTAAAGTAACTGGTAATACAGCTGTCATAGCTGTGTGGGTAAATGCCTTGCCTGATGTGTGAAGGTCATAAGTTCGAATCCCAGGAGAAACTTTTCTGAAAGACATGCTAAATGAGATTTAAATACACCAGGGTCTCGTAGCTCAGAGTGTGTGCCTGTCAGCCCGGGCCCCGAAGCAGTCGCTTTCCCTGCTTCCCCGACACTGCACATTATGTTATTCTGCGGCGGGCCCCCATCCCGACTGGGCAATCGGACCATGTCCGTCCACCCGGTCAGTCCACCCCTGCTTGCATTCCCCATGTAATAACAAATCTGGAGCCTTTATTTCCCTTATGCCAATGACAGCACCCTTGAGAGATCGCCTCCTTCCAGGACAGGAAACGGGAAACTTTCATGGAGAGATACCTCCCCCATACCACCAGTTTCCTGTTTTCTATGGATAGGATGTTTTGTGGAGAGCTGATTGTTTCAGGGGTTACCTGGTGCGGCCTAAGTCTCTTCTAGGAGCCGCCTGCTAAGTATGGGGTTCATCCCTCTGGGTCCTGGATTTTCATTGGGCCGGTGCTCCCGGGCCGTCCCAGCATAACAGAGAGGAAATGCTGAAACGTCGGATCCTCCTGGCGGTGTTCAGGAGGTCCGGGGCCTTTACTCTGCCTTCCCACCTATCTCGAAGCTTACAGAGGCGGGCAGGGGTGGAAAGCTACTACTAAATCCAAAGGGAGGGAATGTGCTGTGTGCAAGAAAAAGCTCGCTCCTTCTTGGCCTAAGTTACTTTGTCAACATTGCGTGAACGAAGTCGTAGAAGAGGAATCCCCATCTTTACCTCAGAGTATCAAAGATATTGTCAAATCTGAAGTTTCTGATTCAATGAAAATGTTTAAGAAATGTATCCCTTCCTCGGCCTCGGGCAAACAGGGTCCTGCTAGTATAGTATCTGATTCGGACTCTTCAGATGAGAATGAGCAGGGAGAAATCCTGGAAAATTCAAGCTCGTCTTCTGATGAAGACGGCACGAGTAGACCTCTATTATCCCCTGAGGACACTGAATCCCTGCTTAAAGCCATAAGAGCTACTATGAAAGTAGATGTACCTAGAGAGCCAAAGTCTGTCCAGGATATAATGTTTGGTGACCTGGGGCACAAAAAATCAAGAGCGTTTCCTTTAAATGAAAAAATAAAATACCTAATTCAGACGGAATGGAATAAGCCTTGCAAGAAATTCTTTATCCCAAGAATGTCATAAGAAAATACCCCTTTGATGAGGGTGACTCCTAAACTAGACGACCCTATTGCCAAAATGTCAAAAAAGTTGGCCTTATCTTTTGAGGATCTTGGACAGGCGTGCAGAGCTATACCTTAAAAAAGCATGGGAAGCCTCAACCCAAGCATTTAAACCAAATATTGTTACTACCTCTACTACCAGATCATTAAACTTATATCTACAAGAGCTGGAGTCCCATATCCAAGATAAAACCCCTAGGGACCAATTACTAGAAGTGTTTCCTTCCATCATTAAAGCAGTGGACTTAATTTCCGATGCTTCTGTGGATGCTTTAAAGTTAAGTGCCAGGTCAGCTGCCCTATCCAATTCGGCGAGAAGAGCTGTTTGGCTTAAAGGATGGTTGGGTGACTCAGGTTCAAAGAATAAACTTTGCTCTATCCCATGTCAAGGAGATTATCTCTTTGGGCCTGTATTGGATGACCTTTTAGAAAAGGCTAAAATAAAAAGCGTTTCCCTGTTTCCAGACCTCCAAAAAGACGGCAGTTTTTTCGCGGGACCAAAAAATCTTAGAATACGGACAGAAGGCAGAATTTTCGACAAGAAAACAAAATATTCCTCTTTAACTTACAGTCTGCCTCTCTAGATCCAAGGACAGTCAGCAATAACGGTTTCTGTCCAGTGGGGGGAAGACTTTCTCTTTTTTTTCAGGCATGGAAAGAGATCTCGTTAAGCCCGTGGATTTTAGGCATCATAAAAGATGGATTTCATCCAAAGTTTGACAAGAAATATTTGCAAGAAACCTGGCTTTAAGACAATACAAAAAAGCATCCTGTTCCAGATTCGGAAAGGGGCAGGGGGTATTATTCATCCCTTTTTCTGGTACCCAAATCGGACGGGTCATGCAGGATGATCATAAATCTAAGGGATCTAAATCATTTCCTGAAATACAAAATTTTTTGAATGGAGTCTGTCCAGTCCACAATAAAGCATCTCTACAAAGACTGCGTCTTGGCCACCTTAGACATAAAAGACGCTTATTATCACATTCCAATTCATGCAGATTTCCAAAAATATCTCAGAGTGGCGGTATCTATGGAAGGTCAATTCCATCGCTTCCAAAACAGAATGCTTCCGTTTCGAATATCTCAGGCCCCCAGACTGTTTACAAAATTAATGGCCGAAGTTATGGCCCACATAAGAGAACGAGACATCCCGGTGATCCTTTATTTGGACGACCTCCTGTTAGTGGCAGAAGATCTCCTAACTGCTCATATTCTGGAAGTAATAAGAATCTTAACAAAACTAGGATGGCAGATAAACTGGGGGAAATCAAACCTGATACCTTCCCAAAGATGTATGTTTCTAGGTCTAACCCTGGATTCAGTGAACCAGTGTTGTATCCTTCCTCAACACAAAGTATCACGAATAAGAGAAGACGTGTGGTCCCTTGTAGCCTCAAAGAATCGAACCATCCGTCACGGGATGACAGTATTGGGCAGAATGACCTCCACAATACCTGCGGTCAACTGGGCCCTATTTTATTCCAGGTCTCTTCAGTGGCAGATTCTGGGAGAATGGCAGGGATCACTATCCCCATTAGACGCCCCACTTCCACTTACCCCTCGGGTGATACAGTATTTAACATGGTGGCTAGAACCTGCGAATCTATCCCAGGGACTACATTGGGATCCCAAGGAACAGATATCCATCACTACGGATGCCAGTCCGTCAGGATGGGGCGCTTATTGTTAGGTGGAGGTCCGTCAGAGGATATAGAGCTCAATAGGGATTTAGGGATCATTATTTCAGAAGACTTAAAGGTAGGCAGACAATGTCATAGAGCAGCAGGAAATGCTAGCAGAATGCTTGGGTGTATAGGGAGAGGCATTACCAGTAGACAGAGGGAGGCGCTCATGCCGCTCTACAGACCTCATCTGGAGTATTGTGCTCAGTACTGGAGACCATATCTCCAGAAGGATATAGATACTTTGGAGAGAGTTCAGAGAAGAGCTACTAAACTGGTACATGGATTGCAGGATAAAACTTACCAGGAAAGATTAAAGGACCTTAACATGTATAGCTTGGAAGAAAGACCAGACAGAGGGGAGATGATAGAAACTGCTAAATACATAAAGGGAATCCACAAGGTAAAAGAGGAAAGAATATTTAAAAGAAGAAAAACTACCACAAGAGGACATAGTTTTAAATTAGAGGGGCAAAGGTTTAATAGTAATATCAGGAAGTATTACTTTACTGAGAGAGTAGTGGATGCATGGAATAGCCTTCCTGCAGAAGTGGTAGCTGCAAATACAGTGGAGGAGTTTAGGCATGCATGGGATAGGCATAAGGCTATCCTTCATATAAGATAGGGCCAGGGGCTATCCATAGTACTTAGTATATTGGGCAGACTAGATGGGCCAAATGGTTCTTATCTGCCGACACATTCTATGTTTCTATGTAATAGAAAGTCAGAAGTCGCAGAATATGAGGGAACTCAGAGCAGTCCTTGTAGCACTAAGAGAATTCCTGCCCAAAATACAAGGGCAGGATCTGTTGTTTCAAGGCCCTAGCCTCCATTCGGAAGTGAGAAGTCTTCATCTAGCAGCATGGTATTTGAGGGGGAAATCTTAGAACGCACAGGATTGTCTAAAGAAGTTATATCTACCCTTTTATCATGCAGGAAAGAAGTAACCTCTACCATTTATCTCAGGATATGGAAGACTTTCCTAAACTTCTGTAAAATCTCGGTTGATCCCTTGAGTTCTCCTCCCATAGTACATAAGGCCGAAAAAGACATTTGTCTATCCAGTTCAGCCTGTCATCCTGCAAGTTCATCCAGAGGAAGGCAAAAAAAAAAACCCCTGTGAGGTAGAAGCCAATTCTCCCCACTTTAGGGGAATAAAAAATTCCTTCCCGACTCCAATCCGGCAATCAGAATAAATCCCTGGATCAGCGACCCCTCTCTAGTAGCTATAGCCTGTAATATTATTACGCTCCAGAAATACATCCAGGCCCCTCTTGAACTCCTTTATTGTACTCACCATCACCACCTCCTCAGGCAGAGAGTTCCAGAGTCTCACTGCTCTTACCGTAAAGAATCCTCTTCTATGTTTGTGTACAAACCTTCTTTCCTCCAGACGCAGAGGATGTCCCCTCGTCACAGTCACCGTCCTGGGGATAAATAGATGATGGGAGTGATCTCTGTACTGACCCCTGATATATTTATACATATTAATTACATCTCCCCTCAGTCGTCTTTTTTTTTTTCTAAAGTGAATAACCCTAAGGTTGATAATCTTTCAGGGTACTGTAGTTGCCCCATTCCAGTTATTACTTTAGTTGCCCTCCTCTGGACCCTCTCCAGCTCTGCTATGTCTGCCTTGTTCACAGGAGCCCAGAACTGTACACCATGGATGTCAAACTCATGGCCCTCCAGATGTTGCAAAACTACAACTCCCATCATTCCCTGATAGCTGTAGTATGCCCAGGCATGATGGGAGTTGTAGTTTTGCAACAGCTGGAGGGCCACGAGTTTGACATCCCTGCTGTACACAGTACTCCATGTGTGGTCTGACTAATGATTTGTAAAGTGGTAGGACTATGTTCTTATCACGGGCATCTATGCCCCTTTTGATGCAACCCATTATCTTGTTGGCCTTGGCAGCAGCTGCCTGACACTGGTTTTTGCTGCTTAGTTTGCTGTTTATTAAAATTCCTAGATCCTTTTCCATGTCTGTGTTACCGAGTGTTTTACCATTTAGTATGTACGGGTGACTTGCATTATTCCTTCCCATGTGCATAACCTTACATTTGTCAGTGTTAAACCTCATCTGCCACTTATCTGCCCAAGCCTCCAATCTATCCAGATCCCTCTGTAGTAGTATACTGTCCTCTTCAGTGTTAATTAGGCTACTTTCACACTTGCGTTCAGAGCGGATCCGTCTGCATTATATTGTATAAAATTTTCTAAGTGTGAAAGTAGCCTGAGCGGATCCGTCCAGACTTTTACATTGAAAGTCAATGGTGGACGGATCCGTTTGAAGATTGAGCCATAGTGTGGATCCGTCCCCATTGACTTACATTGTAAGTCTGGACGGATCCGCACGCCTCCGCACGGCCAGGCGGACACCCGAACGCTGCAAGCAGCGTTCAGGTGTCCGCCTACTGAGCGGAGGCTGAACGCTGCCAGACTGATGCATTCTGAGCGGATCCGCGTCCACTCAGAATGCATTAGGGCTGGACGGATCCGTTCGGGTCCACTTGTGAGCCCCTTCAAACGGAGCTCACAAGCGGACAGCCGAACGCTAGTGTGAAAGTAGCCTTACTTTACACAGTTTAGTGTCATCTGTGAAAATTGATATTTTACTGTGCAAGCCTTCTACAAGATCATTAATAAATATATTGAAGAGAATAGGGCCCAGTACTGACCCCTGAGGTACCCCACTAGTGACAGTGACCCAATCTGAGTGTGTACCACTAATAACCACCCTCTGTTTTCTATCATTGAGCCAGTTACTTACCCACATACAGACGTTTTCTCCCAGTCCGAGCATTCTCATTTTATATACTAACCTTTTATGTGGTACAGTGTCAAATGCTTTGGAGAAGTCCAGATACACGACATCCATTGATTTGCCGCTGTCAAGTCTAGAACTTACCTCCTCATAGAAACTGATTAAATTAGTTTGGCATGACCGATCCCTCATGAAGCCATGCTGATATGGCGTTATTTGCTTATTTCCGTTGAGATGCTCTAACATAGCATCTCTCAGAAAACCTTCAAACAGTTTACCCACAACCGATGTTAAACTTACCGGCCTATAGTTTCCAGGCTCTGTTTTTGGACCCCTTTTGAATATTGGAACCACATTTGCCATGCGCCAATCCTGTGGGACATTCCCTGTCAGTATAGAGTCTGCAAATATCAGAAATAAGGGTCTGGCTATGACATTACTTAATTCCCTTAGGATACGGGGGTGTATGCCATCCGGTCCTGGCGATTTGTCTACTTTATTCTTTTTAAGTCGCTGCTGTACTTCTTCCTGGGTCAGACAGGACACTTTAATGGGGAATTTATTTTTACATTCAGCATTTCATCTTGATAAAAACTTAAGACCAAGTACTCTTAAGGTGCAGGTCTCTGTCCTTAGTGCCTACTTTGATTCCCCTATTGCCAATCATCCATAGATAAGGAGATTCTCTAAAGCCATTAGTAGGATTAAGCCTGTGATTAGATCCTCAGCCCCCTCTTGGGACCTTAATCTAGTTTTTTATCTAGATTGATGGAGCCTCCTTTTGAGCCCTTGCAGGATTTACCTATTAAAATTTTATCTTTCAAAACTGCCTTTTTGGTAGCGATCAAAGTTGCCAGAGTACTTATTAAGCCAGATCCCTCATTTTTTTACCTAAAGTGGTCTCTATGTTTCATAGGATCCAAGACTTTGTTCCTCCTTCCTTGTGTCAGGACCCAAAGAATGAGAAAGAAAGGAGGACTCCATTGTCTAGACGTCAAAAGATGCCTATAAGAATACTTGAGGGTCACTAGTCAATAGAGAAGATCCTCTAGGCTTTTTATACAGTTTTGTGGTAAAAACAAGGGTGATAAAGTTTCTTCTAGAACGCTGTCTAGATGGATAGTAGGGGCCATCTCCTTAGCCTATTCTTCAGCGGGGGAATCCCCTCCTTTCAGATTTGGTGCTCACTCTACCTGATCCATTTCTACTCCTTGGGCAGAGAGGGCAGATCTCTAGAGCACATTTGTAGGGCTGCTACCTGGAGGTCTCTGTGTACTTTCCTTCGCCACTACAGATTAGATTTAGACTCTATGGAGTAGTTATCCTTCAGCAGAAAAGTTCTACAGGCAGTGGTCCCCCCTAAGCTAGGGGCTATTCTAGTCGTGTTTCCATTTCTCCTTGTCATAGGGGTGTGACCTCACATAGTTTCATACTGACGGCACCAATTGGACAGTGTGTGTGGGTATGCAGGAATACCCCCCTGCCCTGACTGGTAAGGCTTCATTCACATTTCCGTTTTTTCACTGACGTGTACTGTACGCATTTTTTTTTTCAATGTGTCATTTCACATACCAGTATTTTTTTACTGACTGTAAGGCCCCTTGCAGAGGAACGTGTCCGGATTAGGTCCAGATGCGTTCAGTGAAAACTGTGCGATTTCGCAAGCAAGTCCATTCAGTTTTGTTTCCGATCGCGTTCAGTTGTTCAGTTTGTATTGTGCGGGTGCAATGCGTTTTGCACGTGCGTGATAAAAAACGGAATGTTTACAAACAACATCTCTTAGCAACCATCAGTGAAAAATGCATCGCATCCTCGCTTGCGGATGAAATGCGATTTTCACGCAGCCCCATTCACTTCTATGAGGACAGAGTTGCATGAAAATCGCAGAGTATAGAGCATGCTGCGATTTTCAAGCAACGCACAAGTGATGCGTGAAAACCAACGCTCATGTACACAGACCCATTGAAATGAATAGGTCCGGATTCCATGTGGGCACAATGCGT